>NW_026967473.1:750000-1115000 GCF_028390025.1 Pseudophryne corroboree | reverse complement strand
GTGGTAACTGTAGCCGAGTGACATTGCCTGGGTATTAGGGTGTACCCTCCACTATGACCCAGTCCATGTGGTAACTGCAGCAATGACAGTGCCTGGGTATTAGGGTGTACTCTCCACCATGACCCAGTCCATGTGGTAACTGTAGCCGAGTGACATTGCCTGGGTATTAGGGTGTACTCTCCACCATGACCCAGTCCATGTGGTAACTGTAGTAATGACATTGCCTGGGTATTAGCGTGTACCCACCACCATGACCCAGTCCATGTGGTAACTGTAGTAATGACATTGCCTGGGTATTAGGGTGTACTCTCCACCATGACCCAGTCCATGTGGTAACTGCAGCAATGACATTACCTGGGTATTAGGGTGTACTCTCCACCATGACCCATTCCATGTGGTAACTGCAGCAATGACATTGCCTGGGTATTAGGGTGTACCCTCCACCATGACCCAGTCCATGTGGTAACTGTAGTAATGACATTGCTGGATATTAGGGTGTACCCTCCACCATGATCCAGTCTATGTGGTAACTGTAGTAATGACATTGCCTGGGTATTAGGGTGTACCATCCACCATGACCCAGTCCATGTGGTAACTGTAGTAATGACATTGCTGGGTATTAGGGTGAACCCTCCACCATGACCCAGTCCATGTGGTAACTGCAGCAATGACAGTGCCTGGGTATTAGGGTGAACCCTCCACCATGACCCAGTCCATGTGGTAACTGTAGTAATGACATTGCCTAGGTGTTAGGGTGTACCCTCCACCATGACCCATTCCATGTGGTAACTGTAGTAATGACATTGCCTGGGTATTAGGGTGTACCATCCACCATGACCCAGTCCATGTGGAAACTGTAGTAATGACATTGCCTGGGTATTAGGGTGTACTCTCCACCATGACCCAGTCCATGTGGTAACTGTAGTAATGACATTTCCTGGGTATTAGGGTGTACCCTCCACCATGACCCAGTCCATGTGGTAACTGTAGTAATGACATTTCCTGGGTATTAGGGTGTACCCTCCACCATGACCCAGTCCATGTGGTAACTGTAGTAATGACATTACCTAGGTATTAGGGTGTACCCTCCACCAGACCCAGTCCATGTGGTAACTGTAGTAATGACATTGCTGGGTATTAGGGTGTACTCTCCACCATGACCCAGTCCATGTGGTAACTGCAGCAATGACATTACCTAGGTATTAGGGTGTACCCTCCACCATGACCCAGTCCATGTGGTAACTGTAGTAATGACATTGCTTGGTATTAGGGTGTACTCTCCACCATGACCCAGTCCATGTGGTAACTGTAGTAATGACATTGCTGGGTATTAGGGTGTACCCTCCACCATGACCCAGTCCATGTGGTAACTGTAGTAATGACATTGCTGGGTATTAGGGTGTACTCTCCACCATGACCCAGTCCATGTGGTAACTGCAGCAATGACATTACCTAGGTATTAGGGTGTACCCTCCACCATGACCCAGTCCATGTGGTAACTGTAGTAATGACATTGCTTGGTATTAGGGTGTACCCTCCACCATGACCCAGTCCATGTGGTAACTGTAGTAATGACATTGCCTGGGTATTAGGGTGTACCCTCCACCATGACCCAGTCCATGTGGTAACTGCAGCAATGACATTTCCTGGGTACTAGGGTGTACCCTCCACCATGACCCAGTCCATGTGGTAACTGTAGTAATGACATTGCTGGGTATTAGGGTGTACCCTCCACCATGACCCAGTCCATGTGGTAACTGTAGTAATGACATTGCTGGGTATTAGGGTGTACCCTCCACCATGACGCAGTCCATGTGGTAACTGTAGTAATGACATTGCTGGGTATTAGGGTGTACCCTCCACCATGACCCAGTCCATGTGGTAACTGTAGTAATGACATTGCTGGGTATTAGGGTGTACCCTCCACCATGACCCAGTCCATGTGGTAACTGTAGTAATGACATTGCCTGGGTATTAGGGTGTACTCTCCACCATGACCCAGTCCATGTGGTAACTGTAGTAATGACATTGCTGGGTATTAGGGTGTACTCTCCACCATGACCCAGTCCATGTGGTAACTGCAGCAATGACATTACCTAGGTATTAGGGTGTACCCTCCACCATGACCCAGTCCATGTGGTAACTGTAGTAATGACATTGCTGGGTATTAGGGTGTACCCTCCACCATGACCCAGTCCATGTGGTAGCTGTAGTAATGACATTGCTGGGTATTAGGGTGTACCCTCCACCATGATCCAGTCTATGTGGTAACTGTAGTAATGACATTGCTGGGTATTAGGGTGTACCCTCCACCATGACCCAGTCCATGTGGTAACTGTAGTAATGACATTGCTGGGTATTAGGGTGTACCCTCCACCATGACCCAGTCCATGTGGTAGCTGTAGTAATGACATTGCTGGGTATTAGGGTGTACCCTCCACCATGACCCAGTCCATGTGGTAACTGTAGTAATGACATTGCTGGGTATTAGGGTGTACCCTCCACCATGACCCAGTCCATGTGGTAGCTGTAGTAATGACATTGCTGGGTATTAGGGTGTACCCTCCACCATGACCCAGTCCATGTGGTAACTGTAGTAATGACATTGCTGGGTATTAGGGTGTACCCTCCACCATGACCCAGTCCATGTGGTAACTGTAGTAATGACATTGCTGGGTATTAGGGTGTACTCTCCACCATGACCCAGTCCATGTGGTAACTGTAGTAATGACATTGCTGGGTATTAGGGTGTACCCTCCACCATGACCCAGTCCATGTGGTAACTGTAGTAATGACATTGCTGGGTATTAGGGTGTACCCTCCACCATGATCCAGTCTATGTGGTAACTGTAGTAATGACATTGCTGGGTATTAGGGTGTACCCTCCACCATGACCCAGTCCATGTAGTAGTTGTAGTAATGACATTGCTTGGGTATTAGGGTGTACCCTCCACCATGACCCAGTCCATGTGGTAACTGTAGTAATGACATTGCTGGGTATTAGGGTGTACCCTCCACCATGACCCAGTCCATGTGGTAACTGTAGTAATGACATTGCTGGGTATTAGGGTGTACCCTACACCATGACCCAGTCCATGTGGTAACTGTAGTAATGACATTGCTGGGTATTAGGGTGTACCCTCCACCATGATCCAGTCTATGTGGTAACTGTAGTAATGACATTGCTGGGTATTAGGGTGTACCCTCCACCATGACCCAGTCCATGTGGTAGCTGTAGTAATGACATTGCCTGGGTATTAGGGTGTACCCTCCACCATGACCCATTCCATGTGGTAACTGTAGTAATGACATTACCTGGGTATTAGGGCGTACCCTCCACCATGACCCAGTCCATGTAGTAACTGTAGTAATGACATTGCCTGGGTATTAGGGTGTACTCTCCACCATGACCCAGTCCATGTGGTAACTGTAGTAATGACATTGCTGGGTATTAGGGTGTACCCTCCACCATGACCCAGTCCATGTGGTAACTGTAGCAATGACATTGCCTGGGTATTAGGGTGTACTCTCCACCATGACCCATTCCATGTGGTAACTGTAGTAATGACATTGCCTGGGTATTAGGGTGTACCCTCCAACATGACCCATTCCATGTGGTAACTGTAGTAATGACATTGCTGGGTATTAGGGTGTACCCTCCAACATGACCTAGTCCATGTGGTAACTGTAGTAATGACATTGCCTGGGTATTAGGGTGTACTCTCCACCATGACCCATTCCATGTGGAAACTGTAGCCCAGTCCATGTGGTAACTGTAGTAATGACATTGCTGGGTATTAAGGTGTACCCTCCACCATGACCCAGTCCATGTGGTAACTGCAGCAATGACATTGCCTGGGTATTAGGGTGTACCCTCCAACATGACCCAGTCCATGTGGTAACTGTAGCAATGACATTGCCTGGGTATTAGGGTGTACCCTCCACCATGACCCAGTCCATGTGGTAACTATAGTAATGACATTGCCTGGGTATTAGGGTGAACCCTCCACTATGACCCAGTCCATGTGGTAACTGTAGTAATGACATTGCCTGGGTATTAGGGTGTACTGTCCACCATGACCCAGTCCATGTGGTAACTGTAGCAATGACATTGCTGGGTATTAGGGTGTACCCTCCACCATGACCCATTCCATGTGGTAACTGTAGTAATGACATTGCCTGGGTATTAGGGTGTACCATCCACCATGACCCAGTCCATGTGGTTACTGTAGTAATGACATTTCCTGGGTATTAGGGTGTACCCTCCACCATGACCCAGTCCATGTGGTAACTGTAGTAATGACATTACCTAGGTATTAGGGTGTACCCTCCACCAGACCCAGTCCATGTGGTAACTGTAGTAATGACATTGCTGGGTATTAGGGTGTACTCTCCACCATGACCCAGTCCATGTGGTAACTGCAGCAATGACATTACCTAGGTATTAGGGTGTACCCTCCACCATGACCCAGTCCATGTGGTAACTGTAGTAATGACATTGCTTGGTATTAAGGTGTACTCTCCACCATGACCCAGTCCATGTGGTAACTGTAGTAATGACATTGCTGGGTATTAGGGTGTACCCTCCACCATGACCCAGTCCATGTGGTAACTGTAGTAATGACATTGCTGGGTATTAGGATGTACTCTCCACCATGACCCAGTCCATGTGGTAACTGCAGCAATGACATTACCTAGGTATTAGGGTGTACCCTCCACCATGACCCAGTCCATGTGGTAACTGTAGTAATGACATTGCTTGGTATTAGGGTGTACCCTCCACCATGACCCAGTCCATGTGGTAACTGTAGTAATGACATTGCCTGGGTATTAGGGTGTACCCTCCACCATGACCCAGTCCATGTGGTAACTGCAGCAATGACATTTCCTGGGTATTAGGGTGTACCCTCCACCATGACCCAGTCCATGTGGTAACTGTAGTAATGACATTGCTGGGTATTAGGGTGTACCCTCCACCATGACCCAGTCCATGTGGTAACTGTAGTAATGACATTGCTGGGTATTAGGGTGTACCCTCCACCATGACGCAGTCCATGTGGTAACTGTAGTAATGACATTGCTGGGTATTAGGGTGTACCCTCCACCATGACCCAGTCCATGTGGTAACTGTAGTAATGACATTGCTGGGTATTAGGGTGTACCCTCCACCATGACCCAGTCCATGTGGTAACTGTAGTAATGACATTGCCTGGGTATTAGGGTGTACTCTCCACCATGACCCAGTCCATGTGGTAACTGTAGTAATGACATTGCTGGGTATTAGGGTGTACTCTCCACCATGACCCAGTCCATGTGGTAACTGCAGCAATGACATTACCTAGGTATTAGGGTGTACCCTCCACCATGACCCAGTCCATGTGGTAACTGTATTAATGACATTGCTGGGTATTAGGGTGTACCCTCCACCATGACCCAGTCCATGTGGTAGCTGTAGTAATGACATTGCTGGGTATTAGGGTGTACCCTCCACCATGATCCAGTCTATGTGGTAACTGTAGTAATGACATTGCTGGGTATTAGGGTGTACCCTCCACCATGACCCAGTCCATGTGGTAACTGTAGTAATGACATTGCTGGGTATTAGGGTGTACCCTCCACCATGACCCAGTCCATGTGGTAGCTGTAGTAATGACATTGCTGGGTATTAGGGTGTACCCTCCACCATGACCCAGTCCATGTGGTAACTGTAGTAATGACATTGCTGGGTATTAGGGTGTACCCTCCACCATGACCCAGTCCATGTGGTAGCTGTAGTAATGACATTGCTGGGTATTAGGGTGTACCCTCCACCATGACCTAGTCCATGTGGTAACTGTAGTAATGACATTGCTGGGTATTAGGGTGTACCCTCCACCATGACCCAGTCCATGTGGTAACTGTAGTAATGACATTGCTGGGTATTAGGGTGTACTCTCCACCATGACCCAGTCCATGTGGTAACTGTAGTAATGACATTGCTGGGTATTAGGGTGTACCCTCCACCATGACCCAGTCCATGTGGTAACTGTAGTAATGACATTGCTGGGTATTAGGGTGTACCCTCCACCATGATCCAGTCTATGTGGTAACTGTAGTAATGACATTGCTGGGTATTAGGGTGTACCCTCCACCATGACCCAGTCCATGTGGTAACTGTAGTAATGACATTGCTGGGTATTAGGGTGTACCCTCCACCATGACCCAGTCCATGTGGTAACTGTAGTAATGACATTGCTGGGTATTAGGGTGTACCCTCCACCATGATCCAGTCTATGTGGTAACTGTAGTAATGACATTGCTGGGTATTAGGGTGTACCCTCCACCATGACCCAGTCCATGTGGTAGCTGTAGTAATGACATTGCCTGGGTATTAGGGTGTACCCTCCACCATGACCCATTCCATGTGGTAACTGTAGTAATGACATTACCTGGGTATTAGGGCGTACCCTCCACCATGACCCAGTCCATGTAGTAACTGTAGTAATGACATTGCCTGGGTATTAGGGTGTACTCTCCACCATGACCCAGTCCATGTGGTAACTGTAGTAATGACATTGCTGGGTATTAGGGTGTACCCTCCACCATGACCCAGTCCATGTGGTAACTGTAGCAATGACATTGCCTGGGTATTAGGGTGTACTCTCCACCATGACCCATTCCATGTGGTAACTGTAGTAATGACATTGCCTGGGTATTAGGGTGTACCCTCCAACATGACCCATTCCATGTGGTAACTGTAGTAATGACATTGCTGGGTATTACGGTGTACCCTCCAACATGACCTAGTCCATGTGGTAACTGTAGTAATGACATTGCCTGGGTATTAGGGTGTACTCTCCACCATGACCCATTCCATGTGGAAACTGTAGCCCAGTCCATGTGGTAACAGTAGTAATGACATTGCTTGGGTATTAGGGTGTACCACCCACCATGACCCATTCCATGTGGTAACTGTAGCAATGACATTGCTGGGTATTAGGGTGTACCCTCCAACATGACCCAGTCCATGTGGTAACTGTAGTAATGACATTGCCTGGGTATTAGGGTGTACCCTCCACCATGACCCAGTCCATGTGGTAACTGCAGCAATGACATTGCCTGGGTATCAGGGTGTACCCTCCACCATGACCCAGTCCATGTGGTAACTGTAGCAATGACATTACCTGGGTATTAGGGTGTACTCTCCACCATGACCCAGTCCATGTGGTAGCTGTAGTAATGACATTGCCTGGGTATTAGGGTGTACCCTCCACCATGACCCAGTCCATGTGGTAACTGTAGTAATGACATTGCCTGGGTATTAGGGTGTACTCTCCACCATGACCCAGTCCATGTGGTAACTGTAGTAATGACATTGCTGGGTATTAGGGTGTACCCTCCATCATGACCCAGTCCATGTGGTAACTGTAGTAATGACATTGCTGGGTATTAGGGTGTACCCTCCACCATGACCCAGTCCATGTGGTAACTGTAGTAATGACATTGCCTGGGTATCAGGGTGTACTCTCCACCATGACCCATTCCATGTGGTAACTGTAGTAATGACATTTCCTGGGTATTAGGGTGTACCCTCCACCATGACCCAGTCCATGTGGTAACTGTAGTAATGACATTGCCTGGGTATAAGGGTGTACCCTCCACCATGACCCAGTCCATGTGGTAACTGTAGTAATGACATTGCTGGGTATTAGGGTGTACCCTCCACCATGACCCAGTCCATGTGGTAACTGTAGCAATGACATTGCCTGGGTATTAGGGTGTACCATCCACCATGACCCAGTCCATGTGGTAACTGTAGTAATGACATTGCTGGGTATTAGGGTGTACCCTCCAACATGACCCAGTCCATGTGGTAACTGTAGTAATGACATTACCTGGGTATTAGGGTGTACCCTCCACCAGACCCATTCCATGTGGTAACTGTAGCAATGACATTACCTGGGTATTAGGGTGAACCCTCCACCATGACCCAGTCCATGTGGTAACTGCAGCAATGACATTGCTTGGTATTAGGGTGTACCCTCCACCATGACCCAGTCCATGTGGTAACTGTAGTAATGACATTGCCTGGGTATTAGGGTGTACCCTCCACCATGACCCATTCCATGTGGTAACTGTAGTAATGACATTGCTGGGTATTAGGGTGTACCCTCCACCATGATCCAGTCTATGTGGTAACTGTAGTAATGACATTGCTGGGTATTAGGGTGTACCCTCCAACATGACCTAGTCCATGTGGTAACTGTAGTAATGACATTGCCTGGGTATCAGGGTGTACCCTCCACCATGACCCAGTCCATGTGGTAGCTGTAGTAATGACATTGCCTGGGTATTAGGGTGTACCCTCCACCATGACCCATTCCATGTGGTAACTGTAGTAATGACATTACCTGGGTATTAGGGTGTACCCTCCACCATGACCCAGTCCATGTGGTAACTGTAGTAATGACATTGCCTGGGTATTAGGGTGTACTCTCCACCATGACCCAGTCCATGTGGTAACTGTAGTAATGACATTGCTGGGTATTAGGGTGTACTCTCCACCATGACCCAGTCCATGTGGTAACTGTAGTAATGACATTGCTGGGTATTAGGGTGTACCCTCCACCATGACCCAGTCCATGTGGTAACTGTAGCAATGACATTGCCTGGGTATTAGGGTGTACTCTCCACCATGACCCATTCCATGTGGTAACTGTAGTAATGACATTGCCTGGGTATTAGGGTGTACCCTCCAACATGACCCATTCCATGTGGTAACTGTAGTAATGACATTACCTGGGTATTAGGGTGTACCCACCACCATGACCCATTCCATGTGGTAACTGTAGTAATGACATTGCCTGGGTATTAGGGTGTACCCTCCACCATGACCCAGTCCATATGGTAACTGTAGTAATGACATTACTTGGGTATTAGGGTGTACCCTCCACCATGACCCATTCCATGTGGTAACTGTAGTAATGACATTGCCTGGGTATTAGGGTGTACCCACCACCATGACCCATTCCATGTGGTAACTGTAGTAATGACATTGCTGGGTATTAGGGTGTACCCTCCAACATGACCTAGTCCATGTGGTAACTGTAGTAATGACATTGCCTGGGTATTGGGGTGTACCCTCCACCATGACCCAGTCCATGTGGAAACTGTAGCCCAGTCCATGTGGTAACTGTAGTAATGACATTGCCTGGGTATTAGGGTGTACTCTCCACCATGACCCATTCCATGTGGAAACTGTAGCCCAGTCCATGTGGTAACTGTAGTAATGACATTGCTTGGGTATTAGGGTGTACCCTCCACCATGACCCATTCCATGTGGAAACTGTAGCCCAGTCCATGTGGTAACTGTAGTAATGACATTGCTTGGGTATTAGGGTGTACCCTCCACCATGACCCAGTCCATGTGGAAACTGTAGCCCAGTCCATGTGGTAACTGTAGTAATGACATTGCCTGGGTATTAGGGTGTACTCTCCACCATGACCCATTCCATGTGGAAACTGTAGCCCAGTCCATGTGGTAACTGTAGTAATGACATTGCTTGGGTATTAAAGTGTACCCTCCACCATGACCCAGTCCATGTGGTAACTGCAGCAATGACATTGCCTGGGTATCAGGGTGTACTCTCCACCATGACCCATTCCATGTGGTAACTGTAGTAATGACATTACCTGGGTATTAGGGTGTACTCTCCAACATGACCCAGTCCATGTGGTAACTGTAGTAATGACATTGCCTGGGTATTAGGGTGTACCCTCCACCATGACCCAGTCCATGTGGTAACTGCAGCAATGACATTGCCTGGGTATCAGGGTGTACCCTCCACCATGACCCAGTCCATGTGGTAACTGTAGTAATGACATTGCTGGGTATTAGGGTGTACCACCCACCATGACCCATTCCATGTGGTAACTGTAGCAATGACATTGCTGGGTATTAGGGTGTACCCTCCAACATGACCCAGTCCATGTGGTAACTGTAGTAATGACATTGCCTGGGTATTAGGGTGAACCCTCACCATGACCCAGTCCATGTGGTAACTGCAGCAATGACATTGCTGGGTATTAGGGTGTACCCTCCACCATGACCCAGTCCATGTGGTAACTGTAGCAATGACATTGCCTGGGTATTAGGGTGTACTCTCCACCATGACCCATTCCATGTGGTAACTGTAGTAATGACATTGCCTGGGTATTAGGGTGTACCCTCCAACATGACCCATTCCATGTGGTAACTGTAGTAATGACATTACCTGGGTATTAGGGTGTACCCACCACCATGACCCATTCCATGTGGTAACTGTAGTAATGACATTGCCTGGGTATTAGGGTGTACCCTCCACCATGACCCAGTCCATGTGGTAACTGTAGTAATGACATTACTTGGGTATTAGGGTGTACCCTCCACCATGACCCATTCCATGTGGTAACTGTAGTAATGACATTGCCTGGGTATTAGGGTGTACCCACCACCATGACCCATTCCATGTGGTAACTGTAGTAATGACATTGCTGGGTATTAGGGTGTACCCTCCAACATGACCTAGTCCATGTGGTAACTGTAGTAATGACATTGCCTGGGTATTGGGGTGTACCCTCCACCATGACCCAGTCCATGTGGAAACTGTAGCCCAGTCCATGTGGTAACTGTAGTAATGACATTGCCTGGGTATTAGGGTGTACTCTCCACCATGACCCATTCCATGTGGAAACTGTAGCCCAGTCCATGTGGTAACTGTAGTAATGACATTGCTTGGGTATTAGGGTGTACCCTCCACCATGACCCATTCCATGTGGAAACTGTAGCCCAGTCCATGTGGTAACTGTAGTAATGACATTGCTTGGGTATTAGGGTGTACCCTCCACCATGACCCAGTCCATGTGGAAACTGTAGCCCAGTCCATGTGGTAACTGTACTAATGACATTGCCTGGGTATTAGGGTGTACTCTCCACCATGACCCATTCCATGTGGAAACTGTAGCCCAGTCCATGTGGTAACTGTAGTAATGACATTGCTTGGGTATTAGGGTGTACCCTCCACCATGACCCAGTCCATGTGGTAACTGCAGCAATGACATTGCCTGGGTATCAGGGTGTACTCTCCACCATGACCCATTCCATGTGGTAACTGTAGTAATGACATTACCTGGGTATTAGGGTGTACTCTCCAACATGACCCAGTCCATGTGGTAACTGTAGTAATGACATTGCCTGGGTATTAGGGTGTACCCTCCACCATGACCCAGTCCATGTGGTAACTGCAGCAATGACATTGCCTGGGTATCAGGGTGTACCCTCCACCATGACCCAGTCCATGTGGTAACTGTAGTAATGACATTGCTGGGTATTAGGGTGTACCACCCACCATGACCCATTCCATGTGGTAACTGTAGCAATGACATTGCTGGGTATTAGGGTGTACCCTCCACCATGACCCAGTCCATGTGGTAACTGTAGTAATGACATTGCCTGGGTATTAGGGTGTACCCTCCACCATGACCCAGTCCATGTGGTAACTGCAGCAATGACATTGCCTGGGTATTAGGGTGTACCCTCCACCATGACCCAGTCCATGTGGTAACTGTAGCAATGACATTACCTGGGTATTAGGGTGTACTCGCCACCATGACCCAGTCCATGTGGTAACTGTAGTAATGACATTGCCTGGGTATTAGGTTGTACTCTCCACCATGACCCAGTCCATGTGGTAACTGTAGTAATGACATAGCCTGGGTATTAGGGTGTACTCTCCACCATGACCCAGTCCATGTGGTAACTGTAGTAATGACATTGCCTGGGTATTAGGGTGTACTCTCCACCATGACCCAGTCCTTGTGGTAACTGTAGTAATGACATTGCTGGGTATTAGGGTGTACCCTCCACCATGACCCAGTCCATGTGGTAACTGTAGTAATGACATTGCCTGGGTATTAGGGTGTACTCTCCACCATGACCCAGTCCATGTGGTAACTGTAGTAATGACATTGCTGGGTATTAGGGTGTACCCTCCACCATGACCCAGTCCATGTGGTAACTGTAGTAATGACATTGCCTGGGTATCAGGGTGTACTCTCCACCATGACCCATTCCATGTGGTAACTGTAGTAATGACATTTCCTGGGTATTAGGGTGTACCCTCCACCATGACCCAGTCCATGTGGTAACTGTAGCAATGACATTACCTGGGTATTAGGGTGTACCCTCCACCATGACCCAGTCCATGTGGTAACTGTAGTAATGACATTGCTGGGTATTAGGATGTACCCTCCACCATGACCCAGTCCATGTGGTAACTGTAGCAATGACATTGCCTGGGTATTAGGGTGTACTCTCCACCATGACCCAGTCCATGTGGTAACTGTAGTAATGACATTGCCTGGGTATTAGGGTGTACCATCCACCATGACCCAGTCCATGTGGTAACTGTAGTAATGACATTGCTGGGTATTAGGGTGTACCCTCCAACATGACCCAGTCCATGTGGTAACTGTAGCAATGACATTGCCTGGGTATTAGGGTGTACCCTCCACCATGATCCAGTCTATGTGGTAACTGTAGTAATGACATTGCTGGGTATTAGGGTGTACTCTCCACCATGACCCAGTCTATGTGGTAACTGTAGTAATGACATTGCTGGGTATTAGGGTGTACCCTCCACCATGACCCAGTCCATGTGGTAACTGTAGCAATGACATTGCCTGGGTATTAGGGTGTACCATCCACCATGACCCAGTCCATGTGGTAACTGTAGTAATGACATTGCTGGGTATTAGGGTGTACCCTCCAACATGACCCAGTCCATGTGGTAACTGCAGCAATGACATTACCTGGGTATTAGGGTGTACCCTCCACCAGACCCATTCCATGTGGTAACTGTAGCAATGACATTACCTGGGTATTAGGGTGAACCCTCCACCATGACCCAGTCCATGTGGTAACTGTAGTAATGACATTGCTTGGTATTAGGGTGTACCCTCCACCATGACCCAGTCCATGTGGTAACTGTAGTAATGACATTGCCTGGGTATTAGGGTGTACCTTCCACCATGAATCAGTCCATGTGGTAACTGTAGTAATGACATTGCCTGGGTATTAGGGTGTACCCTCCACCATGACCCAGTCCATGTGGTAATTGTAGCCAAGTGACATCGCCTGGGTATTAAAAGTTGGTTACGTGAAATGAGAAAAATTTATATAAAAAATAATTTTTATAAATAAAAATATGAAAACTGGCATTTGCATCACCCCCTTTGCTATGAAGCACCTCAAAAGTTCTGGTGCAATCAATTACCTTCAGATGTAACATAATCAGTGAAAAGAAGTCCACCTGTGTGCAATCTAAGTGTCACATGATCTGTCAGTAGAAACACACCTTTTCTGATAGGCCGCAGAGGCTGCAACACCACTAAGCTAGAGGTATCTCACCATGAAGACCAAGGAGCTCTCCAAACAAGTCCGGGACAAAGTTGTTGAGAAGTACAAGTCAGGGTTGAGTTATAAAAAAATATCCAAATATTTGATGATTCCCAGGAGCACCATCAAATCCATCATATTCAAATGGAAAGAACATGGTAGCACTGCAGACCCTCCAACATGACCCGCCCCACTAGGTACAAAATGCTCTGTTCCTGGACTTCCCTCTTAATTTATTATTGCCATCACCTGTGTTGAACTAGTTAAATGATAAGAAAGCTGTTTCTTCACAGGTGATGGCAATAATAAATTAAGAGGGAAGTCCAGGAACAGAGCATTTTGTACCTAGTGGGGCGGGTCATGTTGGAGGGTCTGGCACTGTAGAGATGTGCCCTGTATCACAGGGCACCTCAGTGCAGCAGGCGGAGGTGGAGCTGTGTCCCCAGCGGGATGCGGTGGATGGCGCTGGGATCAGGTGTCTGATCCCAGCGCTGGTGCTGCAAGGAGCGGCACTGTTTGTATGGTGCTGGTCCCACAGCCAATCGGAAGCGCCAACGACGGGATTCAAAGGCTGGCGCCCTCCGTGAGCAAATAACTGCTTGCGGAGCGCCAGCCTATCACGGGAGGCCGTTGCGTGCCAATCAGCGCTCGCTGCATCAGAGGCCCTGCCCCAGGGTGACGTCAGATGCCGCCGGGAAGAAGAAGAGAGAGGAGGGCGGGCAGAAGAGCGGCGAAGAGCCCAACGGAGAGAAGCATCACGGCAGTAGAAGACGACAGCGGCCGTGGGAAGAAGAGATCCGGTGGCCGCTGAAAAGGCCGGAAGACGCCTGCAAACAGGAGGAAGATGTCCAGCAACTGCTGGATGCGGAATGGCGGTGTCATCATCGCTGGCCAGGACGGGTCAGTGGCAGAAGGTGGCGCCGGAGGACTTCAGGATCAGGTGAGGCTCATCTCTGCCCTCTCCTCCCTAGACCACCAGGGCGCAGGTATTAGACCTGAGGGGTAAGTTCAGGCACTAGGGCCTGTGTGCAGCTAGGAGAGTGGACAGCAGATTTGTTTAGCGGTTTGGGCATTAGGCCCAAGCCACTATATGGCGCAGTAGGCGGGTATTAGGCCCGTGGGCACGTGGTGGGCACTAGGCCCTGAGTTTAATAAGAGTGATCTGGGCGTTAGGCCCGTGGGCACGTGGTGGGCACTCGGCCCTGAGTTTAATAAGAGTGATCTGGGCGTTAGGCCCGTGGGCACGTGGTGGGCACTCGGCCCTGAGTTTAATAAGAGTGATCTAGGCGTTAGGCCCAGATTACTCTAACCAGCTGCATGTTAGGCAGGCACTAGGCCCGTGGCTACTTGTCAGGCTTCAGGCCTGTGGATAATTAGGGGGCAGTAGGCCCAGTATAAAAAGAGTGCTCCTCAGGTGAATCGGGGTGGTGCTGGGCACTAGGCCCAGGCCACTCCAACATGTACATGCAGGCACGCCCACAGAGCCTGAGCCCCTGGAAAATGAGTGTATGGGAGGTGGGGAGGCTGTACGGCGCCCACTCCCCAGTAATCTAAAGTAGATTTTCCCCTATGTGTCCAGCTCCACACATGTAGTCACAACAGTAAGCAGATAGGAACTTAAAGGGACAGCACCGTTATATATTCTTGTACTGTACTGTATTATAGGATTGTTGTTCCCGTACAGGGCCAAGTTTGTTTACAGTTTGTGTATAGTTGTGTTGCACCACATACACCTGAGCTAGTGTGAGGGCTCTGTTGATGAAGCTAGTGTAGTGGACGCACACTAGAGAAGCTTTCAACCCTGCACGACTGTTGTTTGTTTTGGCTCCTTACAGGGACCTGTAAGTGAAGAGGAAGAAGATCGCAGTACAAGATTGGCAACGGTGAGCATCATCTGTGTCTGTCTGTCCCTTGGTCCGTCTGTCCCTTGAGCACCGGTTCAGTGGACCTTGCACGGCCGTGCGAGGTCCAGGGTGCACCTCGGCACCTCGGCGTGAGAGCGATGTTAGGTGAAAATTGGGTGGCTGAGGCTTTGGCCTGTGGTGACCTTTTACCCAACCGGTGAAGGTCACCGCCACCCCTGGGGTATCCTGTTTTCTGGTGGAAAAGAGTTGATACCCCTAATTGGTTCACTAGCTCGTCCATCATCTGCATCTGGAAGGGGATCGCCATGTCCGGGTTCAACTGAAGGTTCCAGTTCCGTTGAAGGTTCCGTGACCTGAAGGTGCGGCGCGAGGTGAGCAGCAAGACTACACCTGCATGGCAGCAGGCACTGCACCCGCACCGCCACTCTCTCACCACAACAAACCTGCCAAGAGAGGGCCGGCCTCCAAAACTCACAGACCGGGCAAGGAGGGCATTAATCAGAGAGGCAGCACAGAGACCAAAGGTAACCCTGAAGGAGCTGCAGAAGTTCCACAGCAGAGACTGGTGTATCTGCGCATGTGACCACAATAAGCCGTACACTCCACAGAGCTGGGCTTTATGGAAGAGTGGCCAGAAAAAAGCCATTACTTAAAATAATGTTGAGTTTGCCAAAAGGCCTGTGGGGAGTCCCCAAATGTATGGAGGAAGGTGCTCTGGTCAGATGAGACTAAAATTGAACTTTTTGGCCACAAAGGAAAACGCTATGTCTGGTGCAAAACCAACACATCCCATCACCGCAAGAACACAGTCCCCACAGTGAAACATGGTGGTGGCAGCGTCATGCTGTGGGGATGTCTTTCAGCAGCAGGGACTGGGAAACTGTTTTGAGTTGAGGGAAAGATGGATGGTGCTAAATACAGGGATATTCTTGAGCAAAACCTGTTTCAGTCTGCCTGTGATTTGAGACTGGGGGGTAAATTTACTAAGGTCCCGATTTTGACCGAGATGCCGTTTTTTCATCAAAGTGTCATCTCGGTAATTTACTAAGCAATAATCACGGCAGTGATGAGGGCATTCGTAATTTTTTGGAAGTCCAACAAAAAAAATACGAATGAATAAACCATCGGTCAAAACGCGGCTGTTTAAGTATGAATCTCGGTAATTTACTAAGAAGTGCAAAGCAAAAAAAAACAAACACTGCCGTGAAAAATGACAACTCGTAAAAAAGTGCTAAAAAATAACAGACCTGCTTTTTTAATCCGTGATTGTATAGGCATGCAGGGATCCATGAGATCCGTGCATGTATATCAGTGGGAAGGGGTGGGAAAGTGGTTATTTTCTTTAAAAAAATTGCGTGGGGTCCCCCCTCCTAAGCATAACCAGCCTCGGGCTCTTTGAGCCGATCCTGGTTGCAGAAATATGTGGAAAAAATTGACAGGGGTTCCCCCATATTTAAGCAACCAGCATCGGGCTCTGCGCCTGGTCCTGGTTCCAAAAATACGGGGGACAAAAAGAGTAGGGGTCCCCCGTATTTTTAAAACCAGCACCGGGCTCCACTAGCTGGACAGATAATGCCACAGCCGGGGGTCACTTTTATATAGTGCCCTGCGGCCGTGGCATCAAAAATCCAACTAGTCACCCCTGGCCGGGGTACCCTGGGGGAGTGGGGACCCCTTCAATCAAGGGGTCCCCCCCCCCCAGCCACCCAAGGGCCAGGGGTGAAGCCCGAGGCTGTCCCCCCCATCCAATTGGCTGCGGATGGGGGGCTGATAGCCTTTTGTGAAAATGAAAAGATATTGTTTTTAGTAGCAGTACTACAAGGCCCAGCAAGCCTCCCCCGCATGCTGGTACTTGGAGAACCACAAGTACCAGCATGCGGCGGAAAAACGGGCCCGCTGGTACCTGTAGTACTACTACTAAAAAAATACCCAAAAAAAGACAATACACACACACCTTGAAAGTAAAGTTTTATTACATGCATCCACACAAACATACATACATACTTACCTTATGTTCACACGAGGGTCTGTCCTCTTCTCCAGTAGAATCCATGGGGTACCTGTTGAATAAATTCTACTCACCAGATCCAGGGTCCCAGGCTCCTCGTAGCATCCATTTGTAATCCACGTACTTGAATAAAATAAAAAAACGGACACCCGAGCCACGCACTGAAAGGGGACCCATGTTTGCACATGGGCCCTGTGGCCGGAGAGCCCCAGCCACGAGGCAAATGGCCGCCTTGGCACTGAAGGGGTTAATCCCTAGTGCCCGGCGCCATTTTCAAAGACAATGGGCGCTTGGCGCCATATTTGAACATGCTGTGGGCGCTAGGCGCCGTGTTTATAAAAATGTATAAAAATGTTTAGAAACTGTATTTTTAACTGTGCCGTGGTCCCGGACCCCTCCGGAGACCACGGCAGGGAGGACAGCTCCCCGGCGCGCTCAGCAGAGTGTGCGCGCCGGGGGAGAGGAGGCAGCCGCTGACCGCCGGAGTCCGGGAGCTCCGCTCCCGGCAGCGGTCAGTGTAGCCCCGGGCGCACTGGAGTGTGCGCGCCGGGGAGAAGGGTGAGCGCTGCGGCTGGGAGCTCGGCTCCCGCTGCAGTGCTCTCTGTGAGAGCCGCCGCTGGGGGCCGGGAGCTCTGCTCCCAGCGCCTCAGCCCAGCCCGGGTGGCCAGCCGCAGCAGCCGGGACGGACGTCCCGGGCTGCTAGTCGGCGAGGGGGGTGCGCTGCAGCCCGGCTCCCCGCCGGACGCTGCAGCGAGGCCACAAGACAGGCGCCGCTCAGGGGGGACCGGGCTAGCCGGCTCCCTAGCGGCGTGGGTGAATTAGGCAGGCGAGCAGGCTGATGAACGCTGGGGTCCGGGAGCTACGCTCCCGGCGCCCCAGCGCCACAACAAAGCCAGAGTCACGGCGGCCGGGACAAGTGTCCCGGGCCGCCGGGCTTAGGTACAGGGGGGTGCGCCGCTGCGTGCGGCGAGGCCACTGGGTAGTGCCACCCTGGGGGGACAGGGAGAGCCAGCTCCCTGGAACCCCAGAGGCAGGAAGGCAGGCTGGAGGATGGGGGAAGCCAGCCCCATACCTCCAGCACACAGAGAGCCCTAGCAGCCAGGCTGCAGGGCTAGGGAAGGCACTGCAGTGCCTGAGTATGTAGAGTCTGTGCAGGGCACAGGCTCAGTGTATATTTAAAAAGGGAAATGTACAGTGTGATTTTAAAATGTAATGTATTTAAAGATAAAATGCACTTACTTGATTGTGTGTCCCAGGAGGGGGGAATCCATAGCTGTGCAGGCTGATGGATTCTCCCAGACCTTTTCCCTAAAAACGGAATGCTTTCCCATCCAGCCTCACAGTTCCAATGGGGACAGGGAGAAAGAGAAGCAGCTTAGCTATAAAACAAGCTGAGTGGTTTCTTGGAGCTCCATGGAGATCAGCCGTAGTGGACCAGAGACCTGGACCGGGGAGCCAGGCTGCCCAGCTCTGGAGCCCAAATCCAGGCTGCAGGCAGTGAGAAGGGGTCCCGGGCAGGTTTCTGGAAGTCAGTTTAGGAGGGAAAACCTCCCCCCAGCCAGACTGAACGGCACCGTGGGAGTAGCCTGCTCTCCCAGATGGGAGAGACAAAGGAGACCGACCACTCCCCACTGTCCATAGGGAACAATGTTGTGTGTGCATGAGACCAGAGCATGCACAGCTCATGGGTAAACATTGATTGGTTGTACACCACAGGGCGGGCTTACCCCCTGTGGTAAGGGGTCTTGGAGAGGGATAAAAGGAGGGCAGTTGGCCCATAGGAGTGTGGATTGTAACATCTTCTTCTGCTGAAAACATCTTGATTGTATGCTGTTGCCCCTAGCAATAGGGAGGAGCCTTTTTAAAGGTTATTTGAGCAAATAAACATCTTTGCCTCAAGAAGACTGCTTCATCTTGTGACCAACAGGGTTAGGCCAAACCTAGCCCCGTTCTCCGGCTGTCCAGGGAAGCACCTGACGTCTCCAAGCTCCGCCTTCCGCCAGCTACCGGTAGAGGCCTAGCAAAAGTGGCTAGTGGGGATTCGTCGACACCACACAGGTGTGGTAAAGCAGTGCGTCGGCACATACAGAGCAGAACCGTGGTTCCAAACGCCACGGCAGGTTAGGAGTTTGGTGGTGGCAGCGAGAACCCGCCCACAGCGCAGTGGGTGGAGTCAGTAACAGGCGGTTACTGACGGTAAGCGGGAATCCCCTATGTGGTCAGGCCTCGTGCGGCTTGACCTTCCATTCTGTGCGCAGTCAACGGGACGCGGAAGCTGCGAGTGCTTTCGTACGGTATCGTCCTGTCACAGAAATTGGTGGCATAGTGGTGGGATAATCCCAGGCGGCTTTTCATCACCCGATTGGAGAAGCCGAGTTACTCAGGAGAGGAGTAACTGCAGCGCAGGAGAACGCACAAGATGGCGGAATTCAGCGGAATGTCCAAGGAGGATCTGGAGATCGTATGCCAGGGGAAGGGTGTGGAAATCCCTTTCAACGCGTCCAGGAGCGTCATGCAGGCGGCGCTCAGGAGCGTGGAGGAGTCTCATCGGGCGGAGGTGGAAAGCACTGACGGCGTCAGCATCGCAGAGGACGGCCCAACAGTGGACCTTCGTGAGGAACCGGTGAGAACCACAAGCCCCGCCCTCTCTCACAGCAGCCATGTTTCCCAGCAATCCCTAGCAGGGCCAGGATCCCAACGTCCCAGGGGGGGCGACCCGGATACCCTAGCAGATCGGCTAGCGGAATTGGGGGAAAGGGCAACGGAGCAAGAACGCATGCTTGTCATTCGGATGTGGCATGCGGAGCGGGCATCACAGGCCGTGGTACCCCGGGAGCCGTTGTCAGCTGTTGTACACAGATCAGGACGAGTTCAGTTTGCCAAGTTTGCAGACAGTGATGGGGACATTGATGGACATTTGCAAGTCTTTGAGAGGACTTGTAAACTACATGATCTACCCAAGTCAGAGTGGGTGAGACACCTTGTGCCCACTCTGCATGGAGAGGCCTTGGAGGCCTATCGAGGAGTGGCGACGGAGGACTGTGGGAACTACGACGAAGTCAAGAAGGCCCTCCTCCAGCGATTCTTCATCACTCCTGAGTCTTACAGGAAGAAATTCAGAGACTTGCCCAAGAATCCTAGCAGCACCCATGAGCAGTTCGCCACCCAGCTGAGGCAGTACGTGGTGAAGTGGGTGAAGGATTCGGAAGCCACTACGTGGGACGCACTGATCGACCTGATCTGCAGGGAGCAGTTCTACCGCAGGTGCGCCCCAGAAGTGAAGGAGTGGGTGCTAGATCGGGAGCCACCCAGCTTAAAGATGGCTGCCCAGTTAGCAGACAAATATGTGGCAATTCGGCCGCAGGGGCAGAAGCGCCCAACCAGCAGCCAACCCCAAAAGACTGTACCACCAGGGGGACACCCCTCTTCAGCTCATCGCCCCCCAAAGCAAGCATCTTCCAACCCGGGTGCTTTTGGCCAGCAACCGCCCCGCAGTGCCCCTGCCAGTAATCAGAGGCCATCGGAGCCACGCCTGGACAAAAAGTGCTATGGCTGTGGGAAGATCGGACATCTGAGGATGAACTGTCCTGCATCCCAAGCACCCCAGACTCGTGCCCCAAATCCGAGTGCTGGAGCCCGGATTGCTTGCTTAACCCGGGAAGATGAGCTTCCAGAGACTGTACCCCCTCCAGTCAGTCCGATGGAGTGTGGCAAGAAACAGGTGGACTCCACGGAAAGAGTCACCTGTATGGCTAAGAAGCCCCCACCAAATATGTGGCGGCACCTGCAGCCGGTCCAAGTGGGATCCCTGCAGGGCGAAGGCTTAAGAGACTCTGGGGCCTCCATAACCGTTGTAAGCCCCCACCTGGTCGACCCTGCTGCCGTACTGCAGGGTTGCACTGCAAAAGTTACAGTGGCCGATGGGCTAGAGCGAGAAGTGCCCATGGCCAGAGTCTACCTCGACTGGGGAGCTGGACAAGAGCTAAGAGATGTTGCCGTAATGGATGGCCTCCCAACTGATGTCGTCTTGGGGAATGATCTCGGTGGAGGGATCGTTACTGCCTTCGCGAACGCCATCACCCGGAGTCAAGCGGCCAGACTACAGTCTTCATCGTCTCTGCCAGCACCGCCCAGCCCAGAGGAAAAGACCCTAGCGGCTGAACAACCGCCAACCACAGCGTCAGCCATCCCAGAGGAAAAGACCACAGCGGCCAGATCAGCACATCTGCCCCTTGCCTCTGGTGGGCCTACGTCCCCTAGCAACGCAGAGGATGTCGGTTCCAGTTTGTTGAATCCTGTGCGGGTGCCCAGCGACGCTCCTGTCCCTAGTGGTCTGCCAACTCCGGCGGTGAGTATGAGTGACTACCCCGACCCTACCATGACTGACCCCAACTTGACTGACCCCAATCTTCCCCCTGTAGAGTGTCCAAACTTAGGAGAAAGTGAGGGCCGCAGGCAGGAGTTTAGGGAAGCTCAGCTCTCTGACCCATCCCTGGAAGGCATGAGGCGCCAAGCTGGCCGCGGCCTTGCTGGGATGGGGGCAGGGAGTGTGACCTGGTGGAAACGGTTACTGTACCGGGTAGCCAAGGTAGAAGGGGATAGGCCAGTGCGGGAGCAAGTTCAACTGGTGGTTCCCAGGAGCTTTCGGGAGCAACTGATGTCAGTTGCCCATGAAATTCCTTTGGCGGGACACCTGGGGAGGGACCGAACACTGAGGCGCCTGACGCAGAACTTTTTTTTGGCCCGGAGTGTCGGATGACGTCCGGACCTACTGTAAGTCCTGTGATGTGTGCCAACGGCTTGGACGCCCCAGTGCTCGGGCTCCCCTGAGGTCTTTGCCAATAGTCGGGGAACCTTTCCAACGAGTGGCCGTGGACATAGTCGGTCCCCTACCTGTGCCCAGTAGATCGGGGAAGAGATACATCCTCACCGTGGTGGATTATGCTACCCGGTATCCAGAGGCTGTGGCTCTGTCCGCCATCACTGCGGAAAAGGTAGCGGACGCTCTGCTAGGCATATTTAGTAGAGTAGGGTTCCCCAGTGAGATCCTAACCGATCAAGGGACACAGTTCATGAGTGATCTGGTCCAGTGTCTCTGGGCGAAGTGCGGAGTGCGCCAACTCCGCACTGCCCCCTATCATCCCCAGACTAACGGACTCTGCGAGAGATTCAATGGTACTCTGAAGCAGATGCTACGGGCATTTGTGACTTCGGAGGGAGGAGACTGGGAGCGATACCTGCCGCACCTCCTGTTTGCATATCGGGAAGTGCCCCAGGAGTCAACCGGATTCTCGCCCTTCGAGTTACTATATGGCCGCCGAGTACGTGGACCTCTTGACCTGTTCCGGGAGTCTTGGGAGGGGGAGCTGATCCACCAGGATGAGTCCGTGGTGGAGTATGTGTTGAAGCTCAGAGATCGGTTAGAGAATCTCATGGGACTAGCGCAAGCGAATCTTGCGGAAGCACAGACCAAGCAGAAGACTTGGTATGACCAGGGCGCGCGTGCTCGGGTCTTTGGAGTAGGGCAGAAGGTTCTGGTTCTGGTGCCCACACGTCAGAACAAGCTCCAGGCTGCCTGGGCGGGACCGTACACGGTTGCAAAACGCCTAAGCGACATCACCTACGTGGTGTCATTTGACAGCGATGGTAGGAGGCAGCGTACCTACCATATAAACATGTTGAAGGCATACCACGAGCGTGTGGAGTCGGTAGCCGCTGTGTGCTGCCTGCCGATGGAGGAACCAGGAAAAGATCCCATTCCTGACCTCCTCGCGGATGCCAAGGGTGAGGGTGGTGTAGAGGAAGTTAGCTGGAGCAGTGAGCTTGGTAACCACAAGAGGGAGCAGCTGGAGTCAGTGCTGCTGTCCTTTGAGGCCCAGTTCAGCAGGAAGCCCGGCCTGACTTCCCTACGTGCCCATCATGTAGATACTGGTGAGCATAGGCCGATTCGGCAACCCGCGTATCGGGTCTCACCAGAGGCGCAGGCGAGTATCTACCAAGAGGTGCAGGAGATGTTAGCGCTAGGCGTAATCACGCGCTCCAACAGTCCCTGGGCCGCCTCCGTTGTACTGGTTCCCAAGAAGGACCGGACAACCAGGTTCTGCGTAGACTACCGCCGGTTGAACGAAGTAACCAAATCCGACGCCTATCCCCTACCCCGCATTGACGCACTGTTAGACGAGCTGGCTGGGGCGAAGTACATCTCTACGTTCGATCTGAGCAAGGGGTATTGGCAGATACCAATGACTCCCGAGGCTCAGGAACGGTCCGCCTTCATCACCTCCTTTGGCTTGTTTGAGTTCAAAACGATGCCATTCGGGATGAAGAATGCGCCAGCCACCTTCCAGAGTGTGGTCGATGACCTGCTGAAGGGGTTCCGAGAGTTCGCCCAGGCCTACTTGGATGACATTGCTGTCTTCAGCCGAACCTGGGAAGAGCACCTGGGCCATGTGGGGTTGGTGTTAGAGAGGATTCGGTGGGCAGGTCTGACCATCAGGGCAGACAAGTGCCAAATGGGGATGACAGAGGTACAGTACCTGGGGCACCGTGTGGGGGGAGGTAAGGTGAAGCCTGAACCAGCGAAGGTGGAGGCGATCCGCGACTGGCCCCGGCCCACAACCCAGAGACAGGTCCTGGCTTTCTTAGGGATCGCAGGATACTACAGATGTTTTGTCCCTGACTTTAGTTCCGTGGCCAAACCCCTGACTGATCTGACTAAGAAGAAACTCCCCAAGATAGTTGACTGGACGACCGCATGTGAGTTGGCATTCCAGTCGTTGAAAACTGCTCTAGTACAAGCCCCAGTACTGATGGCGCCGGACTATAGTAAAAACTTTGTTGTACAAACTGATGCGTCACAGTACGGACTCGGGGCAGTACTGAGCCAGGAGGGGCTGGATGGACAGGAGCACCCTGTGGCCTATTTGAGCAGAAAGCTGCTACCGCGGGAGGTGGGGTATGCCACAATTGAAAAAGAATGTTTGGCTATTGTTTGGGCTGTGAAGAAGCTTCAGCCCTATTTGTATGGCCGCCATTTTACGGTGGTAACGGACCACAATCCATTACGGTGGCTCCAACATACCACGGGGGAAAACGGCAGACTGTTGCGGTGGAGCCTTGCTCTTCAGGTTTATGACTTCCATATTATCCACAAGCAAGGCAAGGCTCATAGCAATGCAGATGGACTGTCACGTCAGGAGGAGCCTGAACCCCCAAAGAACTCCCGGTAACCTCGTTAAGGACTGCGGGACCAGGACCCAAATCGTTGGGACATGGGTCCCTGGTTGACCCGCTTGAATGGGGGGGGAGGAGTGTGGCCGGAGAGCCCCAGCCACGAGGCAAATGGCCGCCTTGGCACTGAAGGGGTTAATCCCTAGTGCCCGGCGCCATTTTCAAAGACAATGGGCGCTTGGCGCCATATTTGAACATGCTGTGGGCGCTAGGCGCCGTGTTTATAAAAATGTATAAAAATGTTTAGAAACTGTATTTTTAACTGTGCCGTGGTCCCGGACCCCTCCGGAGACCACGGCAGGGAGGACAGCTCCCCGGCGCGCTCAGCAGAGTGTGCGCGCCGGGGGAGAGGAGGCAGCCGCTGACCGCCGGAGTCCGGGAGCTCCGCTCCCAGCAGCGGTCAGTGTAGCCCCGGGCGCACTGGAGTGTGCGCGCCGGGGAGAAGGGTGAGCGCTGCGGCTGGGAGCTCGGCTCCCGCTGCAGTGCTCTCTGTGAGAGCCGCCGCTGGGGGCCGGGAGCTCTGCTCCCAGCGCCTCAGCCCAGCCCGGGTGGCCAGCCGCAGCAGCCGGGACGGACGTCCCGGGCTGCTAGTCGGCGAGGGGGGTGCGCTGCAGCCCGGCTCCCCGCCGGACGCTGCAGCGAGGCCACAAGACAGGCACCGCTCAGGGGGGACCGGGCTAGCCGGCTCCCTAGCGGCGTGGGTGAATTAGGCAGGCGAGCAGGCTGATGAACGCTGGGGTACGGGAGCTACGCTCCCGGCGCCCCAGCGCCACAACAAAGCCAGAGTCACGGCGGCCGGGACAAGTGTCCCGGGCCGCCGGGCTTAGGTACAGGGGGGTGCGCCGCTGCGTGCGGCGAGGCCACTGGGTAGTGCCACCCTGGGGGGACAGGGAGAGCCAGCTCCCTGGAACCCCAGAGGCAGGAAGGCAGGCTGGAGGATGGGGGAAGCCAGCCCCATACCTCCAGCACACAGAGAGCCCTAGCAGCCAGGCTGCAGGGCTAGGGAAGGCACTGCAGTGCCTGAGTATGTAGAGTCTGTGCAGGGCACAGGCTCAGTGTATATTTAAAAAGGGAAATGTACAGTGTGATTTTAAAATGTAATGTATTTAAAGATAAAATGCACTTACTTGATTGTGTGTCCCAGGAGGGGGGAATCCATAGCTGTGCAGGCTGATGGATTCTCCCAGACCTTTTCCCTAAAAACGGAATGCTTTCCCATCCAGCCTCACAGTTCCAATGGGGACAGGGAGAAAGAGAAGCAGCTTAGCTATAAAACAAGCTGAGTGGTTTCTTGGAGCTCCATGGAGATCAGCCGTAGTGGACCAGAGACCTGGACCGGGGAGCCAGGCTGCCCAGCTCTGGAGCCCAAATCCAGGCTGCAGGCAGTGAGAAGGGGTCCCGGGCAGGTTTCTGGAAGTCAGTTTAGGAGGGAAAACCTCCCCCCAGCCAGACTGAACGGCACCGTGGGAGTAGCCTGCTCTCCCAGATGGGAGAGACAAAGGAGACCGACCACTCCCCACTGTCCATAGGGAACAATGTTGTGTGTGCATGAGACCAGAGCATGCACAGCTCATGGGTAAACATTGATTGGTTGTACACCACAGGGCGGGCTTACCCCCTGTGGTAAGGGGTCTTGGAGAGGGATAAAAGGAGGGCAGTTGGCCCATAGGAGTGTGGATTGTAACATCTTCTTCTGCTGAAAACATCTTGATTGTATGCTGTTGCCCCTAGCAATAGGGAGGAGCCTTTTTAAAGGTTATTTGAGCAAATAAACATCTTTGCCTCAAGAAGACTGCTTCATCTTGTGACCAACAGGGTTAGGCCAAACCTAGCCCCGTTCTCCGGCTGTCCAGGGAAGCACCTGACGTCTCCAAGCTCCGCCTTCCGCCAGCTACCGGTAGAGGCCTAGCAAGTGGCTAGTGGGGATTCGTCGACACCACACAGGTGTGGTAAAGCAGTGCGTCAGCACATACAGAGCAGAACCGTGGTTCCAAACGCCACGGCAGGTTAGGAGTTTGGTGGTGGCAGCGAGAACCCGCCCACAGCGCAGTGGGTGGAGTCAGTAACAGGCGGTTACTGACGGTAAGCGGGAATCCCCTATGTGGTCAGGCCTCGTGCGGCTTGACCTTCCATTCTGTGCGCAGTCAACGGGACGCGGAAGCTGCGAGTGCTTTCGTACGGTATCGTCCTGTCACAGGCCCCCTTTCCCCGAATGCCAGAAACCCACTCTGACTGATGTCTAAGTGGGTTTCTTCAGCCAATCAGGGAGCGCCACGTTGTAGCACCCTCCTGATCGGCTGTGTGCTCCTGTACTGTCTGACAGGCGGCACACGGCAGTGTTACAATGTAGCGCCTATGCGCTCCATTGTAACCAATGGTGGGAACTTTCTGCTCAGCGGTGAGGTCACTTTCGGTCAACCGCAGGGCAGAAAGTTCCCACCATTGGTTACAATGGAGCGCATAGGCGCTACATTGTAACACTGCCGTGTGCCGCCTGTCAGACAGTACAGGAGCACACAGCCGATCAGGAGGGTGCTACAACGTGGCGCTCCCTGATTGGCTGAAGAAACCCACTTAGACATCAGTCAGAGTGGGTTTCTGGCATTCGGGGAAAGGGGGCCCATGTGCAAACATGGGTCCCCTTTCAGTGCGTGGCTCGGGTGTCCGTTTTTTTATTTTATTCAAGTACGTGGATTACAAATGGATGCTACGAGGAGCCTGGGACCCTGGATCTGGTGAGTAGAATTTATTCAACAGGTACCCCATGGATTCTACTGGAGAAGAGGACAGACCCTCGTGTGAACATAAGGTAAGTATGTATGTATGTATGTTTGTGTGGATGCATGTAATAAAACTTTACTTTCAAGGTGTGTGTGTATTGTCTTTTTTTGGGTATTTTTTTAGTAGTAGTACTACAGGTACCAGCGGGCCCGTTTTTCCGCCGCATGCTGGTACTTGTGGTTCTCCAAGTACCAGCATGCGGGGGAGGCTTGCTGGGCCTTGTAGTACTGCTACTAAAAACAATATCTTTTCATTTTCACAAAAGGCTATCAGCCCCCCATCCGCAGCCAATTGGATGGGGGGGGACAGCCTCGGGCTTCACCCCTGGCCCTTGGGTGGCTGGGGGGGGGGACCCCTTGATTGAAGGGGTCCCCACTCCCCCAGGGTACCCCGGCCAGGGGTGACTAGTTGGATTTTTGATGCCACGGCCGCAGGGCACTATATAAAAGTGACCCCCGGCTGTGGCATTATCTGTCCAGCTAGTGGAGCCCGGTGCTGGTTTTAAAAATACGGGGGACCCCTACTCTTTTTGTCCCCCGTATTTTTGGAACCAGGACCAGGCGCAGAGCCCGATGCTGGTTGCTTAAATATGGGGGAACCCATGTCATTTTTTTCCCCATATTTCTGCAACCAGGATCGGCTCAAAGAGCCCGAGGCTGGTTATGCTTAGGAGGGGGGACCCCACGCAATTTTTTTTAAAGTTTTACAGTGTTTATAAAAAAAAAAAAAAAAAATGAACCCCAGCACGGATCACACAGATCCGGCCGAGATTCATTGTGATAAAGTCGGCAGTGTTTTGCTAATCACTGCCGTAAAAAACGGGAAAAAAACACGAATGACATCGACATCGGAACAAATGAAAAATCCGAATACGACAGCTTAGTAAATTTGGCGTAATAAATTCAAAAAGTTGCAGTTTTACACTTTCGATGTCATTCGTGATTGAACTTTGACCTTTTTCCGAAAATTACGAATGTTAGTAAATTTACCCCTGGGGGGTAAATTTACTAAGGTCCCGATTTTGACCGAGATGCCGTTTTTTCATCAAAGTGTCATCTCGGTAATTTACTAAACGCAAATCACGGCAGTGATGAGGGCATTCGTAATTTTATGGTAGTCAAAGTTAAAAATTACGAATGAATACACCATCGGTCAAAACGCGCCTGTTTAGATATGAATCTCGGTCATTTACTAACCATTCGTAATTGTAATGTCTGCCGTGAAAATGCATTTGCGGCCGTGAAAAATTACAAATCGTAAAAAAGGCCTAAAAAAAACCACACCTGCTTTTGAAAAGCGTGTTTACATGTGTACTCAATTATCCATTACTCACACCTGAATGTTTGGCCCTATAAAAGTGTTCCAGGCACATTTTGAAATTCTCTCACTCTGAAATGGCGGCTGTGGTGTGTGCCAGTGACTTTCTGTTTGCTGTGGGATACCTTAGACTGCTCCATGAGGCTTCCATAAATCAGGGCCAGGTAAGTGAACATGGTCAGCAGGTTGTACAGGTGCCGCGGAGGCTGCGCCAGCCACGTTTTTTTCGGGGTCGTTTAAACTTAAACGCATTGTCCGATGATAGGGTCATACAGATGTTCCGCCTAAATAGAACCAACATTTTCCGCCTGTATGACCTTGTCAAACTGGGACTAGACCCTGAGACAGCACGCTCTCGCTCTGTCTCAGGCTTGCACAAACTCCTGGCTGTGTTACACTTTATGGCTACTGGGAGCTTCCAGGCTGTGGCAGGCGACGTTATTGGTATCTCGCAGCCAACCTTTTCAAGATATTTGAATCAGGTGAGTCTAAAGATACATACACGTTTATGTCTAAGTGTTGCTTCGGTAAGCTCTTACAACACAGTATTGTATAGAATACATAACATGACACTCACCTTAGATTGTTTAATGTCCACTCAGGTTTTGGATGTCTTGGATCCACATATTAATGCCTCAATCTGCTTCCCTATCCAGGAGTCGGAGTGGCGTGCTGTCAGGGTAGCTTTCTATGAGCTTGCTGGCATGCCCAATGTGCTGGGGGCCATAGATTGCACACACGTTCAGCTGAGACCACCTAGGGGCCGTCAATATATATATACCAACAGACATATGGCCCAATCCACTAATGTCCAGGTGGTCTGTGATGCAAAACTAAAAATTATGAGTGTTGTTGCAGGTTACCCTGGTGGCTGCCATGACTCCTTCATCCTCAGTCAGTCATCGCTCTTCGATAAATTTGAGGACGGACAAATGCCTGATGGCTGGCTGCTGGGTATGTTTCAAATGTGTTGTGTGTATGTCTTTTAACAACAAACTCCATTTTTGTCTAGGGTAATTAATAATCTTACACATGTACTAATGTTGACTATATCTGTTTTTCAGGTGATGGTGGTTACGGCTGCTACTCTTGGCTCCTTACTCCATTGTCCCAACCTGATTCTCCTGCTGAACACAGTTACAATCATGCACATAAGGCTACGCGGAATGTGATAGAAAGATGTTTTGGTGTGCTGAAGTCACGGTTTCGGTGTCTGGATAAATCTGCTGGCCTTTTGTTGTATAGTCCCTCCAAGGTGACTAGAATTGTGTTCTGCTGCTGTTTTCTCCATAATCTGTGTTTAAGTCAACATCTGGCACATGATGAGGGAGAAAGCAGTCAGCAAGCAGAGGAGTTAGAAACATCTGGTGACAGTGTGAGTACATATGTAGGGAGGCAGGTAAGGCAAGAAGTGATTCAGCGGTATTTTGCTGGTAAGTTTTTGTTGGATGTAATTATCCTTGACTAAACACTTTGCAATACAAACAATTGTGTGTTTTGTTACTTACTGTTTGTTGTTTATAGTGGTGTGTACATTGTAGTTAGTTTTTGTTATGAATACATTGTCAGTCATTACCCCAGAAAAACATACATACATACATAGCAGCTTCTACAATGTTTGACACGGACACTGGAAGTTGTGTGATTTCATAAAAAATTTTTTTATTGAGTTACACAAATGTTTGGTTTGTTTTATTTTTTGCGCTTGTGTGTGCTGGGTGCTGTGCTTTGTGCTGGCTCACTGGCACGTGCTCGGGAGGATCGCCGAACAGGGGAGGTTACTGGCGTTTGGCTAGGGGTCGTGGTTCCAGAGCTGGAGCTCACTTGTTGTGCTGCCATCAATGATATGTTGTTGCTTAAATTATTTATGCTGGCATTCAGTTGTGTGTTGGTTGCAGTGTGGCTGGCTACAATCCGGGACAATGATTCATTCACAACCTGGTTGTGTTATATCAGTTGTATGAGTGTTTGGTGCTGGCACTGTTGCTCATCAATGATGCGCGTCAAATGAGCCAGCATTTGGTTGTTGTCTGCCCGTATTTGCTCCATAGATGTTGCGATTCGGCCTACTTGGACAATCAGTCTGCCCGAGTTGCGACTAATGCGCGGTAGATGATGGGGCAGACTGGCAAGGTGTTGGGTATGGGCGGTCAGGCTGGCATTGCTTTGGGTCTGTTGGCTTGTCCAACTGGACCAAAAGTCATCGGGAATTTGTGGCTGGGGTGGAGCTTGGACCAGTTGTGGACTCATGGAGGCTTGGGGGATATCCTGCGGCTGTATTAGCTGGCTCGGGTCAACAGGTGTTAGGTGCAGTGTGTATGTTGCCTGTTGGTCTTGTCCCTGCTGGTCCACGTCGGGCATCAAGCTTGGCTCTGTATGGGGTGGGCAACATGCACTGTTTACTTTACAAATAATATATTTGCTAGTTCTAAACATTTCAAAATTAATAATACTCCATTCTTTTTGTCTTTTGAGTTGTGTTTTTAAAAATAAAAATTCTTTGGTTTACAAACACATATATACCATCACAGGCGTGCACATAGACTGACTTGCGGAATCCTCACCTAACTACCTCCCCTCCACAGCATTACAGTGTTCTGTCACCTCCCCTGTCCAGGATATAGACTGCTTACCTGGATGGTCCAGAGGAGCGGAGCAAGTAAGCAGTCTACATACAGGACAGGGGAGGTGTGTGAACACTATAATGGTGTGGAGGGGGTGGTGGTGGATTTAGTTCGGTCAGTAATGTGGTGTTATTTTTATGTGCACGTGTGTGGTCTAAATTTATTAAGATGGGTGTTCAATTTTAAATGTGATGTTGCCCATAGCAACCACTAAGACATAGAAAATTTCTGCATTTGCACCTTAAAAAATTTAAGACGTAAAATCACATTGGTTGTTATGGCAAACATGTCATCTCATCTACAACTCACAACATAGTAACTGTACTGTGTAGATTATTTGCTATGTGTTTAGTGTATGTTTTTACTCACCAGATAACTGAGGTGATCGGGGCTCATCACTCTGTGGACTCGCCAATAGTGCCTGTGGTGGCTGGGGTGAGACTGCAGAAATGCGCCGCCTGGGTGGGGAAGATGGAGCCGCAGATTCGGAGACAAGACGCCGTGTCTTACTTGGCCTCCTGGGTAAGTGGCCCGAGCCCTGTGATGGGCGCCTTAGAGGAGGGCGGCTTACAGAAGCAGAACCTATGAGAATATATAAACATTAATATTTTGTACTTCTATGTGTTTGCAGAATATGTGACTACAGTGAATTCTTACCTGCAATCCCAGCATCATCCTGAGTTGTCTGTGGCCTGTCTGGCCGGCTGGTCTGTCGGACTGTTGAAAAAGGGGAAAAAACATTATGACCATACTTTGTAAAAAAATGCTAACTGCAAACCCTTAGTGTACTGTAACCATCTTGTACGTATTGTAAAGTAACCTAATTTCTGCTTAAGATCTTCGTGATTCCTTAATTTGTTATGTATCTAAAAATGAACATGGTGTTGCACAAAATAAATCTGTAACATTGATGAATTATGTGTCAGATATTGCAGAGATTGATTACTTGCAACTTGAACCAAACTGGAAAAAAAATGATTATAAAAAAAAAAAAACACACACACAAATCATAACAAGCTGCTATTAGATACAACAGCTATGGCCAAGCAATATCTCATATTAATTATTGGAACTACACATACCAGCATGCACTGCACCTGATTTTGCATTAAAAATTAAAAAATCAACAGCCAAGGCATGATGGGAAATGCAGTTTCAAAACACAAATACAGCTTAAGGGTGCACAGGCCTGCAATACATGACCAACACAATGTATGCATACTTTACAAAAAAAAATTCTTTTTGCAGCATTATCATTTTTCAATCTTTACAATATCATTTATAAATTTCAAACTCACCATCCTGCGTGGGTCGGTCCGAATCCCGGACATGAGTTGCAGACACCACTTCTGCAGGAATCAGTGCCCGCACAGGCTCCTCCCACTCACGATAGGTTGCCCGGAAAGAGTGTCCACCCCCGGTTTGGCGGGCTGATTTAGCCTCTTTGGCCATCTTGGCCTTGACACGGCGCTTTATGTCGTAGAACCTCTTGCGACATGTGTCCTCAGTCCGCCTCACCACACCCTGACTATTTACTGCCACTATTACTTTCCCCCACAGGACAGACTTCCTGCGGGAGGACACCTTGGCAGCATCCTGGCCAAACAATTGCCGATGGTGCTTCATGAGCTCACGCACCAACGCCATGTTTTCAGCATAGCTGAACTTAATATTCCGGCCAGTCTTGGTAGTGGTGCGTGGCTGCGGAGCCACAGCACCATCACTCTCACTGGAGAATGCAGCAACAGGCACCCCCTCCTCCTCCTCCTCACTAACCTCCTCCCTCTCACTAACCCCCTCCACCTCACTCACCTCCTCCACCTCACTAACCTCCTCCACCTCACTAACCGCCTCCCTCTCACTAACCTCCTCCACCACACTGACCTCTGAGTCAGACATGAGGACAAACGACACAAAACACAGAAAAATAAAAACAGAAAACACACTCCTCCACTACTACTACTACACACCACACAGCCAACACACACGCTCACTCACTCACAAACAATGACAAAAGACTATAAAAAAAAACAAGGACAACAAAGTTGACAAACTGTGAAAAAACAATACAACAAATATGACAAAACTACTTACACACACAGTACAGCACTCAACAATCACAAAACTCCTCACCAAATCCACCAAAAACTCCACCAAACTCACCAACTCCAAATACACCTTCCTCTCTCCTCTCCACTAGCTAAACCCACGAGGTGCGGTGTGTTTGGGGCGGTTTTATAGTAATGTGCACAGACACTCCTCCATCACGAATACAACCAATCACGGACGCGTGACAAAAACGAAACTTAGGACTAAAAACGCGGCCGCGAAATCCAAAACACTGCCGTAACAGACATGTGACGCAGTCGTAAAATAAACTAAAAACACGGCCGCAAAACAACCAAATCGGCCGCATTCTACACCTGAAAACCACGAATGACATCGACATTGGACAAAACAAAAAATACGAATACGACAGCTTAGTAAATTAGTCGTAATCAATTCAAAAAGTTGCAATTTTACACTGTCGATGTCATTCGTGTTTGAACTTTGACCACTTTCTGAAAAATACGAATGTTAGTAAATTTACCCCTGGGACGGAGGTTGACCTTCCAGCAGGACAATGACCCGAAGCATACTGCTAAAGCAACACTCGAGTGGTTTAAGGGGAAACATTGTGTTGGAATGGCCTAATCAAAGCCCAGATCTCAATCCAACTGAGAATCTGTGGTCAGACTTGAAGATTGCTGTTCACAAGCGGAAACCATCCAACATGGAGGAGCTGGAGCAGTTTTGCCTTGAGAAATGGGCAAAAATCCCAGTGGGAAGATGTGGCAAGCTCATAGAGACTTATCCAAAGCGACTTGCAGCTGTAATTGCCGCAAAAGGCGGCTGTACAAAGTACTGACTGTAGGGGGGTGAATAGTTATACACGCAGACGTTTTCTGTTATTTTATCCTATTTGTTGTTTGCTTCACAATAAAAATAAAAAAAATCTTCAAAGTTGTAGCCATGTTCTGTGAATGAAATGATGCAAAACCTTCAAACAATCCACTTTCGGCCCTCATTCCGAGTCTATGCGCTTGCTAGCTGCTTTTAGCAGCCGTGCAAACGCATAGTCGCCGCCCACGGGGGAGTGTATATTTGCTTTGCAGGAGTGCGAACGCCTGTGCAGCCGCAAACACATTTTGTGCAGAACCAGACCAGCCCTGTAGTTACTTATTCTGTGTGATTGCTGCGACAAATGACACGGTAATGACGTCAGACACCCGCCCAGCAAATGCCCGGCCACGCCTGCGTTTTTCCAAACACTCTCAGAAAACAGTCAGTAGACTAGACACCCAGAAACTCCCACTTCCTGTCAATCTCCATGTGTTCGGCTGTGCGACTGAAAGTGTCGCTAGAACCTGTGCACAACCACAAAGCTCTTTGTACTCGTACAACACGCGTGCACATTGCGGTGCATACGCATGCGCAGATTAGCCCCGTTCCGCAATAGTCAAACATCCATAACGAGCGATCAACTCTGAATGAGGCCTTAATTCCAGGTTGTGAGGCAACAAAACATGAAAAATGCACAGGGGGTGAATACCTAAGCAAGGCACTATAGACAAAGATATTGCTGTATATCGCCAAGTGTGTATGCACGCTCACTGCACGTGCTCTATATCGCTGTGTGTGTCTGTGTGCTCTATATCGCCAAGTGTGTGTGTATACTCAGTGTGTGCGCGTGCTCTATAGCGCTCAGTGTGTGCGCGTGCTCTATATCACTCGGTCAGTGTGCTCCATAGCGCTCAGTGTGTGCGAGTGCTCTATAGCGCTCAGTGTGTGTATGCTCAGTGTGTGCGCGTGCTCTATAGCGCTCAGTGTGTGTATGCTCAGTGTGTGCGCGTGCTCTATAGCGCTCAGTGTGTGTATACTCAGTGTGTGCGCGTGCTCTATAGCGCTCAGTGTGTGTATACTCAGTGTGTGCGCGTACTCGGTATCGCTCAGTGTGTGTGTATACTCAGTGTGTGCGCGTACTCGGTATCGCTCAGTGTGTGTGTATACTCAGTGTGTGCGCATGCTCTATAACGCTCAGTGTGTGCGCGTGCTCTATAGCGCTCAGTGTGTGCGCGTGCTCTATAGCGCTCAGTGTGTGTGTATACTCAGTGTGTGCGCGTGCTCTGTATCACTCAGTGTGTGTGTATACTCAGTGTGTGCGTGTGCTCTATAGCGCTCAGTGTGTGCGCGTGCTCTATAGCGCTCAGTGTGTGTGTATAGTCAGTGTGTGCGCGTGCTCTGTATCACTCAGTGTGTGTGTATACTCAGTGTGTGCGTGTGCTCTATAGCGCTCAGTGTGTGCGCGTGCTCTATAGCGCTCAGTGTGTGCGCGTGCTCTATAGCGCTCAGTGTGTGTGTATACTCAGTGTGTGCGCGTGCTCTGTATCACTCAGTGTGTGTGTATACTCAGTGTGTGCGTGTGCTCTATAGCGCTCAGTGTGTGTGTATACTCAGTGTGTGCGCGTGCTCTGTATCACTCAGTGTGTGTGTATACTCAGTGTGTGCGCGTGCTCTATAGCGCTCAGTGTGTGTGTATACTCAGTGTGTGCGCGTGCTCTATAGCGCTCAGTGTGTGCGCGTGCTCTATAGCGCTCAGTGTGCGTATGGTCAGTGTGTGCGCGTGCTCTGTATCGCTCAGTGTGTGTGTATACTCAGTGTGTGCGCGTGCTCTGTATCGCTCAGTGTGTGTGTATACTCAGTGTGTGCGCGTGCTCTATTGCGCTCAGTGTGTGTGCGTGCTCTATAGCGCTCAGTGTGTGTGTATACTCAATGTGTGCGCGTGCTCTATAGCGCTCAGTGTGTGTATACTCAGTGTGTGCGCGTGCTCTATAGCGCTCAGTGTGTGTATGCTCAGTGTGTGCGCGTGCTCTATAGCGCTCAGTGTGTGCGCGTGCTCTATAGCGCTCAGTGTGTGTGTATACTCAGTGTGTGCGCGTGCTCTGTATCACTCAGTGTGTGTGTATACTCAGTGTGTGCGTGTGCTCTATAGCGCTCAGTGTGTGTGTATAGTCAGTGTGTGCGCGTGCTCTGTATCACTCAGTGTGTGTGTATACTCAGTGTGCGTGTGCTCTATAGCGCTCAGTGTGTGCGCGTGCTCTATAGCGCTCAGTGTGTGCGCGTGCTCTATAGCGCTCAGTGTGTGCGCGTGCTCTATAGCGCTCAGTGTGTGTGTATACTCAGTGTGTGCGCGTGCTCTGTATCACTCTGTGTGTGTATACTCAGTGTGTGCGTGTGCTCTATAGCGCTCAGTGTGTGCGCGTGCTCTATAGCGCTCAGTGTGTGCGCGTGCTCTATAGCGCTCAGTGTGCGTATGGTCAGTGTGTGCGCGTGCTCTGTATCGCTCAGTGTGTGTGTATACTCAGTGTGTGCGCGTGCTCTGTATCGCTCAGTGTGTGTGTATACTCAGTGTGTGCGCGTGCTCTATTGCGCTCAGTGTGTGTGCGTGCTCTATAGCGCTCAGTGTGTGTGTATACTCAATGTGTGCGCGTGCTCTATAGCGCTCAGTGTGTGTGTATACTCAGTGTGTGCGCGTGCTCTATAGCGCTCAGTGTGTGTATGGTCAGTGTGTGCGCGTGCTCTATAGCGCTCAGTGTGTGTGTATACTCAGTGTGTGTGAGTGCTCTATAGCGCTCAGTGTGTGTGTATACTCAGTGTGTGCGCGTGCTCTATAGCGCTCAGTGTGTGTGTATACTCAGTGTGTGCGCGTGCTCTATAGCGTTCAGTGTGTGTGTTTGCTCAGTGTGTGCGCGTGCTCTATAGCGCTCAGTGTGTGTATGGTCAGTGTGTGTGCGTGCTCTATAGCGCTCAGTGTGTGCGCGTGCTCTATAGCGCTCAGTGTGTGCGCGTGCTCTATAGCGCTCAGTGTGTGCGCGTGCTCTATAGCGCTCAGTGTGTGCGCGTGCTCTATAGCGCTCAGTGTGTGTATGGTCAGTGTGTGTGCGTGCTCTATAGCGCTCAGTGTGTGCGCGTGCTCTATAGCGCTCAGTGTGTGTATGGTCAGTGTGTGTGCGTGCTCTATAGCGCTCAGTGTGTGCGCGTGCTCTATAGCGCTCAGTGTGTGTGTATACTCAGTGTGTGTGCGTGCTCTGTAGCGCTCAGTGTGTGCGCGTGCTCTATAGCGCTCAGTGTATGTATGGTCAGTGTGTGTGCGTGCTCTATAGCGCTCAGTGTGTGCGCGTGCTCTATAGCGCTCAGTGTGTGCGCGTGCTCTATAGCGCTCAGTGTGTGCGCGTGCTCTATAGCGCTCAGTGTGTGTATGGTCAGTGTGTGTGCGTGCTCTATAGCGCTCAGTGTGTGCGCGTGCTCTATAGCGCTCAGTGTGTGCGCGTGCTCTATAGCGCTCAGTGTGTGCGCGTGCTCTATAGCGCTCAGTGTGTGCGCGTGCTCTATAGCGCTCAGTGTGTGCGCGTGCTCTATAGCGCTCAGTGTGTGCGCGTGCTCTATAGCGCTCAGTGTTTGCGCGTGCTCTATAGCGCTAAGTGTGCGCGCGTGCTCTATAGCGCTTAGTGTGCGCGCGTGCTCTATAGCGCTCAGTGTGCGCGCGTGCTCTATAGCGCTCAGTTTGTGCGCGTGCTCTATAGCGCTCAGTGTGTGCGCGTGCTCTATAGCGCTCAGTGTGTGTGTATACTCAGTCTGTGCGCGTGCTCTGTATCAATCAGTGTGTGTGTATACTCAGTGTGTGCACGTGCTCTATAGCGCTCAGATTTTAGCAGCATTGCACACGCTAGGCCGCCGCCCTCTGAGAGTGTATCTTAGCTTAGCAGAATTGCGAATAGAAAATTCTTAGCAGTTTCTGAGTAGCTCGAGACTTACTCCTACACTGCGATCAGCTCAGTCCGTTTTGTTCCCGGTTTGACGTCACAAACACGCCCTGCGTTCGGCCAGCCACTCCCCCGTTTCTCCAGACACTCCCGCGTTTTATCCTGGTACGCCTGCGTTTTTACGCACACTCCCAGAAAACTGCCAGTTTCCGCCCAGAAACATCCACTTCCTGTCAATCACATTACGATCACCAGAACGATGAAAATTCTTCGTTCGGACGTGAATAAATCTACTAAGTGTTGTGCTAAAATACTAACCGCATGCGCACTGCGTACCATGCGCATGAGCATTTTTGCCTTAATCGCTCCATTACGAAAATCGGCAACGAGCGAACTACTCGGAATGACCCCCAGTGTGTGTGTGTATACTCAGTGTGTGTGCGTGCTCTATAGCGCTCAGTGTGTGTATGGTCAGTGTGTGTGCGTGCTCTTTAGCGCTTAGTGTGTGCGCGTGCTCTATAGCGCTCAGTGTGTGCGCGTGCTCTATAGTGCTCAGTGTGTGCGCGTGCTCTACAGCGCTCAGTGTGCGCGCGTGCTCTATAGCGCTCAGTGTGTGCGCGTGCTCTATAGCGCTCAGTGTGTGCGCGTGCTCTACAGCGCTCAGTGTGTGCGCGTGCTCTATAGCGCTCAGTGTGTGCGCGTGCTCTATAGCGCTCAGTGTTTGCGCGTGCTCTATAGCGCTCAGTGTGCGCGCGTGCTCTATAGCGCTCAGTGTGCGCGCATGCTCTATAGCGCTCAGTGTGTGTGCGTGCTCTATAGCGCTCAGTGTGTGCGCGTGCTCTATAGCGCTCAGTGTGTGCGCGTGCTCTATAGCGCTCAGTGTGTGCGTGTGCTCTATAGCGCTCAGTGTGTGCGTGTGCTCTATAGCGCTCAGTGTGTGCACGTGCTCTATAGCGCTCAGTGTGTGCGCGTGCTCTATAGCGCTCAGTGTGTGTATGCTCAGTGTGTGTGTATACTCAGTGTGTGCGCGTGCTCTGTATCACTCAGTGTGTGCACGAGCTCTATAGCGCTCAGATTTTAGCAGCATTGCACACGCTAGGCCGCCGCCCTCTGGGAGTGTATCTTAGCTTAGCAGAATTGCGAACGAAAGATTAGCAGAATTGCGAATAGAAAATTCTTAGCAGTTTCTGAGTAGCTCGAGACTTACTCCTACACTGCGATCAGCTCAGTCCGTTTTGTTCCCGGTTTGACGTCACAAACACGCCCTGCGTTCAGCCAGCCACTCCCCCGTTTCTCTAGACACTCCCGCGTTTTATCCTGGTACGCCTGCGTTTTTACGCACACTCCCAGAAAACTGCCAGTTTCCGCCCAGAAACACCCACTTCCTGTCAATCACGCTACGATCACTTCAACGATGGAAATTCTTCGTTCGGACGTGAATAAATCTACTAAGTTTTGTGCTAAAATACTAACCGCATGCGCACTGCGTACCATGCGCATGCGCATTTTTGCCTTAATCGCTCCATTGCGAAAATCGGCAACGAGCGAACAACTCGGAATGACCCCCAGTGTGTGTATGCTCAGTGTGTGCGTGTGCTCTATAGCGCTCAGTGTGCGCGTGCTCTATAGCGCTCAGTGTGTGTATGTTCAGTGTGTGTGTGTGCGTGCTCTATAGTGCTCAGTGTGCGTGTGCTCTATAGCGCTCAGTTGTGTATGTTCAGTGTGTGTGTGTGCGTGCTCTATAACGCTCAGTGTGCGCATGCTCTATAGTGTTCAGTGTGTGTATGCTCAGTGTGTGTGCGTGCTCTATTGCGCTCAGTGTGCACGTGCTCTATTGCGCTCAGTGTGCGCGTGCTCTATTGCGCTCAGTGTGTGCACGTGCTCTATAGCGCTCAGTGTGCGCATGCTCTATAGCGCTCAGTGTGTGCGTGTGCTCTATAGCGCTCAGTGTGTGTGCATGCTCTATAGCGCTCAGTGTGTGCGCGTGCTCTATAGCGCTCAGTGTGTATGCTCAGTGTGTGTATGCTCAGTGTGTGTGTGCATGTGCTCTATAGCGCTCAGTGTGCACGTGCTCTATTGCGCTCAGTGTGTGCACGTGCTCTATAGCGCTCAGTGTTTGTGCGTGCTCTATAGCGCTCAGTGTGTGCGCGTGCTCTATAGCGCTCAGTGTGTATGCTCAGTGTTTGTATGCTCAGTGTGTGTGTGCGCGTGCTCTATAGTGCTCAGTGTGTGCGCGTGCTCTACAGTTCTCAGTGTGTGTATGCTCAGTGTGCGCGTGCTCTATATCGCTCAGTGTGTGTGCTCTATAGCGTTCAGTGTGCGCATGCTCTATTGCGCTCAGTGTGTGTATGTTCAGTGTGTGTGCATGCTCTATAGCGCTCAGTGTGTGCGCGTGCTCTATTGCGCTCAGTGTGTGTATGTTCAGTGTGTGTGCATGCTCTATAGCGCTCAGTGTGTGTGCGTGCTCTATAGTGCTCAGTGTGCGTATGTTCAGTGTGTGTGCATGCTCTATAGCGCTCAGTGTGTGCGCGTGCTCTATTGCGCTCAGTGTGTGTATGTTCAGTGTGTGTGCATGCTCTATAGCGCTCAGTGTGTGCGCGTGCTCTATAGCTCTCAGTGTGTGTATGCTCAGTGTGTGTGTGCATGTGCTCTATAGCGCTCAGTGTGCACGTGCTCTATTGCGCTCAGTGTGCGCGTGCTCTATTGCGCTCAGTGTGTGCACGTGCTCTATAGCGCTCAGTGTGCGCGTGCTCTATAGCGCTCAGTGTGTGCGCGTGCTCTATAGCGTTCAGTGTGTGTGTGCACGTGCTCTATAGCGCTCAGTGTGCGCATGCTCTATAGTGCTCAGTGTGTATGCTCAGTGTTTGTATGCTCAGTGTGTGCGCGTGCTCTACAGTTCTCAGTGTGTGTATGCTCAGTGTGCGCGTGCTCTATATCGCTCAGTGTGCGCGTGCTCTATAGCGCTCAGTGTGTGCGCATGCTCTTTAGCGCTCAGTGCGCACGTGCTCTATTGCGCTCAGTGTGCGCGTGCTCTATTGCGCTCAGTGTGTGCACGTGCTCTATTGCGCTCAGTGTGCGCGTGCTCTATATCGCTCAGTGTGTGTGCGTGCTCTATAGCGCTCAGTGTGTGTGCGTGTTTTATAGCGCTCAGTGTGTGTGCGTGCTCTATAGCGCTCAGTGTGTGCGCGTGCTCTATAGCGCTCAGTGTGTGCGCATGCTCTTTAGCGCTCAGTGTGTGTGCGTGCTCTATTGCGCTCAGTGTGCGCGTGCTCTATTGCGCTCAGTGTGTGCACGTGCTCTATTGAGCTCAGTGTGCGCGTGCTCTATATCGCTCAGTGTGTGCGCGTGCTCTATAGTGCTCAGTGTGTGCGCGTGCTCTATTTTGCTCAGTGTGCGCGTGCTCTATTGCGCTCAGTGTGTGCACGTGCTCTATAGCGCTCAGTGTGCGCATGCTCTATAGCGCTCAGTGTGTGTGCGTTCTCTATAGCGCTCAGTGTGTGCGCGTGCTCTATAGCGCTCAGTGTGTATGCTCAGTGTGTGTATGCTCAGTGTGTGTGTGCGCGTGCTCTATAGCGCTCAGTGTGTGCGCGTGCTCTATAGCGCTCAGTGTGTGTGTGCGCGTGCTCTATAGCGCTCAGTGTGCGCGTGCTCTACAGTTCTCAGTGTGTGTATGCTCAGTGTGCGCGTGCTCTATATCGCTCAGTGTGCGCGTGCTCTATAGCGCTCAGTGTGTGCGCATGCTCTTTAGCGCTCAGTGTGTGCGCGTGCTCTATAGCGCTCAGTGTGTGCGCGTGCTCTATAGCGTTTAGTGTGTGTATGCTCACTGTGTGTGTCCGCGTGCTCTATAGCGCTCAGTGTGTGCGCGTGCTCTATAGCGCTCAGTGTGTGTATGCTCAGTGTGTGTGTGCGCGTGCTCTATAGCGCTCAGTGTGCGCGTGCTCCATAGCGCTCAGTGGGGTATATTTACTAAGGTCCCGATTTTGACCGAGATGGTGTTTTTTCTTCAAAGTGTCATCTCGGGAATTTACTAAACTCAAATCACGTCAGTAATGAGGGCATTCGTATTTTTTTGGAACTCAAAGAAAAAAATTACGAATGAATACACCATCGGTCAAATACGCCTGTTATTTGGTAGAACTCGGTAATTAACTAAAAAGTGTAATTCACAAACACTGCCGACAATAGCCAAACACTGCCGTGAAAAAATACAAATCGTAAAAAAGTGCTAAAATAAAACAGACCTACTTTTTTTTTACCGTGTTCTGATAGGCATGCACAGATCCGTGAGATCCGTGCATGTTTATCAGTGGGAAGGGGTGGAAAAGTGCTAAATTTGTTGAATAAAAATGCGTGGGGACCCCCTCCTAAGCAAAACCAGCCTCGGGCTCTTTGAGCCGGTCCTGGTTGAAAAAATATGGGGGGAAAAATGTCAGGGGTTCCCCCATATTTAATCAACCAGCACCGGGCTCTGCGCCTGGTCCTGGTTCCAAAAATACGGGGGACAAAAAGCATAGGGGTCCCCCTTATTTCTGAAACCAGCACCGGGTTCCACTAGCAAGATACATAATGCCACAGCCGGGGGACACTTTTATATTGGTCCCTGCGGCCCTGGCATTACATACCCAACTAGTCACCCCTGTCCGGGGTACCCTGGAGGAGTGGGAACCCCTTCAACCAAGGGGTCCCCCCCCCTCCAGCCACCCAAGGGCCAGGGGTGAAGCCCGAGGCTGTCTCCCCCATCCAAGGGCGGCGGATGGGGGGCTGATAGCCTTTTTGTCAAAATGTGAATATTGTTTTTAGTAGCAGTACTACAAGTCCCAGCAAGCCTCCCCCGCAAGCTGGTACTTGGAGAACCACAAGTACCAGCATGCGGAGGAAAACCGGGCCCGCTGGTACCTGTAGTACTACTACTAAAAAAATACCCCAATAAAAACAGGACACACACACCTTGAAAGTAAAAGTTTATTACATACATGCACACCTTCAAACATACATACTTACCTATGTTCACACGAGGGTCGGTCCTCTTCTCCAGTAGAATCCATGGTGTACCTGTTGAAAAAATTATACTCACATAATCCAGTGTAGATCGGCTCCTCTTCTGTTCTATTTGTAATCCACGTACTTTGCAAAATAAAAAAACGGACATCCGACCACGCACTGAAAGGGGCCCCATGTTTTCACATGGGACCCCTTTCCCCGACTGCCAGGAACCCCCCCTGACTTCTGTCTAAGAGGGTTCCTTCAGCCAATCAGGGAGCGCCACGTCGTGGCACCCTCCTGATTGGCTGTGTGCTCCTGTAGTGTCTGTCAGGCAGCACACGGCAGTGATACAATGTAGCTCCTATGCGCTCCATTGTAACCAATGGTGGGAACTTTGTGGTCAGCGGTGAGGTTACTTTTGGTCAACCGCTGACCACAAAGTTCCCACCATTGGTTACAATGGAGCGCATAGGAGCTACATTGTATCACTGCCGTGTGCTGCCTGTCATACACTACAGGAGCACACAGCCAATCAGGAGGGTGCCACGACGTGGCGCTCCCTGATTGGCTGAAGGAACCCTCTTAGACAGAAGTCAGGGGGGGGGTTCCTGGCAGTCGGGGAAAGGGGTCCCATGTGAAAACATGGGGCCCCTTTCAGTGCGTGGTCGGATGTCCGTTTTTTTATTTTGCAAAGTACGTGGATTACAAATAGAAAAGAAGAGGAGCCGATCTACACTGGATTATGTGAGTATAATTTTTCCCACAGGTACCCCATGGATTCTACATGGAGAAGAGGACCGACCCTCGTGTGAACATAGGTAAGTATGTATGTTTGGAGGTGTGCATGTATGTAATAAACTTTTACTTTCAAGGTGTGTGTGTCCTGTTTTTATTGGGGTATTTTTTTAGTAGTAGTACTACAGGTACCAGCGGGCCCGGTTTTCCTCCGCATGCTGGTACTTGTGGTTCTCCAAGTACCAGCTTGTGGGGGAGGCTTGCTGGGACTTGTAGTACTGCTACTAAAAACAATATTCACATTTTGACAAAAAGGCTATCAGCCCCCCATCCGCCGCCCTTGGATGAGGGGGACAGCCTCGGGCTTCACCCCTGGCCCTTGGGTGGCTGGAGGGGGGGGACCCCTTGATTTAAGGGGTTCCCACTCCTCCAGGGTACCCCGGCCAGGGGTGACTAGTTGGGTATGTAATGCCAGGGCCGCAGGGACCAATATAAAAGTGTCCCCTGGCTGTGGCATTATGTACCTAGCTAGTGGAGCCCGGTGCTGGTTTCAAAAATACGGGGGACCCCTACGCTTTTTGTCCCCTGTATTTTTGGAACCAGGACCAGGCGCAGAGCCCGGTGCTGGTTGATTAAATATGGGGGAACCCCTGTCATTTTTTTCCCCATATTTTTTCAACCAGGACCGGCTCAAAGAGCCCGAGGCTGGTTTTGTTTAGGAGGGGGGACCCCACGCATTTTTTATTTTTATTTTTAACAATGTTTTATTTTTTACGAATGGTGCACAATGAAGCCCAGCACGGATCTCACAGATCCGGCCGAGATTCATTGTGTTAATGTCGGCAGTGTTTTACAATTCACTCCCGTAAAACACTGCCAAAAAATACGAATGACATCGACATCGGAAAATACGAACATGGAGAATACGACAGCTTAGTAAATTAGTCGTAATAAATTCAAAAAGTTGCAATTTTACACTTTCAATGTCATTCGTGTTTGAACTTTAACCTCATTCGGAAAAATAAGAATTTTAGTAAATATACCCCAGTGTGTATATGCTCAGTGTGTGTGTGTGCGCGTGCTCTATAGCGCTCAGTGTGTGTATGCTCAGTGTGTGTGTGCGCGTGCTCTATAGCGCTCAGTGTGTGCGCGTGCTCTATATCGCTCAGTGTGTGTATGCTCAGTGTGTACGCGTGCTCTATATCGCTCAGTGTGTGCGCGTGCTCTATAGCGCTCAGTGTGTGTATGCTCAGTGTGTGCGCGTGCTCTATAGCGCTCAGTGTGTGTATGATCAGTGTGTGCGCGTGCTCTATATCGCTCAGTGTGTGTATGCTCAGTGTGTGCGCGTGCTCTATAGCGCTCAGTGTGTGTATGCTCAGTGTGTGCGCGTGCTCTATAGCGCTCAGTGTGTGTATGCTCAGTGTGTGCGCGTGCTCTATAGCGCTCAGTGTGTGCGCGTGCTCTATAGCACTCAGTGTGTGTATGCTCAGTGTGCGCATGCTCTATAGCGCTCAGTGTGTGTGCGTGCTCTATAGTGCTCAGTGTGTGTATGCTCAGTGTGTGCGCGTGCTCTATAGCGCTCAGTGTGTGCGCGTGCTCTATAGCACTCAGTGTGTGTATGCTCAGTGTGTGCGCGTGCTCTATAGCGCTCAGTGTGTGTGCGTGCTCTATAGCACTCAGTGTGTGTATGCTCAGTGTGTGCGCGTGCTCTATAGCGCTCAGTGTGTGTATGCTCAGTGTGTGCACGTGTTCTATATCGCTCAGTGTGTGTATGCTCAGTGTGTACGCGTGCTCTATATCGCTCAGTGTGTGTGCGTGCTCTATAGCGCTCAGTGTGTGTATGCTCAGTGTGTACGTGTGCTCTATATCGCTCAGTGTGTGCGCGTGCTCTATAGCGCTCAGTGTGTGTATGCTCAGTGTGTACGCGTGCTCTATATCGCTCAGTGTGTGCGCGTGCTCTACAGCGCTCAGTGTGTGTATGCTCAGTGTGTACGCATGCTCTATATCGCTCAGTGTGTACACTTGCTCTATAGCGCTCAGTGTGTATGCTCAGTGTATGCGCGTGCTCTATATCGCTCAGTGTACGCGTGCTCTATAGCGCTCAGTGTGTGCGCGTGCTCTATAGCGCTCAGTGTGTGTATGCTCAGTGTGTGCGCGTGCTCTATATCGCTCAGTGTGTGTATGCTCAGTGTGTGCGCGTGCTCTATAGCGCTCAGTGTGTGCGCGTGCTCTATATCGCTCAGTGTGTGCGCGTGCTCTATAGCGCTCAGTGTGTGTATGTTCAGTGTGTGCGCGTGCTCTATAGTGCTCAGTGTGTGCATGCTGAGTGTGTGCGCGTGCTGTATAGCGCTCAGTGTGTGTATGCTCAGTGTGTGCGCGTGCTCTATATCGCTCAGTATGCGCGTGCTCTATTGCGCTCAGTGTGTACGCGTGCTCTATATCGCTCAGTGTGTGCGCTTGCTCTATAGCGCTCAGTGTGTGTATACTCAGTGTGTACGCGTGCTCTATATCGCTCAGTGTGTGCGCGTGCTCTATAGCGCTCAGTGTGTGCGCGTGCTCTATATCGCTCAGTGTGTGCGCATGCTCTATAGCGCTCAGTGTGTGTATGCTCAGTGTGTACGCGTGCTCTATATCGCTCAGTGTGTGCGCGTGCTCTATAGCGCTCAGTGTGTGTATGCTCAGTGTGTACGCGTGCTCTATATCGCTCAGTGTGTGCACGTGCTCTATAGCGCTCAGTGTGTGTATGCTCAGTGTGTACGCGTGCTCTATATCGCTCAGTGTGCGTGCGTGCTCTATAGTAGAGATGTGCACTTGAAATTTTTCGGGTTTTGGTTTTGGGTTCGGTTCCGCGGCCGTGTTTTGGGTTCGACCGCGTTTTGGCAAAACCTCACCGAATTTTTTTGTCGGATTCGGGTGTGTTTTGGATTCGGGTGTTTTTTTCAAAAAACACTAAGAAACAGCTTAAATCATAGAATTTGGGGGTCATTTTGATCCCAAAGTATTATTAACCTCAAAAACCATAATTTCCACTCATTTTCAGTCTATTCTGAACACCTCACACCTCACAATATTATTTTTAGTCCTAAAATTTGCACCGAGGTCGCTGGATGACTAAGCTAAGCGACCCTAGTGGCCGACACAAACACCTGGCCCATCTAGGAGTGGCACTGCAGTGTCACGCAGGATGGCCCTTCCAAAAAACACTCCCCAAACAGCACATGACGCAAAGAAAAAAAGAGGCGCAATGAGGTAGCTGTGTGAGTAAGATAAGCGACCCTAGTGGCCGACACAAACACCTGGCCCATCTAGGAGTGGCACTGCAGTGTCACGCAGGATGGCCCTTCCAAAAAACACTCCCCAAACAGCACATGACGCAAAGAAAAAAAGAGGCGCAATGAGGTAGCTGTGTGAGTAAGGTAAGCGACCCTAGTGGCCGACACAAACACCTGGCCCATCTAGGAGTGGCACTGCAGTGTCACGCAGGATGGCCCTTCCAAAAAACACTCCCCAAACAGCACATGACGCAAAGAAAAAAAGAGGCGCAATGAGGTAGCTGTGTGAGTAAGGTAAGCGACCCTAGTGGCCGACACAAACACCTGGCCCATCTAGGAGTGGCACTGCAGTGTCACGCAGGATGGCCCTTCCAAAAAACACTCCCCAAACAGCACATGACGCAAAGAAAAAAAGAGGCGCAATGAGGTAGCTGTGTGAGTAAGATAAGCGACCCTAGTGGCCGACACAAACACCTGGCCCATCTAGGAGTGGCACTGCAGTGTCACGCAGGATGGCCCTTCCAAAAAACACTCCCCAAACAGCACATGACGCAAAGAAAAAAAGAGGCGCAATGAGGTAGCTGTGTGAGTAAGGTAAGCGACCCTAGTGGCCGACACAAACACCTGGCCCATCTAGGAGTGGCACTGCAGTGTCACGCAGGATGGCCCTTCCAAAAAACACTCCCCAAACAGCACATGACGCAAAGAAAAAAAGAGGCGCAATGAGGTAGCTGTGTGAGTAAGGTAAGTGACCCTAGTGGCCGACACAAACACCTGGCCCATCTAGGAGTGGCACTGCAGTGTCACGCAGGATGGCCCTTCCAAAAAACACTCCCCAAACAGCACATGACGCAAAGAAAAAAAGAGGCGCAATGAGGTAGCTGTGTGAGTAAGATAAGTGACCCTGGTGGCCGACACAAACACCTGGCCCATCTAGGAGTGGCACTGCAGTGTCACGCAGGATGGCCCTTCAAAAAAATACTCCCCAAACAGCACATGACGCAAAGAAAAATTAAAGAAAAAAGAGGTGCAAGATGGAATTGTCCTTGGGCCCTCCCACCCACCCTTATGTTGTATAAACAGGACATGTACACTTTAACCAACCCATCATTTCTGTGACAGGGTCTGCCACACGACTGTGACTGAAATGACGGGTTGGTTTGGACCCCCACCAAAAAAGAAGCAATTAATCTCTCCTTGCACAAACTGGCTCTACAGAGGCAAGATGTCCACCTCATCATCATCCTCCGATATATCACCGTGTACATCCCCCTCCTCACAGATTATCAATTCGTCCCCACTGGAATCCACCATCTCAGCTCCCTGTGTACTTTGTGGAGGCAATTGCTGCTGGTCAATGTCTCCACGGAGGAATTGATTATAATTAATTTTAATGAACATCATCTTCTCCACATTTTCTGGAAGTAACCTCGTACGCCGATTGCTGACAAGGTGAGCGGCGGCACTAAACACTCTTTCGGAGTACACACTTGTGGGAGGGCAACTTAGGTAGAATAAAGCCAGTTTGTGCAAGGGCCTCCAAATTGCCTCTTTTTCCTGCCAGTATAAGTACGGACTGTCTGACGTGCCTACTTGGATGCGGTCACTCATATAATCCTCCACCATTCTTTCAATGGGGAGAGAATTATATGCAGTGCCAGTAGACGACATGTCCGTATCCGTAATCGTTGGCAGGTCCTTCAGTCCGGACCAGATGTCAGCATCAGCAGTCGCTCCAGACTGCCCTGCATCACCGCCAGCAGGTGGGCTCGGAATTCTGAGCCTTTTCCTCGCACCCCCAGTTGCGGGAGAATGTGAAGGAGGAGATGTTGACAGGTCGCGTTCCGCTTGACTTGACAATTTTCTCACCAGCAGGTCTTTGAACCCCAGCAGACTTGTGTGTGCCGGAAAGAGAGATCCAAGGTAGGTTTTAAATCTAGGATCGAGCACGGTGGCCAAAATGTAGTGCTCTGAATTCAACAGATTGACCACCCGTAAATCCTTGTTAAGCGAATTAAGGGCTCCATCCACAAGTCCCACATGCCTAGCGGAATCGCTCCGTGTTAGCTCCTCCTTCAATGTCTCCAGCTTCTTCTGCAAAAGCCTGATGAGGGGAATGACCTGACTCAGGCTGGCAGTGTCTGAACTGACTTCACGTGTGGCAAGTTCAAAGGGCAGCAGAACCTTGCACAACGTTGAAATCATTCTCCACTGCGCTTGAGACAGGTGCATTCCACCTCCTATATCGTGCTCAATTGTATAGGCTTGAATGGCCTTTTGCTGCTCCTCCAACCTCTGAAGCATATATAGGGTTGAATTCCACCTCGTTACCACTTCTTGCTTCAGATGATGGCAGGGCAGGTTCAGGCGTTTTTGGTGGTGCTCCAGTCTTCTGTACGTGGTGCCTGTACGCCGAAAGTGTCCCGCAATTCTTCTGGCCACCGACAGCATCTCTTGCACGCCCCTCTCGTTTTTTAAATAATTCTGCACCACCAAATTCAAGGTATGTGCAAAACATGGGACGTGCTGGAATTTGCCCATATTTAATGCACACACAATATTGCTGGCGTTGTCCGATGCCACAAATCCACAGGAGAGTCCAATTGGGGTAAGCCATTCCGCGATGATCTTCCTCAGTTGCCGTAAGAGGTTTTCAGCTGTGTGCGTATTCTGGAAAGCGGTGATACAAAGCGTAGCCTGCCTAGGAAAGAGTTGGCGTTTGCGAGATGCTGCTACTCGTGCCGCCGCTGCTGTTCTTGCGGCGGGAGTCCATACATCTACCCAGTGGGCTGTCACAGTCATATAGTCCTGACCCTGCCCTGCTCCACTTGTCCACATGTCCGTGGTTAAGTGGACATTGGGTACAACTGCATTTTTTAGGACACTGGTGAGTCTTTTTCTGACGTCCGTGTACATTCTCGGTATCGCCTGCCTAGAGAAGTGGAACCTAGATGGTATTTGGTAACGGGGGCACACTACCTCAAGAAATTGTCTAGTTCCCTGTGAACTAACGGCGGATACCGGACGCACGTCTAACACCAACATAGTTGTCAAGGCCTCAGTTATCCGCTTTGCAACAGGACGACTGCTGTGATATTTCATCTTCCTCGCAAAGGACTGTTGGACAGTCAATTGCTTACTGGAAGTAGTACAAGTGGTCTTCCGACTTCCCCTCTGGGATGACCATCGACTCCCAGCAGCAGCAACAACAGCAGCGCCAGCAGCAGTAGGCGTTACACGCAAGGATGCATCGGAGGAATCCCAGGCAGGAGAGGACTCGTCAGAATTGCCAGTGACATGGCCTGCAGGACTATTGGCATTCCTGGGGAAGGAGGAAATTGACACTGAGGGAGTTGGTGGGGTGGTTTGCGTGAGCTTGGTTACAAGAGGAAGGGATTTACTGGTCAGTGGACTGCTTCCGCTGTCGCCCAAAGTTTTTGAACTTGTCACTGACTTATTATGAATGCGCTGCAGGTGACGTATAAGGGAGGATGTTCCGAGGTGGTTAACGTCCTTACCCCTACTTATTACAGCTTGACAAAGGCAACACACGGCTTGACAAATGTTGTCCGCATTTCTGTTGAAATACTTCCACACCGAAGAGCTGATTTTTTGGGTATTTTTACCAGGCATGTCAATGGCCATATTCCTCCCACGGACAACAGGTGTCTCCCCGGGTGCCTGACTTAAACAAACCACCTCACCATCAGAATCCTCCTTGTCAATTTCCTCCCCAGCGCCAGCAACACCCATATCCTCCTCATCCTGGTGTACTTCAACACTGACATCTTCAATATGACTATCAGGAACTGGACTGCGGGTGCTCCTTCCAGCACTTGCAGGGGGCGTGCAAATGGTGGAAGGCGCATGCTCTTCACGTCCAGTGTTGGGAAGGTCAGGCATCGCAACCGACACAATTGGACTCTCCTTGTGGATTTGGGATTTCGAAGAACGCACAGTTCTTTGCTGTGCTTTTGCCAGCTTGAGTCTTTTCATTTTTCTAGCGAGAGGCTGAGTGCTTCCATCCTCATGTGAAGCTGAACCACTAGCCATGAACATAGGCCAGGGCCTCAGCCGTTCCTTGCCACTCCGTGTGGTAAATGGCATATTGGCAAGTTTACGCTTCTCCTCCGACAATTTTATTTTAGATTTTTGAGTCCTTTTTTTACTGATATTTGGTGTTTTGGATTTTACATGCTCTGTACTATGACATTGGGCATCGGCCTTGGCAGACGACGTTGCTGGCATTTCATCGTCTCGGCCATGACTAGTGGCAGCAGCTTCAGCATGAGGTGGAAGTCGATCTTGATCTTTCCCTATTTTTGGAACCTCAACATTTTTGTTCTCCATATTTTAATAGGCACAACTAAAAGGCACCTCAGGTAAACAATGGAGATGGATGGATACTAGTATACTTATGGATGGACGAGCGACTGCCGACACAGAGGTAGCTACAGCCGTGGACTACCGTACTGTGTCTGCTGCTAATATAGACTGGATGATAATGAGATAAAATTAAAATATATATATATATATCACACTAGTACTGCAGCCGGACAGGTATATATTATGTAATGACGGACCTGCTGGACACTGTCTGTCAGCACTGCAGACTCCTAAAGTAAGCTACTAGTATCAAGAAGATAGAAAAAAAAAAACCACGGGTAGGTGGTATACAATTATGGATGGACGAGCGACTGCCGACACAGAGGTAGCTACAGCCGTGGACTACCGTACTGTGTCTGCTGCTAATATAGACTGGATGATAATGAGATAAAATTAAAATATATATATATATCACACTAGTACTGCAGCCGGACAGGTATATATTATGTAATGACGGACCTGCTGGACACTGTCTGTCAGCACTGCAGACTCCTAAAGTAAGCTACTAGTATCAAGAAGATAGAAAAAAAAAAAACCACGGGTAGGTGGTATACAATTATGGATGGACGAGCGACTGCCGACACAGAGGTAGCTACAGCCGTGGACTACCGTACTGTGTCTGCTGCTAATATAGACTGGATGATAATGAGATAAAATTAAAATATATATATATTATATATCACACTAGTACTGCAGCCGGACAGGTATATATTATGTAATGACGGACCTGCTGGACACTGTCTGTCAGCACTGCAGACTCCTAAAGTAAGCTACTAGTATCAAGAAGATAGAAAAAAAAAAACCACGGGTAGGTGGTATACAATTATGGATGGACGAGCGACTGCCGACACAGAGGTAGCTACAGCCGTGGACTACCGTACTGTGTCTGCTGCTAATATAGACTGGATGATAATGAGATGAAATTAAAATATATATATATATCACACTAGTACTGCAGCCGGACAGGTATATATTATGTAATGACGGACCTGCTGGACACTGTCTGTCAGCACTGCAGACTCCTAAAGTAAGCTACTAGTATCAAGAAGATAGAAAAATAAAAAAACCACGGGTAGGTGGTATACAATTATGGATGGACGAGCGACTGCCGACACAGAGGTAGCTACAGCCGTGGACTACCGTACTGTGTCTGCTGCTAATATAGACTGGATGATAATGAGATAAAATTAAAATATATATATATATCACACTAGTACTGCAGCCGGACAGGTATATATTATGTAATGACGGACCTGCTGGACACTGTCTGCAGAATGCGTTTATAAAAACACCACACGACGAGTGTTTAACTTTTTCAGGCAGACAATCACAATATACTGGTGGTCAGCAGACAATCACAATACTGGTGGTCAGTGGTCACTGGTCAGTCACACTGGCAGTGGCACTCTGGCAGCAAAAGTGTGCACTGTACTTAAAATATGTACTCCTGCTATAACTGCTCCCCAGTCTCCCCCACAATTAAGCTGTGTGAGCAGTGAGCACTCAGCAGTCAGATAATGATATACAGTATATGATGCAGCACACTGGGCTGAGCACAGATATGGTATGTGTGACTGTGTCACACTGTGCAGTGTGTATCGTTTTTTTTCAGGCAGAGAACGGATTAATTAAACTGGTGGCACTGGTCACTGGTCACACTATCAGCAGCAAGTAGTACTCCTCCTATATGCTCCCCAAAATTTGTGTCTCTCTCTAGTACTCTAGTCACTCTAAACGGAGAGGACGCCAGCCACGTCCTCTCCCTATCAATCTCAATGCACGTGTGAAAATGGCGGCGACGCGCGGCTCCTTATATAGAATCCGAGTCTCGCGATAGAATCCGAGCCTCGCGAGAATCCGACAGCGGGATGATGACGTTCGGGCGCGCTCGGGTTAACCGAGCAAGGCGGGAAGATCCGAGTCGCTCGGCCCCGTGTAAAAAAACCTGTAGTTCGGGCGGGTTCAGATTCCGAGGAACCGAACCCGCTCATCTCTACTCTATAGCGCTCAGTGTGTGTATGCTCAGTGTGTACGCGTGCTCTATATCGCTCAGTGTGTGCGCGTGCTCTATAGCGCTCAGTGTGTGTATGCTCAGTGTGTACGCGTGCTCTATATCGCTCAGTGTGTGCGTGTGCTCTATAGCGCTCAGTGTGTGTATGCTCAGTGTGTACGCGTGCTCTATATCGCTCAGTGTGTGCGCGTGCTCTATAGCGCTCAGTGTGTGCGCGTGCTCTATAGCGCTCAGTGTGTGTATGCTCAGTGTGTGCGCGTGCTCTATATTGCTCAGTGTGTGCGCTTGCTCTATAGCGCTCAGTGTGTGTATGCTCAGTGTGTACGCATGCTCTATATCGCTCAGTGTGTGCGCGTGCTCTATAGCGCTCAGTGTGTGTATGCTCAGTGTGTACGCGTGCTCTATATCGCTCAGTGTGTGCGCGTGCTCTATAGCGCTCAGTGTGTGTATGCTCAGTGTGTACGCGTGCTCTATATCGCTCAGTGTGTGCGCGTGCTCTATAGCGCTCAGTGTGTGCGCATGCTCTATAGCGCTCAGTGTGTGTATGCTCAGTGTGTGCGCGTGCTCTATATCGCTCAGTGTGTGCACTTGCTCTATAGCGCTCAGTGTGTGCGTGTGCTCTATAGCGCTCAGTGTGTGCGTGCTCTATAGCGCTCAGTGTGCGCGCATGCTCTATAGCGCTCAGTGTGTGCGTGCTCTATAGCGCTCAGTGTGTGCGCGTGCTCTATAGCGTTCAGTGTGTGCGCGTGCTCTATAGCGCTCAGTGTGTGCGTGCTCTATAGCGTTCAGTGTGTGCGCGTGCTCTATAGCGCTCAGTGTGTTTGTATGCTCAGTGTGTACGCGTGCTCTATATCGCTCAGTGTGTGCGCTTGCTCTATAGCGCTCAGTGTGTGCGCGTGCTCTATAGCGCTCAGTGTGTGCGTGCTCTATAGCGCTCAGTGTGCGCGCGTGCTCTAGAGCGCTCAGTGTGTGTGTGTGCTCTATAGCGCTCAGTGTGTGCGTGCTCTATAGCGCTGTGTGTGCGCGTGCTCTATAGCGTTCAGTGTGTGCGCGTGCTCTATAGCGTTTAGTGTGTGTATGCTCAGTGTGTACGCGTGCTCTATATCGCTCAGTGTGTGCGCGTGCTCTATAGCGCTCAGTGTGTGTATGCTCAGTGTGTGCGCGTGCTCTATATCGCTCAGTGTGTGCGCTTGCTCTATAGCGCTCAGTGTGTGTATGCTCAGTGTGTACGCGTGCTCTATATCGCTCAGTGTGTGCGCGTGCTCTATAGCGCTCAGTGTGTATGCTCAGTGTGTACGCGTGCTCTATATCGCTCAGTGTGTGCGCGTGCTCTATAGCGCTCAGTGTGTGTATGCTCAGTGTGTACGCATGCTCTATATCGCTCAGTGTGTGCGCGTGCTCTATAGCGCTCAGTGTGTGCGCGTGCTCTATAGCGCTCAGTGTGTGTATGCTCAGTGTGTGCGCGTGCTCTATATCGCTCAGTGTGTGCACTTGCTCTATAGCGCTCAGTGTGTGTGTGTGCTCTATAGCGCTCAGTGTGTGCGTGCTCTATAGCGCTCAGTGTGCGCGCATGCTCTATAGCGCTCAGTGTGTGCGTGCTCTATAGCGCTCAGTGTGTGCGCGTGCTCTATAGCGTTCAGTGTGTGCGCGTGCTCTATAGCGCTCAGTGTGTGCGTGCTCTATAGCGTTCAGTGTGTGCGCGTGCTCTATAGCGCTCAGTGTGTTTGTATGCTCAGTGTGTACGCGTGCTCTATATCGCTCAGTGTGTGCGCTTGCTCTATAGCGCTCAGTGTGTGCGTGCTCTATAGCGCTCAGTGTGCGCGCGTGCTCTAGAGCGCTCAGTGTGTGTGTGTGCTCTATAGCGCTCAGTGTGTGCGTGCTCTATAGCGCTCAGTGTGTGCACGTGCTCTATAGCGTTCAGTGTGTGCGCGTGCTCTATAGCGTTTAGTGTGTGTATGCTCAGTGTGTGTGTGCGCGTGCTCTATTGCGCTCAGTGTGCACGTGTTCTATTGCGCTCAGTGTGCGCGTGCTCTATTGCGCTCAGTGTGTGCACGTGCTCTATAGCGCTCAGTGTGCGCATGCTCTATAGCGCTCAGTGTGTGCGTGTGCTCTATAGCGCTCAGTGTGTGCGTGCTCTATAGCGCTCAGTGTGCGCGCATGCTCTAGAGCGCTCAGTGTGTGCGCGTGCTCTATAGCGCTCAGTGTGTGCGTGCTCTATAGCGCTCAGTGTGTGCACGTGCTCTATAGCGTTCAGTGTGTGCGCGTGCTCTATAGCGCTCAGTGTGTGCGTGCTCTATAGCGTTCAGTGTGTGCGCGTGCTCTATAGCGCTCAGTGTGTTTGTATGCTCAGTGTGTGCGCGTGCTCTATAGCGCTCAGTGTGTATATGCTCAGTGTGTACGCGTGCTCTATATCGCTCAGTGTGTGCGCTTGCTCTATAGCGCTCAGTGTGTGCGCATGCTCTATAGCGCTCAGTGTGTGCGTGCTCTATAGCGCTCAGTGTGCGCGCGTGCTCTAGAGCGCTCAGTGTGTGTGTGTGCTCTATAGCGCTCAGTGTGTGCGTGCTCTATAGCGCTCAGTGTGTGCGTGTGCTCTATAGCGTTCAGTGTGTGCGCGTGCTCTATAGTGCTCAGTGTGTGCGTGCTCTATAGCGTTCAGTGTGTGCGCGTGCTCTATAGCGCTCAGTGTGTTTATGCTCAGTGTGTACGCGTGCTCTATAGCGCTCAGTGTGTTTGTATGCTCAGTGTGTACGTGTGCTCTATAGCGCTCAGTGTGTGTATGCTCAGTATGTGCGTGCTCTATAGCGCTCAGTGTGTACGCGTGCTCTATAGCGCTCAGTGGGGTATATTTACTAAGGTCCCGATTTTGACCGAGATGGTGTTTTTTCTTCAAAGGGTCATCTCGGGAATTTACTTAACTCAAATCACGTCAGTGATGAGGGCATTCATATTTTTATTACGGCTGTGTAGTAAAAATACGAATGAATACACCATCGGTCAAACGCGGCAGTTTAGGTATAGAACTTGGTCATTTACTAACCATTCGTATTTGAAATCTCTTCCGTGAAAATGCATGTGCGGCCGTGATAAAATACTAATCGTACAAAAAGCCTAAAATAAAGTAGACCTGCTTTTGAGAAGCGTGTTTACATGTGTTGGCAATTCTACATTAGTCACACCTGACTTTTTGGTCCTTTAAAAAGGGACCCCAACACATTTTTCTCCTCTCTCACTCTGAAATGGCTGCTACTGTGTGTAGTACTGCTGTCTTGTTTGCTGGGGGATACCTGACACTGCTCCATGAGGCTACAATAAACCAAGTCCTTGAAAATTAACATGGTCTTCAGGTTGTACAGGTTCCGCGTAGGCTGGCCATGGCTTGTTTTTTTAGTGTGCAAATAAACGTTAACAAATTGCCTGTTGACCAATGTATACAGATGGTCCGAATAAATGTAAATGTAATTTTCTGTCTGTTTGCCCTTGTCAAACTGAACCTAGACCCTGAGATAGCACGCTCTCGCTCTGGCCCTCATTCCGAGTTGTTCGCTTGCAAGCTGCTTTTAGCAGCATTGCACACGCTAAGCCGCCGCCTACTGGGAGTGAATCTTAGCTTATCAAAATTGCGAACGAAAGATTTGCAATATTGCGAAAAGACTTCTCTGTGCAGTTTCTGAGTTGCTCGAGACTTACTCAGCATCTGCGATCAGTTCAGTGCTTGTCGTTCCTGGTTTGACGTCATAAACACACCCAGCGTTCGCCCAGACACTCCTCCGTTTCTCCAGCCACTCCCACGTTTTTCCCAGAAACTGTAGCGTTTTTTCACACACACCCATAAAACGGCCAGTTTCCGCCCAGAAACACCCACTTCCTGTCAATCACATTACGATCACCAGAACGAAGAAAAAACCTCGTAATGCCGTGAGTAAAATACCTAACTGCATAGCAAATTTACTTGGCGCAGTCGCAGTGCGGACATTGCGCATGTGCAATAAGTGGAAAATTGCTGCGATGCAAAGAAAATTACCGAGCGAACAACTCGGAATGACCACCTCTGTCTCAGGCCTGCACAAACTCCTGCCTGTGTTGCACTTTATGGCTACTGGGAGCTTCCAGGCTGTGACTGGCGATGTAATTAGTATCTCACAGGCCACCTTCTAGAAATATGTAATTCAGGTGAGTTAAAACATACATACACGTCTATGTCTAAGTGGTGCTTCTGTAATGTAATAGAACACAGTATTGTATTGATTACAGGTCATGACACTCACCTTAAATTTGTGAAGGTCCACTCAGGTTTTGGATGTCTTGGATGGCCACATAGATGCCTCTCTCTGCTTCCCTACCCAGGAGTCGCAGTGGCATGCAGTCAGGGTAGCTTTCTCTGAGCTTTTGGCCATGCCCATAGATTACACACACGTTGAGCTATGGCCACCTAAGGGCAGGCAATATATTTATACCAATAGACATCTTGGCCTATACACTAATGTGCAGGTGGTTTCTGTAGCTAATGAAACAAGACACATATTCCGTGTGAGCAATTTATTACCTTCAACACAGTCATTTTTGCTGTAACAAATCAACAGAATTTTTTTATTAACAAACTATTAGCTGCAGGCCTGATTAATTATTTTTTTTTTGTGTGTGCTGGGTGCCGAGGATAGTGCTGGCTCGTTGCTCCTGGTTCTACTGGAGCGTCTAACTTTACCGTTCAAATTGTAGTCCACGTGGATCGTTAAGTATGAAAAAATAAAAAAAAATAAAAAATGTGAAAAACTCATGTCGACCTTTAGACCTGTCGACCTAGCACATGTCGACCTAGAAACCCTGTCGACCTTCCATCCATGTCGACCTAGTGACTGTCGACCTATAGTGGTCGACCTAAACATTGTCGACCTAGACACTGTCGATCTTCAGACCGGATCCCGAACTCTACACCAAGCCGGAGAATGTGGATGAGAGATCGCAGACATGGGGAAGCATTCATGCAGACCATTCTAGCATATCAGGAGGAGCAGTGGATGGAAAACTTCAGGATGTCTCGCGCTACATTCGAGTATGTTTTGGAACTACTGTCCCCCGCAATAACCATGCAGACCACCAGGTTCCGGAAGCCCATTGAGCCAGCCAGGAGATTAGCGATTGCTCTCTGGTGGTATGCTACCCCTGGAGAGTATCGCACAGTTTCCAGTTTATTTGGAGTAGGGATTGGCACGGTCTGCAAGATTGTCTACCAGGTCACGCGGGCATTGCTGGATACCATGTACCATCGCTTTATTTCCTTGCCACAAGGACAGCGGCTAGATGCGACTATAAAAGGGTTTACGAAGCGTGGCTACCCACAGTGTGCTGGTGCCATAGATGGGACCCACATCCCCATCATCGCCCCCCGTGACAACCCAGCAGACTATTACAATCGTAAGGGTTGGCATTCCATTGTTCTGCAAGCTGTAGTGGACCATAAATACTGGTAAGCACTGTTTCACTAATGTGTTTGAAATAGGCTTGGCCTGTTTTATGATAATGCATAAACCTTTATTTTTAGTTTCACAGATGTCTTCATAGGGTGGCCCGGACGGTCACATGATGCAAGGGTTCTCGCCAACTCCGATCTTTACAGTATTGCTGAGGACAAGCTTGGTGGATGGCTTTTACCTCGAGAGGTAAGATTATTTACTACTTAAACTAATGTTCGCCCATAAACCAATAGTCAAGTTTTACCCCTGTAATAATATTAATGTTTTATTAACAGAAATCGGTGATCGTACATGGTGTGGACATCCCGGTCCACCTCATTGGTGATGCAGCATACCCATTACAGCGCTGGCTAATGAAGGGCTACACCCAGCATGTTCACTTATCCCCCGAACAGACATCATATACCCATGCCCTAAGTTTGGCCCGTATGGCAGCGGAGAATGCGTTTGGGCGTTTAAAAGGACGCTGGCGCTGCCTCAAGAAGAGGAATGATGTGGACTTGAAAATCATGCCAGATATAGTAGCAGCCTGCTGCATTCTCCATAACATATGTGAGATTCAAAAGGAAAACTTACTCCCCGAGTGGAATATACATGATCATGGGGCGGGGGTCGCTGTACATGATGCACCAGGCTTGGTGGGGGGGCATGACGCTGCCAGCGAGTGCATAAGGGCCACCATTGCAGCTAATCTTCAAACAATGTTGCAGTAGAGAAGACAGACAAGTTTTTGTGTGCACAGTTTTTGTTTATTTTGTTTTTCAGTTATAAAAATTTGGTTCAAAAGTTGTTATTATATTTTTTCTTTTAAACAGTTGCCGCACATTTTCTGAGGTAACAATATAAAATATTTAAGTGCAAACATGTCACTGTAAAATTCCACATAACGCAAGGGGTCTTCAACATGTGTCCCTCCAGCTGTTGTGGAACAACATGTACCAGCATGTCTTGCTATGTATTTCCACAACAGCTAGAGGGCCACATGGTGAAGACACCTGCCCTGAGGTAACAATATAAAAGAGTAAAGTGTAAACAGGGCACTCTGTAAAAAAAAAAAACCTTAAGTTTGGTTTGGCAGGTATCGGGGTACCCCCAATATTTGGATCACACTGCCGCACATTTCCTGAGGTAACAATATAAAAGTTTAAAGTGCCTACAGAGCACTCTGTAAAATCAAAATAATGTTTGCATTTGTGTTTTATCACCCGCTGCTCTAAGGCAGTTGTCTATATACCCGATATTCTGAGGATTGCGGGATTTGTGTTGGGGGATTTGAGGGAGGCTCATAGTTGTATGGACCATATGGGTGCTGTGGGTAGGCTGTGTCTTGCTGTTGTGCTTGTATGGTATTCCCTATGGTACGTGCAAACGTGCGTTCAAAAAATGTCATCTGCCTATCATGCATGGTCATTAACTGCCTCATAAAAGTTTGATGCATTTCTTTTTCTGACGCAAGAAATCTCTCAAGCCGTGCATCTTCCTGGGCATTGAGCTCACTATCTGCCTCACGCAGGTGATCCACGATAATGGACTTCATTGCTTTGACCGTTTGTTCAGTTTCTTTTTCCGCTGTGGAACGTTGTAGACTGTGAAGGAGATGAAACAGAATGTAAGCAACAATATAAAAATAGCAGTGGTAGCATTTACGTGTTTGTGGCCTTCCCCACCTGCACACTAGCTATACTCTGCAACATTACCATGATTCTATTAACAAATAGCAGTGGTAGCATATACGTGTTTGTGGCCTTCTCCCACCTGCACACTAGCTATACTCTGCAACATTACCATGATTCTATTAACAAATAGCAGTGGTAGCATATACGTGTTTGTGGCCTTCTCCCACCTGCACACTAGCTAGACTCTGCAACATTACCATGATTCTATAAAAAAATAGCAGTGGTAGCATATACGTGTTTGTGGCCTTCTCCCACCTGCACACTAGCTATACTCTGCAACATTACCATGATTCTATTAACAAATAGCAGTGGTAGCATTTACGTGTTTGTGGCCTTCCCCACCTGCACACTAGCTATACTCTGCAACATTACCATGATTCTATTAACAAATAGCAGTGGTAGCATATACGTGTTTGTGGCCTTCTCCCACCTGCACACTAGCTATACTCTGCAACATTACCATGATTCTATTAACAAATAGCAGTGGTAGCATATACGTGTTTGTGGCCTTCTCCCACCTGCACACTAGCTATACTCTGCAACATTACCATGATTCTATTAACAAATAGCAGTGGTAGCATATACGTGTTTGTGGCCTTCTCCCACCTGCACACTAGCTATACTCTGCAACATTGCCATGATTCTATTAACAAATAGCAGTGGTAGCATATACGTGTTTGTGGCCTTCTCCCACCTGCACACTAGCTATACTCTGCAACATTGCCATGATTCTTTTAAAAAATAGCAGTGGTAGCATATACGTGTTTGTGGCCTTCTGCCACCTGCACACTAGCTATGCTCTGCAACATTACCGTGATTCTATTAACAAATAGCAGTGGTAGCATATACGTGTTTGTGGCCTTCTGCCACCTGCACACTAGCTATACTCTGCAACATTACCGTGATTCTATTAACAAATAGCAGTGGTAGCATATACGTGTTTGTGGCCTTCTTCCACCTGCACACTACCTAAACTCTGCAACATTACCACGGTTCTATTAACAAATAGCAGTGGTAGCATATACGTGTTTGTGGCCTTCTCCCACCTGCACACTAGCTATACTCTGCAACATTACCACGGTTCTATTAACAAATAGCAGTGGTAGCATATACGTGTTTGTGGCCTTCTCCTACCTGCACACTAGCTATACTCTGCAACATTACCATGATTCTATTAACAAATAGCAGTGGTAGCATATACGTGTTTGTGGCCTTCTCCCACCTGCACACTAGCTATACTCTGCAACATTACCATGATTCTATTAACAAATAGCAGTGGTAGCATATACGTGTTTGTGGCCTTCTCCCACCTGCACACTAACTATACTCTGCAACATTACCATGATTCTATTAACAAGTAGCAGTGGTAGCATATACGTGTTTGTGGCCTTCTCCCACCTGCACACCAGCTATACTCTGCAACATTACCGTGATTCTATTAACAAATAGCAGTGGTAGCATATACGTGTTTGTGGTCTTCTCCCACCTGCACACTAGCTATACGCTGCAACATTACCATGATTCTATTAACAAATAGCAGTGGTAGCATATACGTGTTTGTGGTCTTCTCCCACCTGCACACTAGCTATACTCTGCAACATTACCATGATTCTATTAAAAAATAGAGTTGGTAGCATATACGTGTTTGTGGCCTTCTCCCACCTGCACACTAGCTATACTCTGCAACAGTACCATGATTCTATTAACAAGTAGCAGTGGTAGCATATACGTGTTTGTGGCCTTCTCCCACCTGCACACTAGCTATACTCTGCAACATTACCATGATTTTATTAACAAATAGCAGTGGTAGCATATACGTGTTTGTGGTCTTCTCCCACCTGCACACTAGCTATACTCTGCAACATTACCATGATTCTATTAACAAATAGCAGTGGTAGCATATACGTGTTTGTGGTCTTCTCCCACCTGCACACTAGCTATACTCTGCAACTGTCACGATCCGGGTATCTGGACGCCATTACTTACCCTTCAGATGCCTCCTAAGGCTGGCTCAGCGTTCCAGGACCGGATCCCGCTGTTCCTGAGTTTCCACATGCAGAATGTCAGAGTGGTGATTTCATCAGCCGCGGCCTCCGCTGTGCCCGCGTGGTTAAATGTGCGCTTGTCAGTCTGGCGTCTCCTGTCTCCTGTGGCCGGCGTCGCCATTACTGTTTCAATTCTCACATGGATTACAAACCAAACTTCCCTCCAAGTGTCTGCATGGGCGCAGCCATCTTGGATTTTGTCATCTGAGCATTTCCACCAATCTGCTGTCTGTATTGTTGATTTGCATAATTGCCTAGCCAACCCCTTCCTTGCTGCAGGTATAAGTAAGCTGTGCCTGAGCAAGGAAGGCGTCAGTGCTTTGGTTGTCTAACCTAGTTCCAGTTTGTCTCTCTCCTGTGGTTGTCTTCCAGGTTCCAGCTCCTGTCTCCAGACTTCTGCTATAGAGACCCGCACCAGCATTCCATCTGCGGTGTAGCCTGACTCTCCGATCCATTCTGGACTCACCTGTTTCCAGTTACAACAATCACCTGCTTCCAGCCCAGCTTCCAGCAGTGTACAGCTTCTCTTAAAGGGCCGGTGTCCTTTCTGCAGTTTACCACTCTCCACCGGTATTATTATTTCACCGCTCTCAAACTCCAAACTTCATCAATCACCTGCTTCCAGCCCAGCTTCCAGCAGTGTACAGCTTCTCTTAAAGGGCCGGTGTCCTTTCTGCAGTTTACCACTCTCCACCGGTATTATTATTTCACCGCTCTTAAACTCCAAACTTCATTATTATTTCATCGCTCTCAAGTTCGTTTATTATTTAACTGGTTCCAGCCAGTATCCACTCCGTACCAACAACAGTCTGGTTCCAGCCAGTATCCACAGCAGCCGTTTTATCTTCAGCAACCCAGCCTTTCCTGGAACACCAGCTGGTACGATCCTGGGTTCTCTCCATTGCTACAGTCAGGTCTGGTAAGGACTTTCCAACTAGAAGATTATAAGAACTGTCTCACTCTACCAGTGCCTGTGGCCCTTGCCACCCTGTAGTACCCAGGAATTGTATTTATCCTCTGTTGACTTTTATGTTTCCTTTACTGCTGCTGTGTTACGGAGTTTGTCATAATAAACATCATTGACTTTTATCCTGGTTGTCGTGGTCACGCCTTCGGGCAGTTATTCTACATGTTACTTACATGTCTAGGGGTCTGATACAACCTCCCAGGTTCCGTTACATCTCAGCCCCTACAACTGAGGCTGCCTCCCGTCAGCTCAGGCCCTCAGTTGTGACAGCAACATTACCATGATTCTATTAAAAAATAGCAGTGGTAGCATATACGTGTTTGTGGTCTTCTCCCACCTGCACACTAGCTATACTCTGCAACATTACCATGATTCTATTAACAAATAGCAGTGGTAGCATATACGTGTTTGTGGCCTTCTCCCACCTGCACACTAGCTATACTCTGCAACATTACCATGATTCTATTAAAAAATAGCAGTGGTAGCATATACATGTTTGTGGCCTTCTCCCACCTGCACACTAGCTATACTCTGCAACATTACCATGATTCTATTAACAAGTAGCAGTGGTAGCATATACGTGTTTGTGGCCTTCTCCCACCTGCACACTAGCTATACTCTGCAACATTACCATGATTCTATTAAAAAATAGCAGTGGTAGCATATACGTGTTTGTGGCCTTCTCCCACCTGCACACTAGCTATACTCTGCAACATTACCATGATTCTATTAACAAATAGCAGTGGTAGCATATACGTGTTTGTGGCCTTCTCCCACCTGCACACTAGCTATACTCTGCAACATTACCATGATTCTATTAAAAAATAGCAGTGGTAGCATATACGTGTTTGTGGCCTTCTCCCATCTGCACACCAGCTATACTCTGCAACATTACCATGATTCTATTAACAAATAGCAGTGGTAGCATATACGTGTTTGTGGCCTTTTCCCACCTGCACACCAGCTATACTCTGCAACATTACCATGATTCTATTAACAAATAGCAGTGGTAGCATATACGTGTTTGTGGTCTTCTCCCACCTGCACACTAGCTATACTCTGCAACATTACCATGATTCTATTAACAAATAGCAGTGGTAGCATATACGTGTTTGTGGTCTTCTCCCACCTGCACACCAGCTATACTCTGCAACATTACCATGATTCTATTAACAAATAGCAGTGGTAGCATATACGTGTTTGTGGTCTTCTCCCACCTGCACACTAGCTATACTCTGCAACATTACCGTGATTCTATTAACAAATAGCAGTGGTAGCATATACGTGTTTGTGGCCTTCTCCCACCTGCACACTAGCTAAACTCTGCAACATTACCATGATTCTATTAACAAATAGCAGTGGTAGCATATACGAGTTTGTGGCCTTCTCCCACCTGCACACTAGCTATACTCTGCAACATTACCATGATTCTATTAACAAATAGCAGTGGTAGCATATACGTGTTTGTGGCCTTCTCCCACCTGCACACTAGCTAGACTCTGCAACATTATCATGATTCTATTAACAAATAGCAGTGGTAGCATATACGTGTTTGTGGCCTTCTCCTACCTGCACACTAGCTATACTCTGCAACATTACCATTATTCTATAAAAAAATAGCAGTGGTAGCATATACGAGTTTGCGGCCTTCTCCCACCTGCACACTAGCTATACTCTGCAACATTACCATGATTCTATTAACAAATAGCAGTGGTAGCATATACGTGTTTGTGGCCTTCTCCTACCTGCACACTAGCTATACTCTGCAACATTACCATGATTCTATTAACAAATAGCAGTGGTAGCATATACGAGTTTGTGGCCGTCTCCCACCTGCACACTAGCTATAATCTGCAACATTACCATGATTCTATTAACAAGTAGCAGTGGTAGCATATACGAGTTTGTGGCCTTCTCCCACCTGCACACTAGCTATACTCTGCAACATTACCATGATTCTATTAACAAATAGCAGTGGTAGCATATACGAGTTTGCGGCCTTCTCCCACCTGCACACTAGCTAGACTCTGCAACATTATCATGATTCTATTAACAAATAGCAGTGGTAGCATATACGTGTTTGTGGCCTTCTCCTACCTGCACACTAGCTATACTCTGCAACATTACCATGATTCTATTAACAAATAGCAGTGGTAGCATATACGTGTTTGTGGCCTTCTCCCACCTGCACACCAGCTATACTCTGCAACATTACCGTGATTCTATTAACAAGTAGCAGTGGTAGCATATACGTGTTTGTGGCCTTCTCCCACCTGCACACTAGCTATACTCTGCAACATTACCGTGATTCTATTAACAAATAGCAGTGGTAGCATATACGTGTTTGTGGCCTTCTCCCACCTGCACACTAGCTATACTCTGCAACATTACCGTGATTCTATTAACAAATAGCAGTGGTAGCATATACGAGTTTGTGGCCTTCTCCTACCTGCACACTAGCTATACTCTGCAACATTACCGTTATTCTATTAACAAACAGCAGTGGTAGCATATACGTGTTTGTGGCCTTCTCCCACCTGCACACTAGCTATACTCTGCAACATTACCGTGATTCTATTCACAAACAGCAGTGGTAGCATATACGTGTTTGTGGCCTTCTCCCACCTGCACACTAGCTATACTCTGCAACATTACCGTGATACTATTAACAAATAGCAGTGGTAGCATATACGTGTTTGTGGCCTTCTCCCACCTGCACACTAGCTATACTCTGCAACATTACCATGATTCTATTAACAAATAGCAGTGGTAGCATATACGTGTTTGTGGCCTTCTCCCACCTGCACACTAGCTATACTCTGCAACATTACCGTGATTCTATTAACAAATAGCAGTGGTAGCATATACGTGTTTGTGGCCTTCTCCCACCTGCACACTAGCTATACTCTGCAACATTACCATGATTCTATTAACAAATAGCAGTGGTAGCATATACGTGTTTGTGGCCTTCTCCCACCTGCACACTAGCTATACTCTGCAACATTACCATGATTCTATTAACAAATAGCAGTGGTAGCATATACGTGTTTGTGGCCTTCTCCCACCTGCACACTAGCTATACTCTGCAACATTACCATGATTCTATTAACAAATAGCAGTGGTAGCATATACGTGTTTGTGGCCTTCTCCCACCTGCACACTAGCTAAACTCTGCAACATTACCACGGTTCTATTAACAAATAGCAGTGGTAGCATATACGTGTTTGTGGCCTTCTCCCACCTGCACACTAGCTATACTCTGCAACATTACCATGATTCTATTAACAAATAGCAGTGGTAGCATATACGTGTTTGTGGCCTTCTCCCACCTGCACACCAGCTATACTCTGCAACATTACCATGATTCTATTAACAAATAGCAGTGGTAGCATATACGTGTTTGTGGCCTTCTCCTACCTGCACACTAGCTATACTCTGCAACATTACCATGATTCTATTAACAAATAGCAGTGGTAGCATATACGTGTTTGTGGCCTTCTCCCACCTGCACACCAGCTATACTCTGCAACATTACCATGATTCTATTAACAAATAGCAGTGGTAGCATATACGTGTTTGTGGCCTTCTCCCACCTGCACACCAGCTATACTCTGCAACATTACCATGATTCTATAACAAATAGCAGTGGTAGCATATACGAGTTTGTGGCCTTCTCCCACCTGCACCCTAACTATACTCTGCAACATTACCATGATTCTATTAACAAATAGCAGTGGTAGCATATACGTGTTTGTGGCCTTCTCCCACCTGCACACTAGCTATACTCTGCAACATTACCATGATTCTATTAACAAATAGCAGTGGTAGCATATACGTGTTTGTGGCCTTCTCCCACCTGCACACTAACTATACTCTGCAACATTACCATGATTCTATTAACAAGTAGCAGTGGTAGCATATACGTGTTTGTGGCCTTCTCCCACCTGCACACCAGCTATACTCTGCAACATTACCGTGATTCTATTAACAAATAGCAGTGGTAGCATATACGTGTTTGTGGTCTTCTCCCACCTGCACACTAGCTATACGCTGCAACATTACCATGATTCTATTAACAAATAGCAGTGGTAGCATGTACGTGTTTGTGGCCTTCTCCCACCTGCACACTAGCTATACTCTGCAACATTACCATGATTCTATTAAAAAATAGAGTTGGTAGCATATACGTGTTTGTGGCCTTCTCCCACCTGCACACTAGCTATACTCTGCAACAGTACCATGATTCTATTAACAAGTAGCAGTGGTAGCATATACGTGTTTGTGGCCTTCTCCCACCTGCACACTAGCTATACTCTGCAACATTACCATGATTTTATTAACAAATAGCAGTGGTAGCATATACGTGTTTGTGGTCTTCTCCCACCTGCACACTAGCTATACTCTGCAACATTACCATGATTCTATTAACAAATAGCAGTGGTAGCATATACGTGTTTGTGGTCTTCTCCCACCTGCACACTAGCTATACTCTGCAACTGTCACGATCCGGGTATCTGGACGCCATTACTTACCCTTCAGATGCCTCCTAAGGCTGGCTCAGCGTTCCAGGACCGGATCCCGCTGTTCCTGAGTTTCCACATGCAGAATGTCAGAGTGGTGATTTCATCAGCCGCGGCCTCCGCTGTGCCCGCGTGGTTAAATGTGCGCTTGTCAGTCTGGCGTCTCCTGTCTCCTGTGGCCGGCGTCGCCATTACTGTTTCAATTCTCACATGGATTACAAACCAAACTTCCCTCCAAGTGTCTGCATGGGCGCAGCCATCTTGGATTTTGTCATCTGAGCATTTCCACCAATCTGCTGTCTGTATTGTTGATTTGCATAATTGCCTAGCCAACCCCTTCCTTGCTGCAGGTATAAGTAAGCTGTGCCTGAGCAAGGAAGGCGTCAGTGCTTTGGTTGTCTAACCTAGTTCCAGTTTGTCTCTCTCCTGTGGTTGTCTTCCAGGTTCCAGCTCCTGTCTCCAGACTTCTGCTATAGAGACCCGCACCAGCATTCCATCTGCGGTGTAGCCTGACTCTCCGATCCATTCTGGACTCACCTGTTTCCAGTTACAACAATCACCTGCTTCCAGCCCAGCTTCCAGCAGTGTACAGCTTCTCTTAAAGGGCCGGTGTCCTTTCTGCAGTTTACCACTCTCCACCGGTATTATTATTTCACCGCTCTCAAACTCCAAACTTCATCAATCACCTGCTTCCAGCCCAGCTTCCAGCAGTGTACAGCTTCTCTTAAAGGGCCGGTGTCCTTTCTGCAGTTTACCACTCTCCACCGGTATTATTATTTCACCGCTCTTAAACTCCAAACTTCATTATTATTTCATCGCTCTCAAGTTCGTTTATTATTTAACTGGTTCCAGCCAGTATCCACTCCGTACCAACAACAGTCTGGTTCCAGCCAGTATCCACAGCAGCCGTTTTATCTTCAGCAACCCAGCCTTTCCTGGAACACCAGCTGGTACGATCCTGGGTTCTCTCCATTGCTACAGTCAGGTCTGGTAAGGACTTTCCAACTAGAAGATTATAAGAACTGTCTCACTCTACCAGTGCCTGTGGCCCTTGCCACCCTGTAGTACCCAGGAATTGTATTTATCCTCTGTTGACTTTTATGTTTCCTTTACTGCTGCTGTGTTACGGAGTTTGTCATAATAAACATCATTGACTTTTATCCTGGTTGTCGTGGTCACGCCTTCGGGCAGTTATTCTACATGTTACTTACATGTCTAGGGGTCTGATACAACCTCCCAGGTTCCGTTACATCTCAGCCCCTACAACTGAGGCTGCCTCCCGTCAGCTCAGGCCCTCAGTTGTGACAGCAACATTACCATGATTCTATTAAAAAATAGCAGTGGTAGCATATACGTGTTTGTGGTCTTCTCCCACCTGCACACTAGCTATACTCTGCAACATTACCATGATTCTATTAACAAATAGCAGTGGTAGCATATACGTGTTTGTGGCCTTCTCCCACCTGCACACTAGCTATACTCTGCAACATTACCATGATTCTATTAAAAAATAGCAGTGGTAGCATATACATGTTTGTGGCCTTCTCCCACCTGCACACTAGCTATACTCTGCAACATTACCATGATTCTATTAACAAGTAGCAGTGGTAGCATATACGTGTTTGTGGCCTTCTCCCACCTGCACACTAGCTATACTCTGCAACATTACCATGATTCTATTAACAAATAGCAGTGGTAGCATATACGTGTTTGTGGCCTTCTCCCACCTGCACACTAGCTATACTCTGCAACATTACCATGATTCTATTAAAAAATAGCAGTGGTAGCATATACGTGTTTGTGGCCTTCTCCCATCTGCACACCAGCTATACTCTGCAACATTACCATGATTCTATTATCAAATAGCAGTGGTAGCATATACGTGTTTGTGGCCTTTTCCCACCTGCACACCAGCTATACTCTGCAACATTACCATGATTCTATTAACAAATAGCAGTGGTAGCATATACGTGTTTGTGGTCTTCTCCCACCTGCACACTAGCTATACTCTGCAACATTACCGTGATTCTATTAACAAATAGCAGTGGTAGCATATACGTGTTTGTGGCCTTCTCCCACCTGCACACTAGCTAAACTCTGCAACATTACCATGATTCTATTAACAAATAGCAGTGGTAGCATATACGAGTTTGTGGCCTTCTCCCACCTGCACACCAGCTATACTCTGCAACATTACCATGATTCTATTAACAAATAGCAGTGGTAGCATATACGTGTTTGTGGCCTTCTCCCACCTGCACACTAGCTAGACTCTGCAACATTATCATGATTCTATTAACAAATAGCAGTGGTAGCATATACGTGTTTGTGGCCTTCTCCTACCTGCACACTAGCTATACTCTGCAACATTACCATTATTCTATAAAAAAATAGCAGTGGTAGCATATACGAGTTTGCGGCCTTCTCCCACCTGCACACTAGCTATACTCTGCAACATTACCATGATTCTATTAACAAATAGCAGTGGTAGCATATACGTGTTTGTGGCCTTCTCCTACCTGCACACTAGCTATACTCTGCAACATTACCATGATTCTATTAACAAATAGCAGTGGTAGCATATACGAGTTTGTGGCCGTCTCCCACCTGCACACTAGCTATAATCTGCAACATTACCATGATTCTATTAACAAGTAGCAGTGGTAGCATATACGAGTTTGTGGCCTTCTCCCACCTGCACACTAGCTATACTCTGCAACATTACCATGATTCTATTAACAAATAGCAGTGGTAGCATATACGAGTTTGCGGCCTTCTCCCACCTGCACACTAGCTAGACTCTGCAACATTATCATGATTCTATTAACAAATAGCAGTGGTAGCATATACGTGTTTGTGGCCTTCTCCTACCTGCACACTAGCTATACTCTGCAACATTACCATGATTCTATTAACAAATAGCAGTGGTAGCATATACGTGTTTGTGGCCTTCTCCCACCTGCACACCAGCTATACTCTGCAACATTACCGTGATTCTATTAACAAGTAGCAGTGGTAGCATATACGTGTTTGTGGCCTTCTCCCACCTGCACACTAGCTATACTCTGCAACATTACCGTGATTCTATTAACAAATAGCAGTGGTAGCATATACGTGTTTGTGGCCTTCTCCCACCTGCACACTAGCTATACTCTGCAACATTACCGTGATTCTATTAACAAATAGCAGTGGTAGCATATACGAGTTTGTGGCCTTCTCCTACCTGCACACTAGCTATACTCTGCAACATTACCGTTATTCTATTAACAAACAGCAGTGGTAGCATATACGTGTTTGTGGCCTTCTCCCACCTGCACACTAGCTATACTCTGCAACATTACCGTGATTCTATTCACAAACAGCAGTGGTAGCATATACGTGTTTGTGGCCTTCTCCCACCTGCACACTAGCTATACTCTGCAACATTACCGTGATACTATTAACAAATAGCAGTGGTAGCATATACGTGTTTGTGGCCTTCTCCCACCTGCACACTAGCTATACTCTGCAACATTACCATGATTCTATTAACAAATAGCAGTGGTAGCATATACGTGTTTGTGGCCTTCTCCCACCTGCACACTAGCTATACTCTGCAACATTACCGTGATTCTATTAACAAATAGCAGTGGTAGCATATACGTGTTTGTGGCCTTCTCCCACCTGCACACTAGCTATACTCTGCAACATTACCATGATTCTATTAACAAATAGCAGTGGTAGCATATACGTGTTTGTGGCCTTCTCCCACCTGCACACTAGCTATACTCTGCAACATTACCATGATTCTATTAACAAATAGCAGTGGTAGCATATACGTGTTTGTGGCCTTCTCCCACCTGCACACTAGCTATACTCTGCAACATTACCATGATTCTATTAACAAATAGCAGTGGTAGCATATACGTGTTTGTGGCCTTCTCCCACCTGCACACTAGCTAAACTCTGCAACATTACCACGGTTCTATTAACAAATAGCAGTGGTAGCATATACGTGTTTGTGGCCTTCTCCCACCTGCACACTAGCTATACTCTGCAACATTACCATGATTCTATTAACAAATAGCAGTGGTAGCATATACGTGTTTGTGGCCTTCTCCCACCTGCACACCAGCTATACTCTGCAACATTACCATGATTCTATTAACAAATAGCAGTGGTAGCATATACGTGTTTGTGGCCTTCTCCTACCTGCACACTAGCTATACTCTGCAACATTACCATGATTCTATTAACAAATAGCAGTGGTAGCATATACGTGTTTGTGGCCTTCTCCTACCTGCACACTAGCTATACTCTGCAACATTACCATGATTCTATTAACAAATAGCAGTGGTAGCATATACGTGTTTGTGGCCTTCTCCCACCTGCACACCAGCTATACTCTGCAACATTACCTTGATTCTATTAACAAATAGCAGTGGTAGCATATACGTGTTTGTGGCCTTCTCCCACCTGCACACTAGCTATACTCTGCAACATTACCATGATTCTATTAACAAATAGCAGTGGTAGCATATACGTGTTTGTGGCCTTCTCCCACCTGCACACTAACTATACTCTGCAACATTACCATGATTCTATTAACAAATAGCAGTGGTAGCATATACGTGTTTGTGGCCTTCTCCCACCTGCACACTAGCTATACTCTGCAACATTACCATGATTCTATTAACAAATAGCAGTGGTAGCATATACGTGTTTGTGGCCTTCTCCCACCTGCACACTAGCTATACGCTGCAACATTACCATGATTCTATTAACAAATAGCAGTGGTAGCATATACGTGTTTGTGGCCTTCTCCCACCTGCACACTAGCTATACTCTGCAACATTACCGTGATTCTATTAACAAATAGCAGTGGTAGCATATACGAGTTTGTGGTCTTCTCCCACCTGCACACTAGCTATACTCTGCAACATTACCATGATTCTATTAAAAAATAGCAGTGGTAGCATATACGTTTTTGTGGCCTTCTCCCACCTGCACACTAGCTATACTCTGCAACAGTACCATGATTCTATTAACAAGTAGCAGTGGTAGCATATACGTGTTTGTGGCCTCCTAGCACCTGCACACTAGCTATACTCTGCAACATTACCATGATTCTATTAAAAAATAGCAGTGGTAGCATATACGTGTTTGTGGCCTTCTCCCACCTGCACACTAGCTATACTCTGCAACATTACCATGATTCTGTTAACAAGTAGCAGTGGTAGCATATACGTGTTTGTGGCCTTCTCCCACCTGCACACCAGCTATACTCTGCAACATTACCATGATTCTATTAACAAATAGCAGTGGTAGCATATACGTGTTTGTGGCCTTCTCCCACCTGCACACTAGCTATACTCTGCAACATTACCATGATTCTATTAAAAAATAGCAGTGGTAGCATATACGTGTTTGTGGCCTCCTAGCACCTGCACACTAGCTATACTCTGCAACATTACCATGATTCTGTTAACAAGTAGCAGTGGTAGCATATACGTGTTTGTGGCCTTCTCCCACCTGCACACCAGCTATACTCTGCAACATTACCATGATTCTATTAACAAATAGCAGTGGTAGCATATACGTGTTTGTGGCCTTCTCCCACCTGCACACTAGCTATACTCTGCAACATTACCATGATTCTATTAACAAATAGCAGTGGTAGCATATACGTGTTTGTGGCCTTCTCCCACCTGCACACCAGCTATACTCTGCAACATTACCATGATTCTATTAACAAATAGCAGTGGTAGCATATACGTGTTTGTGGCCTTCTCCCACCTGCACACTAGCTATACTCTGCAACATTACCATGATTCTATTAAAAAATAGCAGTGGTAGCATATACGAGTTTGTGGCCTTCTCCCACCTGCACACTAGCTATAATCTGCAACATTACCATGATTCTATTAACAAGTAGCAGTGGTAGCATATACGAGTTTGTAGCCTTCTCCCACCTGCACACTAGCTATACTCTGCAACATTACCATGATTCTATTAACAAATAGCAGTGGTAGCATATACGTGTTTGTGGCCTTCTCCCACCTGCACACTAGCTATACTCTGCAACATTACCATGATTCTATTAACAAATAGCATTGGTAGCATATACGAGTTTGTGGCCTTCTCCCACCTGCACACTAGCTATACTCTGCAACATTACCATGATTCTATTAACAAATAGCAGTGGTAGCATATACGAGTTTGTGGCCTTCTCCCACCTGCACACTAGCTATACTCTGCAACATTACCATGATTCTATTAACAAATAGCAGTGGTAGCATATACGTGTTTGTGGCCTTCTCCCACCTACACACTAGCTATACTCTGCAACATTACCATGATTCTATTTACAAATAGCAGTGGTAGCATATACGTGTTTGTGGCCTTCTCCCACCTACACACTAGCTATACTCTGCAACATTACCATGATTCTATTAAAAAATAGCAGTGGTAGCATATACGAGTTTGCGGCCTTCTCCCACCTGCACACTAGCTATACTCTGCAACATTACCATGATTCTATTAACAAATAGCAGTGGTAGCATATACGTGTTTGTGGCCTTCTCCCACCTGCACACTAGCAATACTCTGCAACATTACCATGATTCTATTAACAAGTAGCAGTGGTAGCATATACGTGTTTGTGGCCTTCTCCCACCTGCACACTAGCTATACTCTGCAACATTACCGTGATTCTATTAACAAATAGCAGTGGTAGCATATACGTGTTTGTGGCCTTCTCCCACCTGCACACTAGCTATACTCTGCAACATTACCGTGATTCTATTAACAAATAGCAGTGGTAGCATATACGTGTTTGTGGCCTTCTCCTACCTGCACACTAGCTATACTCTGCAACATTACCATGATTCTATTAACAAATAGCAGTGGTAGCATATACGTGTTTGTGGCCTTCTCCCACCTGCACACTAGCTATACTCTGCAACATTACCATGATTCTATTAACAAATAGCAGTGGTAGCATATACGTTTTTGTGGCCTTCTCCCACCTGCACACTAGCTATACTCTGCAACAGTACCATGATTCTATTAACAAGTAGCAGTGGTAGCATATACATGTTTGTGGCCTCCTAGCACCTGCACACTAGCTATACTCTGCAACATTACCATGATTCTATTAAAAAATAGCAGTGGTAGCATATACGTGTTTGTGGCCTTCTCCCACCTGCACACTAGCTATACTCTGCAACATTACCATGATTCTGTTAACAAGTAGCAGTGGTAGCATATACGTGTTTGTGGCCTTCTCCCACCTGCACACCAGCTATACTCTGCAACATTACCATGATTCTATTAACAAATAGCAGTGGTAGCATATACGTGTTTGTGGCCTTCTCCCACCTGCACACTAGCTATACTCTGCAACATTACCATGATTCTATTAAAAAATAGCAGTGGTAGCATATACGTGTTTGTGGCCTCCTAGCACCTGCACACTAGCTATACTCTGCAACATTACCATGATTCTGTTAACAAGTAGCAGTGGTAGCATATACGTGTTTGTGGCCTTCTCCCACCTGCACACCAGCTATACTCTGCAACATTACCATGATTCTATTAACAAATAGCAGTGGTAGCATATACGTGTTTGTGGCCTTCTCCCACCTGCACACTAGCTATACTCTGCAACATTACCATGATTCTATTAACAAATAGCAGTGGTAGCATATACGTGTTTGTGGCCTTCTCCCACCTGCACACCAGCTATACTCTGCAACATTACCATGATTCTATTAACAAATAGCAGTGGTAGCATATACGTGTTTGTGGCCTTCTCCCACCTGCACACTAGCTATACTCTGCAACATTACCATGATTCTATTAAAAAATAGCAGTGGTAGCATATACGAGTTTGTGGCCTTCTCCCACCTGCACACTAGCTATAATCTGCAACATTACCATGATTCTATTAACAAGTAGCAGTGGTAGCATATACGAGTTTGTGGCCTTCTCCCACCTGCACACTAGCTATACTCTGCAACATTACCATGATTCTATTAACAAATAGCAGTGGTAGCATATACGTGTTTGTGGCCTTCTCCCACCTGCACACTAGCTATACTCTGCAACATTACCATGATTCTATTAACAAATAGCATTGGTAGCATATACGAGTTTGTGGCCTTCTCCCACCTGCACACTAGCTATACTCTGCAACATTACCAAGATTCTATTAACAAATAGCAGTGGTAGCATATACGAGTTTGTGGCCTTCTCCCACCTGCACACTAGCTAGACTCTGCAACATTACCATGATTCTATTTACAAATAGCAGTGGTAGCATATACGTGTTTGTGGCCTTCTCCCACCTGCACACTAGCTATACTCTGCAACATTACCATGATTCTATTAACAAATAGCAGTGGTAGCATATACGTGTTTGTGGCCTTCTCCCACCTGCACACTAGCTATACTCTGCAACATTACCATGATTCTATTAACAAGTAGCAGTGGTAGCATATACGTGTTTGTGGCCTTCTCCCACCTGCACACTAGCTATACTCTGCAACATTACCGTGATTCTATTAACAAATAGCAGTGGTAGCATATACGTGTTTGTGGCCTTCTCCCACCTGCACACTAGCTATACTCTGCAACATTACCATGATTCTATTAACAAATAGCAGTGGTAGCATATACGAGTTTGTGGCCTTCTCCCACCTGCACACTAGCTATACTCTGCAACATTACCATGATTCTATTAACAAATAGCAGTGGTAGCATATACGAGTTTGTGGCCTTCTCCCACCTGCACACTAGCTAGACTCTGCAACATTACCATGATTCTATTTACAAATAGCAGTGGTAGCATATACGTGTTTGTGGCCTTCTCCCACCTGCACACTAGCTATACTCTGCAACATTACCATGATTCTATTAAAAAATAGCAGTGGTAGCATATACGAGTTTGCGGCCTTCTCCCACATGCACACTAGCTATACTCTGCAACATTACCATGATTCTATTAACAAATAGCAGTGGTAGCATATACGTGTTTGTGGCCTTCTCCCACCTGCACACCAGCTATACTCTGCAACATTACCATGATTCTATTAACAAGTAGCAGTGGTAGCATATACGTGTTTGTGGCCTTCTCCCACCTGCACACTAGCTATACTCTGCAACATTACCGTGATTCTATTAACAAATAGCAGTGGTAGCATATACGTGTTTGTGGCCTTCTCCCACCTGCACTCTAGCTATACTCTGCAACATTACCGTGATTCTATTAACAAATAGCAGTGGTAGCATATACGTGTTTGTGGCCTTCTCCTACCTGCACACTAGCTATACTCTGCAACATTACCATGATTCTATTAACAAATAGCAGTGTTAGCATATATGTGTTTGTGGCCTTCTCCCACCTGCACACTAGCTATACTCTGCAACATTACCATGATTCTATTAACAAATAGCAATGGTAGCATATACGTGTTTGTGGCCTTCTCCCACCTGCACACTAGCTATACTTTGCAACATTACCGTGATTCTATTAACAAATAGCAGTGGTAGCATATACGTGTTTGTGGCCTTCTCCCACCTGCACACTAGCTATACTCTGCAACATTACCATGATTCTATTAACAAATAGCAGTGGTAGCATATACGTGTTTGTGGCCTTCTCCCACCTGCACACCAGCTATACTCTGCAACATTACCATGATTCTATTAACAAATAGCAGTGGTAGCATATACGTGTTTGTGGCCTTCTCCCACCTGCACAGTAGCTAGACTCTGCAACATTACCATGATTCTATAAACAAATAGCAGTGGTAGCATATACGTGTTTGTGGCCTTCTCCCACCTGCACACTAACTATACTCTGCAACATTACCGTGATTCTATTAACAAATAGCAGTGGTAGCATATACGAGTTTGTGGCCTTCTCCCACCTGCACACCAGCTATACTCTGCAACATTACCATGATTCTATTAACAAATAGCAGTGGTAGCATATACGTGTTTGTGGCCTTCTCCCACCTGCACACTAACTATACTCTGCAACATTACCGTGATTCTATTAACAAATAGCAGTGGTAGCATATACGAGTTTGTGGCCTTCTCCCACCTGCACACTAGCTAGACTCTGCAACATTACCATGATTCTATTTACAAATAGCAGTGGTAGCATATACGTGTTTGTGGCCTTCTCCCACCTGCACACTAGCTATACTCTGCAACATTACCATGATTCTATTAAAAAATAGCAGTGGTAGCATATACGTGTTTGTGGCCTTCTCCCACCTGCACACTAGCTATACTCTGCAACATTACCATGATTCTATTAACAAATAGCAGTGGTAGCATATACGTGTTTGTGGCCTTCTCCCACCTGCACACCAGCTATACTCTGCAACATTACCATGATTCTATTAACAAGTAGCAGTGGTAGCATATACGTGTTTGTGGCCTTCTCCCACCTGCACACTAGCTATACTCTGCAACATTACCGTGATTCTATTAACAAATAGCAGTGGTAGCATATACGTGTTTGTGGCCTTCTCCCACCTGCACACTAGCTATACTCTGCAACATTACCGTGATTCTATTAACAAATAGCAGTGGTAGCATATACGTGTTTGTGGCCTTCTCCTACCTGCACACTAGCTATACTCTGCAACATTACCATGATTCTATTAACAAATAGCAGTGGTAGCATATACGTGTTTGTGGCCTTCTCCCACCTGCACACTAGCTATACTCTGCAACATTACCATGATTCTATTAACAAATAGCAATGGTAGCATATACGTGTTTGTGGCCTTCTCCCACCTGCACACTAGCTATACTCTGCAACATTACCGTGATTCTATTAACAAATAGCAGTGGTAGCATATACGTGTTTGTGGCCTTCTCCCACCTGCACACTAGCTATACTCTGCAACATTACCATGATTCTATTAACAAATAGCAGTGGTAGCATATACGTGTTTGTGGCCTTCTCCCACCTGCACACCAGCTATACTCTGCAACATTACCATGATTCTATTAACAAATAGCAGTGGTAGCATATACGTGTTTGTGGCCTTCTCCCACCTGCACACTAACTATACTCTGCAACATTACCATGATTCTATTAACAAATAGCAGTGGTAGCATATACGTGTTTGTGGCCTTCTCCCACCTGCACACTAGCTATACTCTGCAACATTACCATGATTCTATTAACAAATAGCAGTGGTAGCATATACGTGTTTGTGGCCTTCTCCCACCTGCACACTAACTATACTCTGCAACATTACCATGATTCTATTAACAAGTAGCAGTGGTAGCATATACGTGTTTGTGGCCTTCTCCCACCTGCACACTAGCTATACTCTGCAACATTACCATGATTCTATTAAAAAATAGCAGTGGTAGCATATACGAGTTTGTGGCCTTCTCCCACCTGCACACTAGCTATACTCTGCAACATTACCATGATTCTATTAAAAAATAGCAGTGGTAGCATATACGTGTTTGTGGCCTTCTCCCACCTGCACACTAGCTATACTCTGCAACATTACCATGATTCTATTAAAAAATAGCAGTGGTAGCATATACGTGTTTGTGGCCTTCTCCCACCTGCACACCAGCTATACTCTGCAACATTACCGTGATTCTATTAACAAATAGCAGTGGTAGCATATACGTGTTTGTGGTCTTCTCCCACCTGCACACTAGCTATACGCTGCAACATTACCATGATTCTATTAACAAATAGCAGTGGTAGCATGTACGTGTTTGTGGCCTTCTCCCACCTGCACACTAGCTATACTCTGCAACATTACCATGATTCTATTAAAAAATAGAGTTGGTAGCATATACGTGTTTGTGGCCTTCTCCCACCTGCACACTAGCTATACTCTGCAACAGTACCATGATTCTATTAACAAGTAGCAGTGGTAGCATATACGTGTTTGTGGCCTTCTCCCACCTGCACACTAGCTATACTCTGCAACATTACCATGATTTTATTAACAAATAGCAGTGGTAGCATATACGTGTTTGTGGTCTTCTCCCACCTGCACACTAGCTATACTCTGCAACATTACCATGATTCTATTAACAAATAGCAGTGGTAGCATATACGTGTTTGTGGTCTTCTCCCACCTGCACACTAGCTATACTCTGCAACTGTCACGATCCGGGTATCTGGACGCCATTACTTACCCTTCAGATGCCTCCTAAGGCTGGCTCAGCGTTCCAGGACCGGATCCCGCTGTTCCTGAGTTTCCACATGCAGAATGTCAGAGTGGTGATTTCATCAGCCGCGGCCTCCGCTGTGCCCGCGTGGTTAAATGTGCGCTTGTCAGTCTGGCGTCTCCTGTCTCCTGTGGCCGGCGTCGCCATTACTGTTTCAATTCTCACATGGATTACAAACCAAACTTCCCTCCAAGTGTCTGCATGGGCGCAGCCATCTTGGATTTTGTCATCTGAGCATTTCCACCAATCTGCTGTCTGTATTGTTGATTTGCATAATTGCCTAGCCAACCCCTTCCTTGCTGCAGGTATAAGTAAGCTGTGCCTGAGCAAGGAAGGCGTCAGTGCTTTGGTTGTCTAACCTAGTTCCAGTTTGTCTCTCTCCTGTGGTTGTCTTCCAGGTTCCAGCTCCTGTCTCCAGACTTCTGCTATAGAGACCCGCACCAGCATTCCATCTGCGGTGTAGCCTGACTCTCCGATCCATTCTGGACTCACCTGTTTCCAGTTACAACAATCACCTGCTTCCAGCCCAGCTTCCAGCAGTGTACAGCTTCTCTTAAAGGGCCGGTGTCCTTTCTGCAGTTTACCACTCTCCACCGGTATTATTATTTCACCGCTCTCAAACTCCAAACTTCATCAATCACCTGCTTCCAGCCCAGCTTCCAGCAGTGTACAGCTTCTCTTAAAGGGCCGGTGTCCTTTCTGCAGTTTACCACTCTCCACCGGTATTATTATTTCACCGCTCTTAAACTCCAAACTTCATTATTATTTCATCGCTCTCAAGTTCGTTTATTATTTAACTGGTTCCAGCCAGTATCCACTCCGTACCAACAACAGTCTGGTTCCAGCCAGTATCCACAGCAGCCGTTTTATCTTCAGCAACCCAGCCTTTCCTGGAACACCAGCTGGTACGATCCTGGGTTCTCTCCATTGCTACAGTCAGGTCTGGTAAGGACTTTCCAACTAGAAGATTATAAGAACTGTCTCACTCTACCAGTGCCTGTGGCCCTTGCCACCCTGTAGTACCCAGGAATTGTATTTATCCTCTGTTGACTTTTATGTTTCCTTTACTGCTGCTGTGTTACGGAGTTTGTCATAATAAACATCATTGACTTTTATCCTGGTTGTCGTGGTCACGCCTTCGGGCAGTTATTCTACATGTTACTTACATGTCTAGGGGTCTGATACAACCTCCCAGGTTCCGTTACATCTCAGCCCCTACAACTGAGGCTGCCTCCCGTCAGCTCAGGCCCTCAGTTGTGACAGCAACATTACCATGATTCTATTAAAAAATAGCAGTGGTAGCATATACGTGTTTGTGGTCTTCTCCCACCTGCACACTAGCTATACTCTGCAACATTACCATGATTCTATTAACAAATAGCAGTGGTAGCATATACGTGTTTGTGGCCTTCTCCCACCTGCACACTAGCTATACTCTGCAACATTACCATGATTCTATTAAAAAATAGCAGTGGTAGCATATACATGTTTGTGGCCTTCTCCCACCTGCACACTAGCTATACTCTGCAACATTACCATGATTCTATTAACAAATAGCAGTGGTAGCATATACGTGTTTGTGGCCTTCTCCCACCTGCACACTAGCTATACTCTGCAACATTACCATGATTCTATTAACAAGTAGCAGTGGTAGCATATACGTGTTTGTGGCCTTCTCCCACCTGCACACTAGCTATACTCTGCAACATTACCATGATTCTATTAAAAAATAGCAGTGGTAGCATATACGTGTTTGTGGCCTTCTCCCACCTGCACACTAGCTATACTCTGCAACATTACCATGATTCTATTAACAAATAGCAGTGGTAGCATATACGTGTTTGTGGCCTTCTCCCACCTGCACACTAGCTATACTCTGCAACATTACCATGATTCTATTAAAAAATAGCAGTGGTAGCATATACGTGTTTGTGGCCTTCTCCCATCTGCACACCAGCTATACTCTGCAACATTACCATGATTCTATTAACAAATAGCAGTGGTAGCATATACGTGTTTGTGGCCTTTTCCCACCTGCACACCAGCTATACTCTGCAACATTACCATGATTCTATTAACAAATAGCAGTGGTAGCATATACGTGTTTGTGGTCTTCTCCCACCTGCACACTAGCTATACTCTGCAACATTACCGTGATTCTATTAACAAATAGCAGTGGTAGCATATACGTGTTTGTGGCCTTCTCCCACCTGCACACTAGCTAAACTCTGCAACATTACCATGATTCTATTAACAAATAGCAGTGGTAGCATATACGAGTTTGTGGCCTTCTCCCACCTGCACACTAGCTATACTCTGCAACATTACCATGATTCTATTAACAAATAGCAGTGGTAGCATATACGTGTTTGTGGCCTTCTCCCACCTGCACACTAGCTATACTCTGCAACATTACCATGATTCTATTAACAAATAGCAGTGGTAGCATATACGTGTTTGTGGCCTTCTCCCACCTGCACACTAGCTAGACTCTGCAACATTATCATGATTCTATTAACAAATAGCAGTGGTAGCATATACGTGTTTGTGGCCTTCTCCTACCTGCACACTAGCTATACTCTGCAACATTACCATTATTCTATAAAAAAATAGCAGTGGTAGCATATACGAGTTTGCGGCCTTCTCCCACCTGCACAGTAGCTATACTCTGCAACATTACCATGATTCTATTAACAAATAGCAGTGGTAGCATATACGTGTTTGTGGCCTTCTCCTACCTGCACACTAGCTATACTCTGCAACATTACCATGATTCTATTAACAAATAGCAGTGGTAGCATATACGAGTTTGTGGCCGTCTCCCACCTGCACACTAGCTATAATCTGCAACATTACCATGATTCTATTAACAAGTAGCAGTGGTAGCATATACGAGTTTGTGGCCTTCTCCCACCTGCACACTAGCTATACTCTGCAACATTACCATGATTCTATTAACAAATAGCAGTGGTAGCATATACGAGTTTGCGGCCTTCTCCCACCTGCACACTAGCTAGACTCTGCAACATTATCATGATTCTATTAACAAATAGCAGTGGTAGCATATACGTGTTTGTGGCCTTCTCCTACCTGCACACTAGCTATACTCTGCAACATTACCATGATTCTATTAACAAATAGCAGTGGTAGCATATACGTGTTTGTGGCCTTCTCCCACCTGCACACCAGCTATACTCTGCAACATTACCGTGATTCTATTAACAAGTAGCAGTGGTAGCATATACGTGTTTGTGGCCTTCTCCCACCTGCACACTAGCTATACTCTGCAACATTACCGTGATTCTATTAACAAATAGCAGTGGTAGCATATACGTGTTTGTGGCCTTCTCCCACCTGCACACTAGCTATACTCTGCAACATTACCGTGATTCTATTAACAAATAGCAGTGGTAGCATATACGAGTTTGTGGCCTTCTCCTACCTGCACACTAGCTATACTCTGCAACATTACCGTTATTCTATTAACAAACAGCAGTGGTAGCATATACGTGTTTGTGGCCTTCTCCCACCTGCACACTAGCTATACTCTGCAACATTACCGTGATTCTATTCACAAACAGCAGTGGTAGCATATACGTGTTTGTGGCCTTCTCCCACCTGCACACTAGCTATACTCTGCAACATTACCGTGATACTATTAACAAATAGCAGTGGTAGCATATACGTGTTTGTGGCCTTCTCCCACCTGCACACTAGCTATACTCTGCAACATTACCATGATTCTATTAACAAATAGCAGTGGTAGCATATACGTGTTTGTGGCCTTCTCCCACCTGCACACTAGCTATACTCTGCAACATTACCGTGATTCTATTAACAAATAGCAGTGGTAGCATATACGTGTTTGTGGCCTTCTCCCACCTGCACACTAGCTATACTCTGCAACATTACCATGATTCTATTAACAAATAGCAGTGGTAGCATATACGTGTTTGTGGCCTTCTCCCACCTGCACACTAGCTATACTCTGCAACATTACCATGATTCTATTAACAAATAGCAGTGGTAGCATATACGTGTTTGTGGCCTTCTCCCACCTGCACACTAGCTATACTCTGCAACATTACCATGATTCTATTAACAAATAGCAGTGGTAGCATATACGTGTTTGTGGCCTTCTCCCACCTGCACACTAGCTAAACTCTGCAACATTACCACGGTTCTATTAACAAATAGCAGTGGTAGCATATACGTGTTTGTGGCCTTCTCCCACCTGCACACTAGCTATACTCTGCAACATTACCATGATTCTATTAACAAATAGCAGTGGTAGCATATACGTGTTTGTGGCCTTCTCCCACCTGCACACCAGCTATACTCTGCAACATTACCATGATTCTATTAACAAATAGCAGTGGTAGCATATACGTGTTTGTGGCCTTCTCCTACCTGCACACTAGCTATACTCTGCAACATTACCATGATTCTATTAACAAATAGCAGTGGTAGCATATACGTGTTTGTGGCCTTCTCCTACCTGCACACTAGCTATACTCTGCAACATTACCATGATTCTATTAACAAATAGCAGTGGTAGCATATACGTGTTTGTGGCCTTCTCCCACCTGCACACCAGCTATACTCTGCAACATTACCTTGATTCTATTAACAAATAGCAGTGGTAGCATATACGTGTTTGTGGCCTTCTCCCACCTGCACACTAGCTATACTCTGCAACATTACCATGATTCTATTAACAAATAGCAGTGGTAGCATATACGTGTTTGTGGCCTTCTCCCACCTGCACACTAACTATACTCTGCAACATTACCATGATTCTATTAACAAATAGCAGTGGTAGCATATACGTGTTTGTGGCCTTCTCCCACCTGCACACTAGCTATACTCTGCAACATTACCATGATTCTATTAACAAATAGCAGTGGTAGCATATACGTGTTTGTGGCCTTCTCCCACCTGCACACTAGCTATACGCTGCAACATTACCATGATTCTATTAACAAATAGCAGTGGTAGCATATACGTGTTTGTGGCCTTCTCCCACCTGCACACTAGCTATACTCTGCAACATTACCGTGATTCTATTAACAAATAGCAGTGGTAGCATATACGAGTTTGTGGTCTTCTCCCACCTGCACACTAGCTATACTCTGCAACATTACCATGATTCTATTAAAAAATAGCAGTGGTAGCATATACGTTTTTGTGGCCTTCTCCCACCTGCACACTAGCTATACTCTGCAACAGTACCATGATTCTATTAACAAGTAGCAGTGGTAGCATATACGTGTTTGTGGCCTCCTAGCACCTGCACACTAGCTATACTCTGCAACATTACCATGATTCTATTAAAAAATAGCAGTGGTAGCATATACGTGTTTGTGGCCTTCTCCCACCTGCACACTAGCTATACTCTGCAACATTACCATGATTCTGTTAACAAGTAGCAGTGGTAGCATATACGTGTTTGTGGCCTTCTCCCACCTGCACACCAGCTATACTCTGCAACATTACCATGATTCTATTAACAAATAGCAGTGGTAGCATATACGTGTTTGTGGCCTTCTCCCACCTGCACACTAGCTATACTCTGCAACATTACCATGATTCTATTAAAAAATAGCAGTGGTAGCATATACGTGTTTGTGGCCTCCTAGCACCTGCACACTAGCTATACTCTGCAACATTACCATGATTCTGTTAACAAGTAGCAGTGGTAGCATATACGTGTTTGTGGCCTTCTCCCACCTGCACACCAGCTATACTCTGCAACATTACCATGATTCTATTAACAAATAGCAGTGGTAGCATATACGTGTTTGTGGCCTTCTCCCACCTGCACACTAGCTATACTCTGCAACATTACCATGATTCTATTAACAAATAGCAGTGGTAGCATATACGTGTTTGTGGCCTTCTCCCACCTGCACACCAGCTATACTCTGCAACATTACCATGATTCTATTAACAAATAGCAGTGGTAGCATATACGTGTTTGTGGCCTTCTCCCACCTGCACACTAGCTATACTCTGCAACATTACCATGATTCTATTAAAAAATAGCAGTGGTAGCATATACGAGTTTGTGGCCTTCTCCCACCTGCACACTAGCTATAATCTGCAACATTACCATGATTCTATTAACAAGTAGCAGTGGTAGCATATACGAGTTTGTAGCCTTCTCCCACCTGCACACTAGCTATACTCTGCAACATTACCATGATTCTATTAACAAATAGCAGTGGTAGCATATACGTGTTTGTGGCCTTCTCCCACCTGCACACTAGCTATACTCTGCAACATTACCATGATTCTATTAACAAATAGCATTGGTAGCATATACGAGTTTGTGGCCTTCTCCCACCTGCACACTAGCTATACTCTGCAACATTACCATGATTCTATTAACAAATAGCAGTGGTAGCATATACGAGTTTGTGGCCTTCTCCCACCTGCACACTAGCTAGACTCTGCAACATTACCATGATTCTATTTACAAATAGCAGTGGTAGCATATACGTGTTTGTGGCCTTCTCCCACCTGCACACCAGCTATACTCTGCAACATTACCATGATTCTATTAACAAATAGCAGTGGTAGCATATACGTGTTTGTGGCCTTCTCCCACCTGCACAGTAGCTAGACTCTGCAACATTACCATGATTCTATAAACAAATAGCAGTGGTAGCATATACGTGTTTGTGGCCTTCTCCCACCTGCACACTAACTATACTCTGCAACATTACCGTGATTCTATTAACAAATAGCAGTGGTAGCATATACGAGTTTGTGGCCTTCTCCCACCTGCACACCAGCTATACTCTGCAACATTACCATGATTCTATTAACAAATAGCAGTGGTAGCATATACGTGTTTGTGGCCTTCTCCCACCTGCACACTAACTATACTCTGCAACATTACCGTGATTCTATTAACAAATAGCAGTGGTAGCATATACGAGTTTGTGGCCTTCTCCCACCTGCACACTAGCTAGACTCTGCAACATTACCATGATTCTATTTACAAATAGCAGTGGTAGCATATACGTGTTTGTGGCCTTCTCCCACCTGCACACTAGCTATACTCTGCAACATTACCATGATTCTATTAAAAAATAGCAGTGGTAGCATATACGTGTTTGTGGCCTTCTCCCACCTGCACACTAGCTATACTCTGCAACATTACCATGATTCTATTAACAAATAGCAGTGGTAGCATATACGTGTTTGTGGCCTTCTCCCACCTGCACACCAGCTATACTCTGCAACATTACCATGATTCTATTAACAAGTAGCAGTGGTAGCATATACGTGTTTGTGGCCTTCTCCCACCTGCACACTAGCTATACTCTGCAACATTACCGTGATTCTATTAACAAATAGCAGTGGTAGCATATACGTGTTTGTGGCCTTCTCCCACCTGCACACTAGCTATACTCTGCAACATTACCATGATTCTATTAACAAATAGCAGTGGTAGCATATACGTGTTTGTGGCCTTCTCCCACCTGCACACCAGCTATACTCTGCAACATTACCATGATTCTATTAACAAATAGCAGTGGTAGCATATACGTGTTTGTGGCCTTCTCCCACCTGCACACTAACTATACTCTGCAACATTACCATGATTCTATTAACAAATAGCAGTGGTAGCATATACGTGTTTGTGGCCTTCTCCCACCTGCACACTAGCTATACTCTGCAACATTACCATGATTCTATTAACAAATAGCAGTGGTAGCATATACGTGTTTGTGGCCTTCTCCCACCTGCACACTAACTATACTCTGCAACATTACCATGATTCTATTAACAAGTAGCAGTGGTAGCATATACGTGTTTGTGGCCTTCTCCCACCTGCACACTAGCTATACTCTGCAACATTACCATGATTCTATTAAAAAATAGCAGTGGTAGCATATACGAGTTTGTGGCCTTCTCCCACCTGCACACTAGCTATACTCTGCAACATTACCATGATTCTATTAAAAAATAGCAGTGGTAGCATATACGTGTTTGTGGCCTTCTCCCACCTGCACACTAGCTATACTCTGCAACATTACCATGATTCTATTAAAAAATAGCAGTGGTAGCATATACGTGTTTGTGGCCTTCTCCCACCTGCACACCAGCTATACTCTGCAACATTACCGTGATTCTATTAACAAATAGCAGTGGTAGCATATACGTGTTTGTGGTCTTCTCCCACCTGCACACTAGCTATACGCTGCAACATTACCATGATTCTATTAACAAATAGCAGTGGTAGCATGTACGTGTTTGTGGCCTTCTCCCACCTGCACACTAGCTATACTCTGCAACATTACCATGATTCTATTAAAAAATAGAGTTGGTAGCATATACGTGTTTGTGGCCTTCTCCCACCTGCACACTAGCTATACTCTGCAACAGTACCATGATTCTATTAACAAGTAGCAGTGGTAGCATATACGTGTTTGTGGCCTTCTCCCACCTGCACACTAGCTATACTCTGCAACATTACCATGATTTTATTAACAAATAGCAGTGGTAGCATATACGTGTTTGTGGTCTTCTCCCACCTGCACACTAGCTATACTCTGCAACATTACCATGATTCTATTAACAAATAGCAGTGGTAGCATATACGTGTTTGTGGTCTTCTCCCACCTGCACACTAGCTATACTCTGCAACTGTCACGATCCGGGTATCTGGACGCCATTACTTACCCTTCAGATGCCTCCTAAGGCTGGCTCAGCGTTCCAGGACCGGATCCCGCTGTTCCTGAGTTTCCACATGCAGAATGTCAGAGTGGTGATTTCATCAGCCGCGGCCTCCGCTGTGCCCGCGTGGTTAAATGTGCGCTTGTCAGTCTGGCGTCTCCTGTCTCCTGTGGCCGGCGTCGCCATTACTGTTTCAATTCTCACATGGATTACAAACCAAACTTCCCTCCAAGTGTCTGCATGGGCGCAGCCATCTTGGATTTTGTCATCTGAGCATTTCCACCAATCTGCTGTCTGTATTGTTGATTTGCATAATTGCCTAGCCAACCCCTTCCTTGCTGCAGGTATAAGTAAGCTGTGCCTGAGCAAGGAAGGCGTCAGTGCTTTGGTTGTCTAACCTAGTTCCAGTTTGTCTCTCTCCTGTGGTTGTCTTCCAGGTTCCAGCTCCTGTCTCCAGACTTCTGCTATAGAGACCCGCACCAGCATTCCATCTGCGGTGTAGCCTGACTCTCCGATCCATTCTGGACTCACCTGTTTCCAGTTACAACAATCACCTGCTTCCAGCCCAGCTTCCAGCAGTGTACAGCTTCTCTTAAAGGGCCGGTGTCCTTTCTGCAGTTTACCACTCTCCACCGGTATTATTATTTCACCGCTCTCAAACTCCAAACTTCATCAATCACCTGCTTCCAGCCCAGCTTCCAGCAGTGTACAGCTTCTCTTAAAGGGCCGGTGTCCTTTCTGCAGTTTACCACTCTCCACCGGTATTATTATTTCACCGCTCTTAAACTCCAAACTTCATTATTATTTCATCGCTCTCAAGTTCGTTTATTATTTAACTGGTTCCAGCCAGTATCCACTCCGTACCAACAACAGTCTGGTTCCAGCCAGTATCCACAGCAGCCGTTTTATCTTCAGCAACCCAGCCTTTCCTGGAACACCAGCTGGTACGATCCTGGGTTCTCTCCATTGCTACAGTCAGGTCTGGTAAGGACTTTCCAACTAGAAGATTATAAGAACTGTCTCACTCTACCAGTGCCTGTGGCCCTTGCCACCCTGTAGTACCCAGGAATTGTATTTATCCTCTGTTGACTTTTATGTTTCCTTTACTGCTGCTGTGTTACGGAGTTTGTCATAATAAACATCATTGACTTTTATCCTGGTTGTCGTGGTCACGCCTTCGGGCAGTTATTCTACATGTTACTTACATGTCTAGGGGTCTGATACAACCTCCCAGGTTCCGTTACATCTCAGCCCCTACAACTGAGGCTGCCTCCCGTCAGCTCAGGCCCTCAGTTGTGACAGCAACATTACCATGATTCTATTAAAAAATAGCAGTGGTAGCATATACGTGTTTGTGGTCTTCTCCCACCTGCACACTAGCTATACTCTGCAACATTACCATGATTCTATTAACAAATAGCAGTGGTAGCATATACGTGTTTGTGGCCTTCTCCCACCTGCACACTAGCTATACTCTGCAACATTACCATGATTCTATTAAAAAATAGCAGTGGTAGCATATACATGTTTGTGGCCTTCTCCCACCTGCACACTAGCTATACTCTGCAACATTACCATGATTCTATTAACAAGTAGCAGTGGTATCATATACGTGTTTGTGGCCTTCTCCCACCTGCACACTAGCTATACTCTGCAACATTACCATGATTCTATTAAAAAATAGCAGTGGTAGCATATACGTGTTTGTGGCCTTCTCCCACCTGCACACTAGCTATACTCTGCAACATTACCATGATTCTATTAACAAATAGCAGTGGTAGCATATACGTGTTTGTGGCCTTCTCCCACCTGCACACTAGCTATACTCTGCAACATTACCATGATTCTATTAAAAAATAGCAGTGGTAGCATATACGTGTTTGTGGCCTTCTCCCATCTGCACACCAGCTATACTCTGCAACATTACCATGATTCTATTAACAAATAGCAGTGGTAGCATATACGTGTTTGTGGCCTTTTCCCACCTGCACACCAGCTATACTCTGCAACATTACCATGATTCTATTAACAAATAGCAGTGGTAGCATATACGTGTTTGTGGTCTTCTCCCACCTGCACACTAGCTATACTCTGCAACATTACCGTGATTCTATTAACAAATAGCAGTGGTAGCATATACGTGTTTGTGGCCTTCTCCCACCTGCACACTAGCTAAACTCTGCAACATTACCATGATTCTATTAACAAATAGCAGTGGTAGCATATACGAGTTTGTGGCCTTCTCCCACCTGCACACTAGCTATACTCTGCAACATTACCATGATTCTATTAACAAATAGCAGTGGTAGCATATACGTGTTTGTGGCCTTCTCCCACCTGCACACTAGCTATACTCTGCAACATTACCATGATTCTATTAACAAATAGCAGTGGTAGCATATACGTGTTTGTGGCCTTCTCCCACCTGCACACTAGCTAGACTCTGCAACATTATCATGATTCTATTAACAAATAGCAGTGGTAGCATATACGTGTTTGTGGCCTTCTCCTACCTGCACACTAGCTATACTCTGCAACATTACCATTATTCTATAAAAAAATAGCAGTGGTAGCATATACGAGTTTGCGGCCTTCTCCCACCTGCACAGTAGCTATACTCTGCAACATTACCATGATTCTATTAACAAATAGCAGTGGTAGCATATACGTGTTTGTGGCCTTCTCCTACCTGCACACTAGCTATACTCTGCAACATTACCATGATTCTATTAACAAATAGCAGTGGTAGCATATACGAGTTTGTGGCCGTCTCCCACCTGCACACTAGCTATAATCTGCAACATTACCATGATTCTATTAACAAGTAGCAGTGGTAGCATATACGAGTTTGTGGCCTTCTCCCACCTGCACACTAGCTATACTCTGCAACATTACCATGATTCTATTAACAAATAGCAGTGGTAGCATATACGAGTTTGCGGCCTTCTCCCACCTGCACACTAGCTAGACTCTGCAACATTATCATGATTCTATTAACAAATAGCAGTGGTAGCATATACGTGTTTGTGGCCTTCTCCTACCTGCACACTAGCTATACTCTGCAACATTACCATGATTCTATTAACAAATAGCAGTGGTAGCATATACGTGTTTGTGGCCTTCTCCCACCTGCACACCAGCTATACTCTGCAACATTACCGTGATTCTATTAACAAGTAGCAGTGGTAGCATATACGTGTTTGTGGCCTTCTCCCACCTGCACACTAGCTATACTCTGCAACATTACCGTGATTCTATTAACAAATAGCAGTGGTAGCATATACGAGTTTGTGGCCTTCTCCTACCTGCACACTAGCTATACTCTGCAACATTACCGTTATTCTATTAACAAACAGCAGTGGTAGCATATACGTGTTTGTGGCCTTCTCCCACCTGCACACTAGCTATACTCTGCAACATTACCGTGATTCTATTCACAAACAGCAGTGGTAGCATATACGTGTTTGTGGCCTTCTCCCACCTGCACACTAGCTATACTCTGCAACATTACCGTGATACTATTAACAAATAGCAGTGGTAGCATATACGTGTTTGTGGCCTTCTCCCACCTGCACACTAGCTATACTCTGCAACATTACCATGATTCTATTAACAAATAGCAGTGGTAGCATATACGTGTTTGTGGCCTTCTCCCACCTGCACACTAGCTATACTCTGCAACATTACCGTGATTCTATTAACAAATAGCAGTGGTAGCATATACGTGTTTGTGGCCTTCTCCCACCTGCACACTAGCTATACTCTGCAACATTACCATGATTCTATTAACAAATAGCAGTGGTAGCATATACGTGTTTGTGGCCTTCTCCCACCTGCACACTAGCTATACTCTGCAACATTACCATGATTCTATTAACAAATAGCAGTGGTAGCATATACGTGTTTGTGGCCTTCTCCCACCTGCACACTAGCTATACTCTGCAACATTACCATGATTCTATTAACAAATAGCAGTGGTAGCATATACGTGTTTGTGGCCTTCTCCCACCTGCACACTAGCTAAACTCTGCAACATTACCACGGTTCTATTAACAAATAGCAGTGGTAGCATATACGTGTTTGTGGCCTTCTCCCACCTGCACACTAGCTATACTCTGCAACATTACCATGATTCTATTAACAAATAGCAGTGGTAGCATATACGTGTTTGTGGCCTTCTCCCACCTGCACACCAGCTATACTCTGCAACATTACCATGATTCTATTAACAAATAGCAGTGGTAGCATATACGTGTTTGTGGCCTTCTCCTACCTGCACACTAGCTATACTCTGCAACATTACCATGATTCTATTAACAAATAGCAGTGGTAGCATATACGTGTTTGTGGCCTTCTCCTACCTGCACACTAGCTATACTCTGCAACATTACCATGATTCTATTAACAAATAGCAGTGGTAGCATATACGTGTTTGTGGCCTTCTCCCACCTGCACACTAACTATACTCTGCAACATTACCATGATTCTATTAAAAAATAGCAGTGGTAGCATATACGTGTTTGTGGCCTTCTCCCACCTGCACACTAGCTATACGCTGCAACATTACCATGATTCTATTAACAAATAGCAGTGGTAGCATATACGTGTTTGTGGCCTTCTCCCACCTGCACACTAACTATACTCTGCAACATTACCATGATTCTATTAACAAATAGCAGTGGTAGCATATACGTGTTTGTGGCCTTCTCCCACCTGCACACTAGCTATACGCTGCAACATTACCATGATTCTATTAACAAATAGCAGTGGTAGCATATACGTGTTTGTGGCCTTCTCCCACCTGCACACTAGCTATACTCTGCAACATTACCGTGATTCTATTAACAAATAGCAGTGGTAGCATATACGAGTTTGTGGTCTTCTCCCACCTGCACACTAGCTATACTCTGCAACATTACCATGATTCTATTAAAAAATAGCAGTGGTAGCATATACGTTTTTGTGGCCTTCTCCCACCTGCACACTAGCTATACTCTGCAACAGTACCATGATTCTATTAACAAGTAGCAGTGGTAGCATATACGTGTTTGTGGCCTCCTAGCACCTGCACACTAGCTATACTCTGCAACATTACCATGATTCTATTAAAAAATAGCAGTGGTAGCATATACGTGTTTGTGGCCTTCTCCCACCTGCACACTAGCTATACTCTGCAACATTACCATGATTCTGTTAACAAGTAGCAGTGGTAGCATATACGTGTTTGTGGCCTTCTCCCACCTGCACACCAGCTATACTCTGCAACATTACCATGATTCTATTAACAAATAGCAGTGGTAGCATATACGTGTTTGTGGCCTTCTCCCACCTGCACACTAGCTATACTCTGCAACATTACCATGATTCTATTAACAAATAGCAGTGGTAGCATATACGTGTTTGTGGCCTTCTCCCACCTGCACACCAGCTATACTCTGCAACATTACCATGATTCTATTAACAAATAGCAGTGGTAGCATATACGTGTTTGTGGCCTTCTCCCACCTGCACACTAGCTATACTCTGCAACATTACCATGATTCTATTAAAAAATAGCAGTGGTAGCATATACGAGTTTGTGGCCTTCTCCCACCTGCACACTAGCTATAATCTGCAACATTACCATGATTCTATTAACAAGTAGCAGTGGTAGCATATACGAGTTTGTAGCCTTCTCCCACCTGCACACTAGCTATACTCTGCAACATTACCATGATTCTATTAACAAATAGCAGTGGTAGCATATACGTGTTTGTGGCCTTCTCCCACCTGCACACTAGCTATACTCTGCAACATTACCATGATTCTATTAACAAATAGCATTGGTAGCATATACGAGTTTGTGGCCTTCTCCCACCTGCACACTAGCTATACTCTGCAACATTACCATGATTCTATTAACAAATAGCAGTGGTAGCATATACGAGTTTGTGGCCTTCTCCCACCTGCACACTAGCTAGACTCTGCAACATTACCATGATTCTATTTACAAATAGCAGTGGTAGCATATACGTGTTTGTGGCCTTCTCCCACCTACACACTAGCTATACTCTGCAACATTACCATGATTCTATTAAAAAATAGCAGTGGTAGCATATACGAGTTTGCGGCCTTCTCCCACCTGCACACTAGCTATACTCTGCAACATTACCATGATTCTATTAACAAATAGCAGTGGTAGCATATACGTGTTTGTGGCCTTCTCCCACCTGCACACTAGCAATACTCTGCAACATTACCATGATTCTATTAACAAGTAGCAGTGGTAGCATATACGTGTTTGTGGCCTTCTCCCACCTGCACACTAGCTATACTCTGCAACATTACCGTGATTCTATTAACAAATAGCAGTGGTAGCATATACGTGTTTGTGGCCTTCTCCTACCTGCACACTAGCTATACTCTGCAACATTACCATGATTCTATTAACAAATAGCAGTGGTAGCATATACGTGTTTGTGGCCTTCTCCCACCTGCACACTAGCTATACTCTGCAACATTACCATGATTCTATTAACAAATAGCAGTGGTAGCATATACGTTTTTGTGGCCTTCTCCCACCTGCACACTAGCTATACTCTGCAACAGTACCATGATTCTATTAACAAGTAGCAGTGGTAGCATATACATGTTTGTGGCCTCCTAGCACCTGCACACTAGCTATACTCTGCAACATTACCATGATTCTATTAAAAAATAGCAGTGGTAGCATATACGTGTTTGTGGCCTTCTCCCACCTGCACACTAGCTATACTCTGCAACATTACCATGATTCTGTTAACAAGTAGCAGTGGTAGCATATACGTGTTTGTGGCCTTCTCCCACCTGCACACCAGCTATACTCTGCAACATTACCATGATTCTATTAACAAATAGCAGTGGTAGCATATACGTGTTTGTGGCCTTCTCCCACCTGCACACTAGCTATACTCTGCAACATTACCATGATTCTATTAAAAAATAGCAGTGGTAGCATATACGTGTTTGTGGCCTCCTAGCACCTGCACACTAGCTATACTCTGCAACATTACCATGATTCTGTTAACAAGTAGCAGTGGTAGCATATACGTGTTTGTGGCCTTCTCCCACCTGCACACCAGCTATACTCTGCAACATTACCATGATTCTATTAACAAATAGCAGTGGTAGCATATACGTGTTTGTGGCCTTCTCCCACCTGCACACTAGCTATACTCTGCAACATTACCATGATTCTATTAACAAATAGCAGTGGTAGCATATACGTGTTTGTGGCCTTCTCCCACCTGCACACCAGCTATACTCTGCAACATTACCATGATTCTATTAACAAATAGCAGTGGTAGCATATACGTGTTTGTGGCCTTCTCCCACCTGCACACTAGCTATACTCTGCAACATTACCATGATTCTATTAAAAAATAGCAGTGGTAGCATATACGAGTTTGTGGCCTTCTCCCACCTGCACACTAGCTATAATCTGCAACATTACCATGATTCTATTAACAAGTAGCAGTGGTAGCATATACGAGTTTGTGGCCTTCTCCCACCTGCACACTAGCTATACTCTGCAACATTACCATGATTCTATTAACAAATAGCAGTGGTAGCATATACGTGTTTGTGGCCTTCTCCCACCTGCACACTAGCTATACTCTGCAACATTACCATGATTCTATTAACAAATAGCATTGGTAGCATATACGAGTTTGTGGCCTTCTCCCACCTGCACACTAGCTATACTCTGCAACATTACCAAGATTCTATTAACAAATAGCAGTGGTAGCATATACGAGTTTGTGGCCTTCTCCCACCTGCACACTAGCTAGACTCTGCAACATTACCATGATTCTATTTACAAATAGCAGTGGTAGCATATACGTGTTTGTGGCCTTCTCCCACCTGCACACTAGCTATACTCTGCAACATTACCATGATTCTATTAACAAATAGCAGTGGTAGCATATACGTGTTTGTGGCCTTCTCCCACCTGCACACTAGCTATACTCTGCAACATTACCATGATTCTATTAACAAGTAGCAGTGGTAGCATATACGTGTTTGTGGCCTTCTCCCACCTGCACACTAGCTATACTCTGCAACATTACCGTGATTCTATTAACAAATAGCAGTGGTAGCATATACGTGTTTGTGGCCTTCTCCCACCTGCACACTAGCTATACTCTGCAACATTACCATGATTCTATTAACAAATAGCAGTGGTAGCATATACGAGTTTGTGGCCTTCTCCCACCTGCACACTAGCTATACTCTGCAACATTACCATGATTCTATTAACAAATAGCAGTGGTAGCATATACGAGTTTGTGGCCTTCTCCCACCTGCACACTAGCTAGACTCTGCAACATTACCATGATTCTATTTACAAATAGCAGTGGTAGCATATACGTGTTTGTGGCCTTCTCCCACCTGCACACTAGCTATACTCTGCAACATTACCATGATTCTATTAAAAAATAGCAGTGGTAGCATATACGAGTTTGCGGCCTTCTCCCACATGCACACTAGCTATACTCTGCAACATTACCATGATTCTATTAACAAGTAGCAGTGGTAGCATATACGTGTTTGTGGCCTTCTCCCACCTGCACACCAGCTATACTCTGCAACATTACCATGATTCTATTAACAAGTAGCAGTGGTAGCATATACGTGTTTGTGGCCTTCTCCCACCTGCACACTAGCTATACTCTGCAACATTACCGTGATTCTATTAACAAATAGCAGTGGTAGCATATACGTGTTTGTGGCCTTCTCCCACCTGCACTCTAGCTATACTCTGCAACATTACCGTGATTCTATTAACAAATAGCAGTGGTAGCATATACGTGTTTGTGGCCTTCTCCTACCTGCACACTAGCTATACTCTGCAACATTACCATGATTCTATTAACAAATAGCAGTGTTAGCATATATGTGTTTGTGGCCTTCTCCCACCTGCACACTAGCTATACTCTGCAACATTACCATGATTCTATTAACAAATAGCAATGGTAGCATATACGTGTTTGTGGCCTTCTCCCACCTGCACACTAGCTATACTTTGCAACATTACCGTGATTCTATTAACAAATAGCAGTGGTAGCATATACGTGTTTGTGGCCTTCTCCCACCTGCACACTAGCTATACTCTGCAACATTACCATGATTCTATTAACAAATAGCAGTGGTAGCATATACGTGTTTGTGGCCTTCTCCCACCTGCACACCAGCTATACTCTGCAACATTACCATGATTCTATTAACAAATAGCAGTGGTAGCATATACGTGTTTGTGGCCTTCTCCCACCTGCACAGTAGCTAGACTCTGCAACATTACCATGATTCTATAAACAAATAGCAGTGGTAGCATATACGTGTTTGTGGCCTTCTCCCACCTGCACAGTAGCTAGACTCTGCAACATTACCATGATTCTATAAACAAATAGCAGTGGTAGCATATACGTGTTTGTGGCCTTCTCCCACCTGCACACTAACTATACTCTGCAACATTACCGTGATTCTATTAACAAATAGCAGTGGTAGCATATACGAGTTTGTGGCCTTCTCCCACCTGCACACTAGCTATACTCTGCAACATTACCATGATTCTATTAACAAATAGCAGTGGTAGCATATACGTGTTTGTGGCCTTCTCCCACCTGCACACTAACTATACTCTGCAACATTACCGTGATTCTATTAACAAATAGCAGTGGTAGCATATACGAGTTTGTGGCCTTCTCCCACCTGCACACTAGCTAGACTCTGCAACATTACCATGATTCTATTTACAAATAGCAGTGGTAGCATATACGTGTTTGTGGCCTTCTCCCACCTGCACACTAGCTATACTCTGCAACATTACCATGATTCTATTAAAAAATAGCAGTGGTAGCATATACGAGTTTGCGGCCTTCTCCCACCTGCACACTAGCTATACTCTGCAACATTACCATGATTCTATTAACAAATAGCAGTGGTAGCATATACGTGTTTGTGGCCTTCTCCCACCTGCACACCAGCTATACTCTGCAACATTACCATGATTCTATTAACAAGTAGCAGTGGTAGCATATACGTGTTTGTGGCCTTCTCCCACCTGCACACTAGCTATACTCTGCAACATTACCGTGATTCTATTAACAAATAGCAGTGGTAGCATATACGTGTTTGTGGCCTTCTCCCACCTGCACACTAGCTATACTCTGCAACATTACCGTGATTCTATTAACAAATAGCAGTGGTAGCATATACGTGTTTGTGGCCTTCTCCTACCTGCACACTAGCTATACTCTGCAACATTACCATGATTCTATTAACAAATAGCAGTGGTAGCATATACGTGTTTGTGGCCTTCTCCCACCTGCACACTAGCTATACTCTGCAACATTACCATGATTCTATTAACAAATAGCAATGGTAGCATATACGTGTTTGTGGCCTTCTCCCACCTGCACACTAGCTATACTCTGCAACATTACCGTGATTCTATTAACAAATAGCAGTGGTAGCATATACGTGTTTGTGGCCTTCTCCCACCTGCACACTAGCTATACTCTGCAACATTACCATGATTCTATTAACAAATAGCAGTGGTAGCATATACGTGTTTGTGGCCTTCTCCCACCTGCACACCAGCTATACTCTGCAACATTACCATGATTCTATTAACAAATAGCAGTGGTAGCATATACGTGTTTGTGGCCTTCTCCCACCTGCACACTAGCTATACTCTGCAACATTACCATGATTCTATTAAAAAATAGCAGTGGTAGCATATACGAGTTTGCGGCCTTCTCCCACCTGCACACTAGCTATAATCTGCAACATTACCATGATTCTATTAACAAGTAGCAGTGGTAGCATATACGTGTTTGTGGCCTTCTCCCACCTGCACACTAGCTATACTCTGCAACATTACCATTATTCTATAAAAAAATAGCAGTGGTAGCATATACGAGTTTGCGGCCTTCTCCCACCTGCACAGTAGCTATACTCTGCAACATTACCATGATTCTATTAACAAATAGCAGTGGTAGCATATACGTGTTTGTGGCCTTCTCCTACCTGCACACTAGCTATACTCTGCAACATTACCATGATTCTATTAACAAATAGCAGTGGTAGCATATACGAGTTTGTGGCCGTCTCCCACCTGCACACTAGCTATAATCTGCAACATTACCATGATTCTATTAACAAGTAGCAGTGGTAGCATATACGAGTTTGTGGCCTTCTCCCACCTGCACACTAGCTATACTCTGCAACATTACCATGATTCTATTAACAAATAGCAGTGGTAGCATATACGAGTTTGCGGCCTTCTCCCACCTGCACACTAGCTAGACTCTGCAACATTATCATGATTCTATTAACAAATAGCAGTGGTAGCATATACGTGTTTGTGGCCTTCTCCTACCTGCACACTAGCTATACTCTGCAACATTACCATGATTCTATTAACAAATAGCAGTGGTAGCATATACGTGTTTGTGGCCTTCTCCCACCTGCACACCAGCTATACTCTGCAACATTACCGTGATTCTATTAACAAGTAGCAGTGGTAGCATATACGTGTTTGTGGCCTTCTCCCACCTGCACACTAGCTATACTCTGCAACATTACCGTGATTCTATTAACAAATAGCAGTGGTAGCATATACGAGTTTGTGGCCTTCTCCTACCTGCACACTAGCTATACTCTGCAACATTACCGTTATTCTATTAACAAACAGCAGTGGTAGCATATACGTGTTTGTGGCCTTCTCCCACCTGCACACTAGCTATACTCTGCAACATTACCGTGATTCTATTCACAAACAGCAGTGGTAGCATATACGTGTTTGTGGCCTTCTCCCACCTGCACACTAGCTATACTCTGCAACATTACCGTGATACTATTAACAAATAGCAGTGGTAGCATATACGTGTTTGTGGCCTTCTCCCACCTGCACACTAGCTATACTCTGCAACATTACCATGATTCTATTAACAAATAGCAGTGGTAGCATATACGTGTTTGTGGCCTTCTCCCACCTGCACACTAGCTATACTCTGCAACATTACCGTGATTCTATTAACAAATAGCAGTGGTAGCATATACGTGTTTGTGGCCTTCTCCCACCTGCACACTAGCTATACTCTGCAACATTACCATGATTCTATTAACAAATAGCAGTGGTAGCATATACGTGTTTGTGGCCTTCTCCCACCTGCACACTAGCTATACTCTGCAACATTACCATGATTCTATTAACAAATAGCAGTGGTAGCATATACGTGTTTGTGGCCTTCTCCCACCTGCACACTAGCTATACTCTGCAACATTACCATGATTCTATTAACAAATAGCAGTGGTAGCATATACGTGTTTGTGGCCTTCTCCCACCTGCACACTAGCTAAACTCTGCAACATTACCACGGTTCTATTAACAAATAGCAGTGGTAGCATATACGTGTTTGTGGCCTTCTCCCACCTGCACACTAGCTATACTCTGCAACATTACCATGATTCTATTAACAAATAGCAGTGGTAGCATATACGTGTTTGTGGCCTTCTCCCACCTGCACACCAGCTATACTCTGCAACATTACCATGATTCTATTAACAAATAGCAGTGGTAGCATATACGTGTTTGTGGCCTTCTCCTACCTGCACACTAGCTATACTCTGCAACATTACCATGATTCTATTAACAAATAGCAGTGGTAGCATATACGTGTTTGTGGCCTTCTCCTACCTGCACACTAGCTATACTCTGCAACATTACCATGATTCTATTAACAAATAGCAGTGGTAGCATATACGTGTTTGTGGCCTTCTCCCACCTGCACACTAACTATACTCTGCAACATTACCATGATTCTATTAACAAATAGCAGTGGTAGCATATACGTGTTTGTGGCCTTCTCCCACCTGCACACTAGCTATACTCTGCAACATTACCATGATTCTATTAACAAATAGCAGTGGTAGCATATACGTGTTTGTGGCCTTCTCCCACCTGCACACTAGCTATACGCTGCAACATTACCATGATTCTATTAACAAATAGCAGTGGTAGCATATACGTGTTTGTGGCCTTCTCCCACCTGCACACTAGCTATACTCTGCAACATTACCGTGATTCTATTAACAAATAGCAGTGGTAGCATATACGAGTTTGTGGTCTTCTCCCACCTGCACACTAGCTATACTCTGCAACATTACCATGATTCTATTAAAAAATAGCAGTGGTAGCATATACGTTTTTGTGGCCTTCTCCCACCTGCACACTAGCTATACTCTGCAACAGTACCATGATTCTATTAACAAGTAGCAGTGGTAGCATATACGTGTTTGTGGCCTCCTAGCACCTGCACACTAGCTATACTCTGCAACATTACCATGATTCTATTAAAAAATAGCAGTGGTAGCATATACGTGTTTGTGGCCTTCTCCCACCTGCACACTAGCTATACTCTGCAACATTACCATGATTCTGTTAACAAGTAGCAGTGGTAGCATATACGTGTTTGTGGCCTTCTCCCACCTGCACACCAGCTATACTCTGCAACATTACCATGATTCTATTAACAAATAGCAGTGGTAGCATATACGTGTTTGTGGCCTTCTCCCACCTGCACACTAGCTATACTCTGCAACATTACCATGATTCTATTAAAAAATAGCAGTGGTAGCATATACGTGTTTGTGGCCTCCTAGCACCTGCACACTAGCTATACTCTGCAACATTACCATGATTCTGTTAACAAGTAGCAGTGGTAGCATATACGTGTTTGTGGCCTTCTCCCACCTGCACACCAGCTATACTCTGCAACATTACCATGATTCTATTAACAAATAGCAGTGGTAGCATATACGTGTTTGTGGCCTTCTCCCACCTGCACACTAGCTATACTCTGCAACATTACCATGATTCTATTAACAAATAGCAGTGGTAGCATATACGTGTTTGTGGCCTTCTCCCACCTGCACACCAGCTATACTCTGCAACATTACCATGATTCTATTAACAAATAGCAGTGGTAGCATATACGTGTTTGTGGCCTTCTCCCACCTGCACACTAGCTATACTCTGCAACATTACCATGATTCTATTAAAAAATAGCAGTGGTAGCATATACGAGTTTGTGGCCTTCTCCCACCTGCACACTAGCTATAATCTGCAACATTACCATGATTCTATTAACAAGTAGCAGTGGTAGCATATACGAGTTTGTAGCCTTCTCCCACCTGCACACTAGCTATACTCTGCAACATTACCATGATTCTATTAACAAATAGCAGTGGTAGCATATATGTGTTTGTGGCCTTCTCCCACCTGCACACTAGCTATACTCTGCAACATTACCATGATTCTATTTACAAATAGCAGTGGTAGCATATACGTGTTTGCGGCCTTCTCCCACCTACACACTAGCTATACTCTGCAACATTACCATGATTCTATTAAAAAATAGCAGTGGTAGCATATACGAGTTTGCGGCCTTCTCCCACCTGCACACTAGCTATACTCTGCAACATTACCATGATTCTATTAACAAATAGCAGTGGTAGCATATACGTGTTTGTGGCCTTCTCCCACCTGCACACTAGCAATACTCTGCAACATTACCATGATTCTATTAACAAGTAGCAGTGGTAGCATATACGTGTTTGTGGCCTTCTCCCACCTGCACACTAGCTATACTCTGCAACATTACCGTGATTCTATTAACAAATAGCAGTGGTAGCATATACGTGTTTGTGGCCTTCTCCTACCTGCACACTAGCTATACTCTGCAACATTACCATGATTCTATTAACAAATAGCAGTGGTAGCATATACGTGTTTGTGGCCTTCTCCCACCTGCACACTAGCTATACTCTGCAACATTACCATGATTCTATTAACAAATAGCAGTGGTAGCATATACGTTTTTGTGGCCTTCTCCCACCTGCACACTAGCTATACTCTGCAACAGTACCATGATTCTATTAACAAGTAGCAGTGGTAGCATATACATGTTTGTGGCCTCCTAGCACCTGCACACTAGCTATACTCTGCAACATTACCATGATTCTATTAAAAAATAGCAGTGGTAGCATATACGTGTTTGTGGCCTTCTCCCACCTGCACACTAGCTATACTCTGCAACATTACCATGATTCTGTTAACAAGTAGCAGTGGTAGCATATACGTGTTTGTGGCCTTCTCCCACCTGCACACCAGCTATACTCTGCAACATTACCATGATTCTATTAACAAATAGCAGTGGTAGCATATACGTGTTTGTGGCCTTCTCCCACCTGCACACTAGCTATACTCTGCAACATTACCATGATTCTATTAAAAAATAGCAGTGGTAGCATATACGTGTTTGTGGCCTCCTAGCACCTGCACACTAGCTATACTCTGCAACATTACCATGATTCTGTTAACAAGTAGCAGTGGTAGCATATACGTGTTTGTGGCCTTCTCCCACCTGCACACCAGCTATACTCTGCAACATTACCATGATTCTATTAACAAATAGCAGTGGTAGCATATACGTGTTTGTGGCCTTCTCCCACCTGCACACTAGCTATACTCTGCAACATTACCATGATTCTATTAACAAATAGCAGTGGTAGCATATACGTGTTTGTGGCCTTCTCCCACCTGCACACCAGCTATACTCTGCAACATTACCATGATTCTATTAACAAATAGCAGTGGTAGCATATACGTGTTTGTGGCCTTCTCCCACCTGCACACTAGCTATACTCTGCAACATTACCATGATTCTATTAAAAAATAGCAGTGGTAGCATATACGAGTTTGTGGCCTTCTCCCACCTGCACACTAGCTATAATCTGCAACATTACCATGATTCTATTAACAAGTAGCAGTGGTAGCATATACGAGTTTGTGGCCTTCTCCCACCTGCACACTAGCTATACTCTGCAACATTACCATGATTCTATTAACAAATAGCAGTGGTAGCATATACGTGTTTGTGGCCTTCTCCCACCTGCACACTAGCTATACTCTGCAACATTACCATGATTCTATTAACAAATAGCATTGGTAGCATATACGAGTTTGTGGCCTTCTCCCACCTGCACACTAGCTATACTCTGCAACATTACCAAGATTCTATTAACAAATAGCAGTGGTAGCATATACGAGTTTGTGGCCTTCTCCCACCTGCACACTAGCTAGACTCTGCAACATTACCATGATTCTATTTACAAATAGCAGTGGTAGCATATACGTGTTTGTGGCCTTCTCCCACCTGCACACTAGCTATACTCTGCAACATTACCATGATTCTATTAACAAATAGCAGTGGTAGCATATACGTGTTTGTGGCCTTCTCCCACCTGCACACTAGCTATACTCTGCAACATTACCATGATTCTATTAACAAGTAGCAGTGGTAGCATATACGTGTTTGTGGCCTTCTCCCACCTGCACACTAGCTATACTCTGCAACATTACCGTGATTCTATTAACAAATAGCAGTGGTAGCATATACGTGTTTGTGGCCTTCTCCCACCTGCACACTAGCTATACTCTGCAACATTACCATGATTCTATTAACAAATAGCAGTGGTAGCATATACGAGTTTGTGGCCTTCTCCCACCTGCACACTAGCTATACTCTGCAACATTACCATGATTCTATTAACAAATAGCAGTGGTAGCATATACGAGTTTGTGGCCTTCTCCCACCTGCACACTAGCTAGACTCTGCAACATTACCATGATTCTATTTACAAATAGCAGTGGTAGCATATACGTGTTTGTGGCCTTCTCCCACCTGCACACTAGCTATACTCTGCAACATTACCATGATTCTATTAAAAAATAGCAGTGGTAGCATATACGAGTTTGCGGCCTTCTCCCACATGCACACTAGCTATACTCTGCAACATTACCATGATTCTATTAACAAATAGCAGTGGTAGCATATACGTGTTTGTGGCCTTCTCCCACCTGCACACCAGCTATACTCTGCAACATTACCATGATTCTATTAACAAGTAGCAGTGGTAGCATATACGTGTTTGTGGCCTTCTCCCACCTGCACACTAGCTATACTCTGCAACATTACCGTGATTCTATTAACAAATAGCAGTGGTAGCATATACGTGTTTGTGGCCTTCTCCCACCTGCACTCTAGCTATACTCTGCAACATTACCGTGATTCTATTAACAAATAGCAGTGGTAGCATATACGTGTTTGTGGCCTTCTCCTACCTGCACACTAGCTATACTCTGCAACATTACCATGATTCTATTAACAAATAGCAGTGTTAGCATATATGTGTTTGTGGCCTTCTCCCACCTGCACACTAGCTATACTCTGCAACATTACCATGATTCTATTAACAAATAGCAATGGTAGCATATACGTGTTTGTGGCCTTCTCCCACCTGCACACTAGCTATACTTTGCAACATTACCGTGATTCTATTAACAAATAGCAGTGGTAGCATATACGTGTTTGTGGCCTTCTCCCACCTGCACACTAGCTATACTCTGCAACATTACCATGATTCTATTAACAAATAGCAGTGGTAGCATATACGTGTTTGTGGCCTTCTCCCACCTGCACACCAGCTATACTCTGCAACATTACCATGATTCTATTAACAAATAGCAGTGGTAGCATATACGTGTTTGTGGCCTTCTCCCACCTGCACAGTAGCTAGACTCTGCAACATTACCATGATTCTATAAACAAATAGCAGTGGTAGCATATACGTGTTTGTGGCCTTCTCCCACCTGCACACTAACTATACTCTGCAACATTACCGTGATTCTATTAACAAATAGCAGTGGTAGCATATACGAGTTTGTGGCCTTCTCCCACCTGCACACTAGCTATACTCTGCAACATTACCATGATTCTATTAACAAATAGCAGTGGTAGCATATACGTGTTTGTGGCCTTCTCCCACCTGCACACTAACTATACTCTGCAACATTACCGTGATTCTATTAACAAATAGCAGTGGTAGCATATACGAGTTTGTGGCCTTCTCCCACCTGCACACTAGCTAGACTCTGCAACATTACCATGATTCTATTTACAAATAGCAGTGGTAGCATATACGTGTTTGTGGCCTTCTCCCACCTGCACACTAGCTATACTCTGCAACATTACCATGATTCTATTAAAAAATAGCAGTGGTAGCATATACGAGTTTGCGGCCTTCTCCCACCTGCACACTAGCTATACTCTGCAACATTACCATGATTCTATTAACAAATAGCAGTGGTAGCATATACGTGTTTGTGGCCTTCTCCCACCTGCACACCAGCTATACTCTGCAACATTACCATGATTCTATTAACAAGTAGCAGTGGTAGCATATACGTGTTTGTGGCCTTCTCCCACCTGCACACTAGCTATACTCTGCAACATTACCGTGATTCTATTAACAAATAGCAGTGGTAGCATATACGTGTTTGTGGCCTTCTCCCACCTGCACACTAGCTATACTCTGCAACATTACCGTGATTCTATTAACAAATAGCAGTGGTAGCATATACGTGTTTGTGGCCTTCTCCTACCTGCACACTAGCTATACTCTGCAACATTACCATGATTCTATTAACAAATAGCAGTGGTAGCATATACGTGTTTGTGGCCTTCTCCCACCTGCACACTAGCTATACTCTGCAACATTACCATGATTCTATTAACAAATAGCAATGGTAGCATATACGTGTTTGTGGCCTTCTCCCACCTGCACACTAGCTATACTCTGCAACATTACCGTGATTCTATTAACAAATAGCAGTGGTAGCATATACGTGTTTGTGGCCTTCTCCCACCTGCACACTAGCTATACTCTGCAACATTACCATGATTCTATTAACAAATAGCAGTGGTAGCATATACGTGTTTGTGGCCTTCTCCCACCTGCACACCAGCTATACTCTGCAACATTACCATGATTCTATTAACAAATAGCAGTGGTAGCATATACGTGTTTGTGGCCTTCTCCCACCTGCACACTAGCTATACTCTGCAACATTACCATGATTCTATTAAAAAATAGCAGTGGTAGCATATACGAGTTTGCGGCCTTCTCCCACCTGCACACTAGCTATAATCTGCAACATTACCATGATTCTATTAACAAGTAGCAGTGGTAGCATATACGTGTTTGTGGCCTTCTCCCACCTGCACACTAGCTATACTCTGCAACATTACCATGATTCTATTAACAAATAGCAGTGGTAGCATATACGAGTTTGTGGCCTTCTCCCACCTGCACACTAGCTATACTCTGCAACATTACCATGATTCTATTAACAAATAGCAGTGGTAGCATATACGTGTTTGTGGCCTTCTCCCACCTGCACACTAGCTATACTCTGCAACATTACCATGATTCTATTAACAAATAGCAGTGGTAGCATATACGAGTTTGTGGCCTTCTCCCACCTGCACACTAGCTATACTCTGCAACATTACCATGATTCTATTAACAAATAGCAGTGGTAGCATATACGAGTTTGTGGCCTTCTCCCACCTGCACACTAGCTAGACTCTGCAACATTACCATGATTCTATTTACAAATAGCAGTGGTAGCATATACGTGTTTGTGGCCTTCTCCCACCTGCACACTAGCTATACTCTGCAACATTACCATGATTCTATTAAAAAATAGCAGTGGTAGCATATACGAGTTTGCGGCCTTCTCCCACCTGCACACTAGCTATACTCTGCAACATTACCATGATTCTATTAACAAATAGCAGTGGTAGCATATACGTGTTTGTGGCCTTCTCCCACCTGCACACCAGCTATACTCTGCAACATTACCATGATTCTATTAACAAGTAGCAGTGGTAGCATATACGTGTTTGTGGCCTTCTCCCACCTGCACACTAGCTATACTCTGCAACATTACCGTGATTCTATTAACAAATAGCAGTGGTAGCATATACGTGTTTGTGGCCTTCTCCCACCTGCACACTAGCTATACTCTGCAACATTACCGTGATTCTATTAACAAATAGCAGTGGTAGCATATACGTGTTTGTGGCCTTCTCCTACCTGCACACTAGCTATACTCTGCAACATTACCATGATTCTATTAACAAATAGCAGTGGTAGCATATACGTGTTTGTGGCCTTCTCCCACCTGCACACTAGCTATACTCTGCAACATTACCGTGATTCTATTAACAAATAGCAGTGGTAGCATATACGTGTTTGTGGCCTTCTCCTACCTGCACACTAGCTATACTCTGCAACATTACCATGATTCTATTAACAAATAGCAGTGGTAGCATATACGTGTTTGTGGCCTTCTCCCACCTGCACACTAGCTATACTCTGCAACATTACCATGATTCTATTAACAAATAGCATTGGTAGCATATACGTGTTTGTGGCCTTCTCCCACCTGCACACTAGCTATACTCTGCAACATTACCATGATTCTATTAACAAATAGCAGTGGTAGCATATACGTGTTTGTGGCCTTCTCCCACCTGCACACTAGCTATACTCTGCAACATTACCATGATTCTATTAACAAATAGCAGTGGTAGCATATATGAGTTTGTGGCCTTCTCCCACCTGCACACTAGCTAGACTCTGCAACATTACCATGATTCTATTTACAAATAGCAGTGGTAGCATATACGTGTTTGTGGCCTTCTCCCACCTGCACACTAGCTATACTCTGCAACATTACCATGATTCTATTAAAAAATAGCAGTGGTAGCATATACGAGTTTGCGGCCTTCTCCCACCTGCACACTAGCTATACTCTGCAACATTACCATGATTCTATTAACAAATAGCAGTGGTAGCATATACGTGTTTGTGGCCTTCTCCCACCTGCACACCAGCTATACTCTGCAACATTACCATGATTCTATTAACAAGTAGCAGTGGTAGCATATACGTGTTTGTGGCCTTCTCCCACCTGCACACTAGCTATACTCTGCAACATTACCGTGATTCTATTAACAAATAGCAGTGGTAGCATATACGTGTTTGTGGCCTTCTCCTACATGCACACTAGCTATACTCTGCAACATTACCATGATTCTATTAACAAATAGCAGTGGTAGCATATACGTGTTTGTGGCCTTCTCCCACCTGCACACTAGCTATACTCTGCAACATTACCATGATTCTATTAACAAATAGCAATGGTAGCATATACGTGTTTGTGGCCTTCTCCCACCTGCACACTAGCTATACTCTGCAACATTACCGTGATTCTATTAACAAATAGCAGTGGTAGCATATACGTGTTTGTGGCCTTCTCCCACCTGCACACTAGCTATACTCTGCAACATTACCATGATTCTATTAACAAATAGCAGTGGTAGCATATACGTGTTTGTGGCCTTCTCCCACCTGCACACCAGCTATACTCTGCAACATTACCATGATTCTATTAACAAATAGCAGTGGTAGCATATACGTGTTTGTGGCCTTCTCCCACCTGCACAGTAGCTAGACTCTGCAACATTACCATGATTCTATTAACAAATAGCAGTGGTAGCATATACGTGTTTGTGGCCTTCTCCCACCTGCACACTAACTATACTCTGCAACATTACCGTGATTCTATTAACAAATAGCAGTGGTAGCATATACGAGTTTGTGGCCTTCTCCCACCTGCACACCAGCTATACTCTGCAACATTACCATGATTCTATTAACAAATAGCAGTGGTAGCATATACGTGTTTGTGGCCTTCTCCCACCTGCACACTAGCTATACTCTGCAACATTACCGTGATACTATTAACAAATAGCAGTGGTAGCATATACGTGTTTGTGGCCTTCTCCCACCTGCACACTAGCTATACTCTGCAACATTACCATGATTCTATTAACAAATAGCAGTGGTAGCATATACGTGTTTGTGGCCTTCTCCCACCTGCACACTAGCTATACTCTGCAACATTACCGTGATTCTATTAACAAATAGCAGTGGTAGCATATACGTGTTTGTGGCCTTCTCCCACCTGCACACTAGCTATACTCTGCAACATTACCATGATTCTATTAACAAATAGCAGTGGTAGCATATACGTGTTTGTGGCCTTCTCCCACCTGCACACTAGCTATACTCTGCAACATTACCATGATTCTATTAACAAATAGCAGTGGTAGCATATACGTGTTTGTGGCCTTCTCCCACCTGCACACTAGCTATACTCTGCAACATTACCATGATTCTATTAACAAATAGCAGTGGTAGCATATACGTGTTTGTGGCCTTCTCCCACCTGCACACTAGCTAAACTCTGCAACATTACCACGGTTCTATTAACAAATAGCAGTGGTAGCATATACGTGTTTGTGGCCTTCTCCCACCTGCACACTAGCTATACTCTGCAACATTACCATGATTCTATTAACAAATAGCAGTGGTAGCATATACGTGTTTGTGGCCTTCTCCCACCTGCACACCAGCTATACTCTGCAACATTACCATGATTCTATTAACAAATAGCAGTGGTAGCATATACGTGTTTGTGGCCTTCTCCTACCTGCACACTAGCTATACTCTGCAACATTACCATGATTCTATTAACAAATAGCAGTGGTAGCATATACGTGTTTGTGGCCTTCTCCTACCTGCACACTAGCTATACTCTGCAACATTACCATGATTCTATTAACAAATAGCAGTGGTAGCATATACGTGTTTGTGGCCTTCTCCCACCTGCACACTAACTATACTCTGCAACATTACCATGATTCTATTAACAAATAGCAGTGGTAGCATATACGTGTTTGTGGCCTCCTAGCACCTGCACACTAGCTATACTCTGCAACATTACCATGATTCTATTAAAAAATAGCAGTGGTAGCATATACGTGTTTGTGGCCTTCTCCCACCTGCACACTAGCTATACTCTGCAACATTACCATGATTCTGTTAACAAGTAGCAGTGGTAGCATATACGTGTTTGTGGCCTTCTCCCACCTGCACACCAGCTATACTCTGCAACATTACCATGATTCTATTAACAAATAGCAGTGGTAGCATATACGTGTTTGTGGCCTTCTCCCACCTGCACACTAGCTATACTCTGCAACATTACCATGATTCTATTAAAAAATAGCAGTGGTAGCATATACGTGTTTGTGGCCTCCTAGCACCTGCACACTAGCTATACTCTGCAACATTACCATGATTCTGTTAACAAGTAGCAGTGGTAGCATATACGTGTTTGTGGCCTTCTCCCACCTGCACACCAGCTATACTCTGCAACATTACCATGATTCTATTAACAAATAGCAGTGGTAGCATATACGTGTTTGTGGCCTTCTCCCACCTGCACACTAGCTATACTCTGCAACATTACCATGATTCTATTAACAAATAGCAGTGGTAGCATATACGTGTTTGTGGCCTTCTCCCACCTGCACACCAGCTATACTCTGCAACATTACCATGATTCTATTAACAAATAGCAGTGGTAGCATATACGTGTTTGTGGCCTTCTCCCACCTGCACACTAGCTATACTCTGCAACATTACCATGATTCTATTAAAAAATAGCAGTGGTAGCATATACGAGTTTGTGGCCTTCTCCCACCTGCACACTAGCTATAATCTGCAACATTACCATGATTCTATTAACAAGTAGCAGTGGTAGCATATACGAGTTTGTAGCCTTCTCCCACCTGCACACTAGCTATACTCTGCAACATTACCATGATTCTATTAACAAATAGCAGTGGTAGCATATACGTGTTTGTGGCCTTCTCCCACCTGCACACTAGCTATACTCTGCAACATTACCATGATTCTATTAACAAATAGCATTGGTAGCATATACGAGTTTGTGGCCTTCTCCCACCTGCACACTAGCTATACTCTGCAACATTACCATGATTCTATTAACAAATAGCAGTGGTAGCATATACGAGTTTGTGGCCTTCTCCCACCTGCACACTAGCTAGACTCTGCAACATTACCATGATTCTATTTACAAATAGCAGTGGTAGCATATACGTGTTTGTGGCCTTCTCCCACCTACACACTAGCTATACTCTGCAACATTACCATGATTCTATTAAAAAATAGCAGTGGTAGCATATACGAGTTTGCGGCCTTCTCCCACCTGCACACTAGCTATACTCTGCAACATTACCATGATTCTATTAACAAATAGCAGTGGTAGCATATACGTGTTTGTGGCCTTCTCCCACCTGCACACTAGCAATACTCTGCAACATTACCATGATTCTATTAACAAGTAGCAGTGGTAGCATATACGTGTTTGTGGCCTTCTCCCACCTGCACACTAGCTATACTCTGCAACATTACCGTGATTCTATTAACAAATAGCAGTGGTAGCATATACGTGTTTGTGGCCTTCTCCTACCTGCACACTAGCTATACTCTGCAACATTACCATGATTCTATTAACAAATAGCAGTGGTAGCATATACGTGTTTGTGGCCTTCTCCCACCTGCACACTAGCTATACTCTGCAACATTACCATGATTCTATTAACAAATAGCAGTGGTAGCATATACGTTTTTGTGGCCTTCTCCCACCTGCACACTAGCTATACTCTGCAACAGTACCATGATTCTATTAACAAGTAGCAGTGGTAGCATATACATGTTTGTGGCCTCCTAGCACCTGCACACTAGCTATACTCTGCAACATTACCATGATTCTATTAAAAAATAGCAGTGGTAGCATATACGTGTTTGTGGCCTTCTCCCACCTGCACACTAGCTATACTCTGCAACATTACCATGATTCTGTTAACAAGTAGCAGTGGTAGCATATACGTGTTTGTGGCCTTCTCCCACCTGCACACCAGCTATACTCTGCAACATTACCATGATTCTATTAACAAATAGCAGTGGTAGCATATACGTGTTTGTGGCCTTCTCCCACCTGCACACTAGCTATACTCTGCAACATTACCATGATTCTATTAAAAAATAGCAGTGGTAGCATATACGTGTTTGTGGCCTCCTAGCACCTGCACACTAGCTATACTCTGCAACATTACCATGATTCTGTTAACAAGTAGCAGTGGTAGCATATACGTGTTTGTGGCCTTCTCCCACCTGCACACCAGCTATACTCTGCAACATTACCATGATTCTATTAACAAATAGCAGTGGTAGCATATACGTGTTTGTGGCCTTCTCCCACCTGCACACTAGCTATACTCTGCAACATTACCATGATTCTATTAACAAATAGCAGTGGTAGCATATACGTGTTTGTGGCCTTCTCCCACCTGCACACCAGCTATACTCTGCAACATTACCATGATTCTATTAACAAATAGCAGTGGTAGCATATACGTGTTTGTGGCCTTCTCCCACCTGCACACTAGCTATACTCTGCAACATTACCATGATTCTATTAAAAAATAGCAGTGGTAGCATATACGAGTTTGTGGCCTTCTCCCACCTGCACACTAGCTATAATCTGCAACATTACCATGATTCTATTAACAAGTAGCAGTGGTAGCATATACGAGTTTGTGGCCTTCTCCCACCTGCACACTAGCTATACTCTGCAACATTACCATGATTCTATTAACAAATAGCAGTGGTAGCATATACGTGTTTGTGGCCTTCTCCCACCTGCACACTAGCTATACTCTGCAACATTACCATGATTCTATTAACAAATAGCATTGGTAGCATATACGAGTTTGTGGCCTTCTCCCACCTGCACACTAGCTATACTCTGCAACATTACCAAGATTCTATTAACAAATAGCAGTGGTAGCATATACGAGTTTGTGGCCTTCTCCCACCTGCACACTAGCTAGACTCTGCAACATTACCATGATTCTATTTACAAATAGCAGTGGTAGCATATACGTGTTTGTGGCCTTCTCCCACCTGCACACTAGCTATACTCTGCAACATTACCATGATTCTATTAACAAATAGCAGTGGTAGCATATACGTGTTTGTGGCCTTCTCCCACCTGCACACTAGCTATACTCTGCAACATTACCATGATTCTATTAACAAGTAGCAGTGGTAGCATATACGTGTTTGTGGCCTTCTCCCACCTGCACACTAGCTATACTCTGCAACATTACCGTGATTCTATTAACAAATAGCAGTGGTAGCATATACGTGTTTGTGGCCTTCTCCCACCTGCACACTAGCTATACTCTGCAACATTACCATGATTCTATTAACAAATAGCAGTGGTAGCATATACGAGTTTGTGGCCTTCTCCCACCTGCACACTAGCTATACTCTGCAACATTACCATGATTCTATTAACAAATAGCAGTGGTAGCATATACGAGTTTGTGGCCTTCTCCCACCTGCACACTAGCTAGACTCTGCAACATTACCATGATTCTATTTACAAATAGCAGTGGTAGCATATACGTGTTTGTGGCCTTCTCCCACCTGCACACTAGCTATACTCTGCAACATTACCATGATTCTATTAAAAAATAGCAGTGGTAGCATATACGAGTTTGCGGCCTTCTCCCACATGCACACTAGCTATACTCTGCAACATTACCATGATTCTATTAACAAATAGCAGTGGTAGCATATACGTGTTTGTGGCCTTCTCCCACCTGCACACCAGCTATACTCTGCAACATTACCATGATTCTATTAACAAGTAGCAGTGGTAGCATATACGTGTTTGTGGCCTTCTCCCACCTGCACACTAGCTATACTCTGCAACATTACCGTGATTCTATTAACAAATAGCAGTGGTAGCATATACGTGTTTGTGGCCTTCTCCCACCTGCACTCTAGCTATACTCTGCAACATTACCGTGATTCTATTAACAAATAGCAGTGGTAGCATATACGTGTTTGTGGCCTTCTCCTACCTGCACACTAGCTATACTCTGCAACATTACCATGATTCTATTAACAAATAGCAGTGTTAGCATATATGTGTTTGTGGCCTTCTCCCACCTGCACACTAGCTATACTCTGCAACATTACCATGATTCTATTAACAAATAGCAATGGTAGCATATACGTGTTTGTGGCCTTCTCCCACCTGCACACTAGCTATACTTTGCAACATTACCGTGATTCTATTAACAAATAGCAGTGGTAGCATATACGTGTTTGTGGCCTTCTCCCACCTGCACACTAGCTATACTCTGCAACATTACCATGATTCTATTAACAAATAGCAGTGGTAGCATATACGTGTTTGTGGCCTTCTCCCACCTGCACACCAGCTATACTCTGCAACATTACCATGATTCTATTAACAAATAGCAGTGGTAGCATATACGTGTTTGTGGCCTTCTCCCACCTGCACAGTAGCTAGACTCTGCAACATTACCATGATTCTATAAACAAATAGCAGTGGTAGCATATACGTGTTTGTGGCCTTCTCCCACCTGCACACTAACTATACTCTGCAACATTACCGTGATTCTATTAACAAATAGCAGTGGTAGCATATACGAGTTTGTGGCCTTCTCCCACCTGCACACTAGCTATACTCTGCAACATTACCATGATTCTATTAACAAATAGCAGTGGTAGCATATACGTGTTTGTGGCCTTCTCCCACCTGCACACTAACTATACTCTGCAACATTACCGTGATTCTATTAACAAATAGCAGTGGTAGCATATACGAGTTTGTGGCCTTCTCCCACCTGCACACTAGCTAGACTCTGCAACATTACCATGATTCTATTTACAAATAGCAGTGGTAGCATATACGTGTTTGTGGCCTTCTCCCACCTGCACACTAGCTATACTCTGCAACATTACCATGATTCTATTAAAAAATAGCAGTGGTAGCATATACGAGTTTGCGGCCTTCTCCCACCTGCACACTAGCTATACTCTGCAACATTACCATGATTCTATTAACAAATAGCAGTGGTAGCATATACGTGTTTGTGGCCTTCTCCCACCTGCACACCAGCTATACTCTGCAACATTACCATGATTCTATTAACAAGTAGCAGTGGTAGCATATACGTGTTTGTGGCCTTCTCCCACCTGCACACTAGCTATACTCTGCAACATTACCGTGATTCTATTAACAAATAGCAGTGGTAGCATATACGTGTTTGTGGCCTTCTCCCACCTGCACACTAGCTATACTCTGCAACATTACCGTGATTCTATTAACAAATAGCAGTGGTAGCATATACGTGTTTGTGGCCTTCTCCTACCTGCACACTAGCTATACTCTGCAACATTACCATGATTCTATTAACAAATAGCAGTGGTAGCATATACGTGTTTGTGGCCTTCTCCCACCTGCACACTAGCTATACTCTGCAACATTACCATGATTCTATTAACAAATAGCAATGGTAGCATATACGTGTTTGTGGCCTTCTCCCACCTGCACACTAGCTATACTCTGCAACATTACCGTGATTCTATTAACAAATAGCAGTGGTAGCATATACGTGTTTGTGGCCTTCTCCCACCTGCACACTAGCTATACTCTGCAACATTACCATGATTCTATTAACAAATAGCAGTGGTAGCATATACGTGTTTGTGGCCTTCTCCCACCTGCACACCAGCTATACTCTGCAACATTACCATGATTCTATTAACAAATAGCAGTGGTAGCATATACGTGTTTGTGGCCTTCTCCCACCTGCACACTAGCTATACTCTGCAACATTACCATGATTCTATTAAAAAATAGCAGTGGTAGCATATACGAGTTTGCGGCCTTCTCCCACCTGCACACTAGCTATAATCTGCAACATTACCATGATTCTATTAACAAGTAGCAGTGGTAGCATATACGTGTTTGTGGCCTTCTCCCACCTGCACACTAGCTATACTCTGCAACATTACCATGATTCTATTAACAAATAGCAGTGGTAGCATATACGAGTTTGTGGCCTTCTCCCACCTGCACACTAGCTATACTCTGCAACATTACCATGATTCTATTAACAAATAGCAGTGGTAGCATATACGTGTTTGTGGCCTTCTCCCACCTGCACACTAGCTATACTCTGCAACATTACCATGATTCTATTAACAAATAGCAGTGGTAGCATATACGAGTTTGTGGCCTTCTCCCACCTGCACACTAGCTATACTCTGCAACATTACCATGATTCTATTAACAAATAGCAGTGGTAGCATATACGAGTTTGTGGCCTTCTCCCACCTGCACACTAGCTAGACTCTGCAACATTACCATGATTCTATTTACAAATAGCAGTGGTAGCATATACGTGTTTGTGGCCTTCTCCCACCTGCACACTAGCTATACTCTGCAACATTACCATGATTCTATTAAAAAATAGCAGTGGTAGCATATACGAGTTTGCGGCCTTCTCCCACCTGCACACTAGCTATACTCTGCAACATTACCATGATTCTATTAACAAATAGCAGTGGTAGCATATACGTGTTTGTGGCCTTCTCCCACCTGCACACCAGCTATACTCTGCAACATTACCATGATTCTATTAACAAGTAGCAGTGGTAGCATATACGTGTTTGTGGCCTTCTCCCACCTGCACACTAGCTATACTCTGCAACATTACCGTGATTCTATTAACAAATAGCAGTGGTAGCATATACGTGTTTGTGGCCTTCTCCCACCTGCACACTAGCTATACTCTGCAACATTACCGTGATTCTATTAACAAATAGCAGTGGTAGCATATACGTGTTTGTGGCCTTCTCCTACCTGCACACTAGCTATACTCTGCAACATTACCATGATTCTATTAACAAATAGCAGTGGTAGCATATACGTGTTTGTGGCCTTCTCCCACCTGCACACTAGCTATACTCTGCAACATTACCGTGATTCTATTAACAAATAGCAGTGGTAGCATATACGTGTTTGTGGCCTTCTCCTACCTGCACACTAGCTATACTCTGCAACATTACCATGATTCTATTAACAAATAGCAGTGGTAGCATATACGTGTTTGTGGCCTTCTCCCACCTGCACACTAGCTATACTCTGCAACATTACCATGATTCTATTAACAAATAGCATTGGTAGCATATACGTGTTTGTGGCCTTCTCCCACCTGCACACTAGCTATACTCTGCAACATTACCATGATTCTATTAACAAATAGCAGTGGTAGCATATACGTGTTTGTGGCCTTCTCCCACCTGCACACTAGCTATACTCTGCAACATTACCATGATTCTATTAACAAATAGCAGTGGTAGCATATATGAGTTTGTGGCCTTCTCCCACCTGCACACTAGCTAGACTCTGCAACATTACCATGATTCTATTTACAAATAGCAGTGGTAGCATATACGTGTTTGTGGCCTTCTCCCACCTGCACACTAGCTATACTCTGCAACATTACCATGATTCTATTAAAAAATAGCAGTGGTAGCATATACGAGTTTGCGGCCTTCTCCCACCTGCACACTAGCTATACTCTGCAACATTACCATGATTCTATTAACAAATAGCAGTGGTAGCATATACGTGTTTGTGGCCTTCTCCCACCTGCACACCAGCTATACTCTGCAACATTACCATGATTCTATTAACAAGTAGCAGTGGTAGCATATACGTGTTTGTGGCCTTCTCCCACCTGCACACTAGCTATACTCTGCAACATTACCGTGATTCTATTAACAAATAGCAGTGGTAGCATATACGTGTTTGTGGCCTTCTCCTACATGCACACTAGCTATACTCTGCAACATTACCATGATTCTATTAACAAATAGCAGTGGTAGCATATACGTGTTTGTGGCCTTCTCCCACCTGCACACTAGCTATACTCTGCAACATTACCATGATTCTATTAACAAATAGCAATGGTAGCATATACGTGTTTGTGGCCTTCTCCCACCTGCACACTAGCTATACTCTGCAACATTACCGTGATTCTATTAACAAATAGCAGTGGTAGCATATACGTGTTTGTGGCCTTCTCCCACCTGCACACTAGCTATACTCTGCAACATTACCATGATTCTATTAACAAATAGCAGTGGTAGCATATACGTGTTTGTGGCCTTCTCCCACCTGCACACCAGCTATACTCTGCAACATTACCATGATTCTATTAACAAATAGCAGTGGTAGCATATACGTGTTTGTGGCCTTCTCCCACCTGCACAGTAGCTAGACTCTGCAACATTACCATGATTCTATTAACAAATAGCAGTGGTAGCATATACGTGTTTGTGGCCTTCTCCCACCTGCACACTAACTATACTCTGCAACATTACCGTGATTCTATTAACAAATAGCAGTGGTAGCATATACGAGTTTGTGGCCTTCTCCCACCTGCACACCAGCTATACTCTGCAACATTACCATGATTCTATTAACAAATAGCAGTGGTAGCATATACGTGTTTGTGGCCTTCTCCCACCTGCACACCAGCTATACTCTGCAACATTACCATGATTCTATTAACAAATAGCAGTGGTAGCATATACGTGTTTGTGGCCTTCTCCCACCTGCACACTAGCTATAATCTGCAACATTACCATGATTCTATTAACAAATAGCAGTGGTAGCATATACGAGTTTGTGGCCTTCTCCCACCTGCACACTAGCTATACTCTGCAACATTACCATGATTCTATTAACAAATAGCAGTGGTAGCATATACGTGTTTGTGGCCTTCTCCCACCTGCACACTAGCTATACTCTGCAACATTACCATGATTCTATTAACAAATAGCAGTGGTAGCATATACGAGTTTGTGGCCTTCTCCCACCTGCACACTAGCTATACTCTGCAACATTACCATGATTCTATTAACAAATAGCAGTGGTAGCATATACGAGTTTGTGGCCTTCTCCCACCTGCACACTAGCTAGACTCTGCAACATTACCATGATTCTATTTACAAATAGCTGTGGTAGCATATACGTGTTTGTGGCCTTCTCCCACCTGCACACTAGCTATACTCTGCAACATTACCATGATTCTATTAACAAATAGCAGTGGTAGCATATACGTGTTTGTGGCCTTCTCCCACCTGCACACTAGCTATACTCTGCAACATTACCATGATTCTATTAAAAAATAGCAGTGGTAGCATATATGTGTTTGTGGCCTTCTCCCACCTGCACACTAGCTATACTCTGCAACAGTACCATGATTCTATTAACAAATAGCAGTGGTAGCATATACGTGTTTGTGGCCTTCTCCCACCTGCACACTAGCTATACTCTGCAACATTACCATGATTCTATTAAAAAATAGCAGTGGTAGCATATATGTGTTTGTGGCCTTCTCCCACCTGCACACTAGCTATACTCTGCAACATTACCATGATTCTATTAAAAAATAGCAGTGGTAGCATATATGTGTTTGTGGCCTTCTCCCACCTGCACACTAGCTATACTCTGCAACAGTACCATGATTCTATTAAAAAATAGCAGTGGTAGCATATATGTGTTTGTGGCCTTCTCCCACCTGCACACTAGCTATACTCTGCAACATTACCATGATTCTATTAACAAATAGCAGTGGTAGCATATACGTGTTTGTGGCTCTCTCCCACCTGCACACCAGCTATACTCTGCAACATTACCATGATTCTATTAACAAGTAGCAGTGGTAGCATATACGTGTTTGTGGCCTTCTCCCACCTGCACACTAGCTATACTCTGCAACATTACCATGATTCTATTAACAAATAGCAGTGGTAGCATATACGTGTTTGTGGCCTTCTCCTACCTGCACACTAGCTATACTCTGCAACATTACCATGATTCTATTAACAAATAGCAGTGGTAGCATATACGTGTTTGTGGCCTTCTCCCACCTGCACACTAGCTATACTCTGCAACATTACCATGATTCTATTAACAAATAGCAGTGGTAGCATATACGAGTTTGTGGCCTTCTCCCACCTGCACACTAGCTATACTCTGCAACATTACCATGATTCTATTAACAAATAGCAGTGGTAGCATATACGAGTTTGTGGCCTTCTCCCACCTGCACACTAGCTAGACTCTGCAACATTACCATGATTCTATTTACAAATAGCAGTGGTAGCATATACGTGTTTGTGGCCTTCTCCCACCTGCACACTAGCTATACTCTGCAACATTACCATGATTCTATTAAAAAATAGCAGTGGTAGCATATACGAGTTTGCGGCCTTCTCCCACATGCACACTAGCTATACTCTGCAACATTACCATGATTCTATTAACAAATAGCAGTGGTAGCATATACGTGTTTGTGGCCTTCTCCCACCTGCACACCAGCTATACTCTGCAACATTACCATGATTCTATTAACAAGTAGCAGTGGTAGCATATACGTGTTTGTGGCCTTCTCCCACCTGCACACTAGCTATACTCTGCAACATTACCGTGATTCTATTAACAAATAGCAGTGGTAGCATATACGTGTTTGTGGCCTTCTCCCACCTGCACACTAGCTATACTCTGCAACATTACCGTGATTCTATTAACAAATAGCAGTGGTAGCATATACGTGTTTGTGGCCTTCTCCTACCTGCACACTAGCTATACTCTGCAACATTACCATGATTCTATTAACAAATAGCAGTGGTAGCATATACGTGTTTGTGGCCTTCTCCCACCTGCACACTAGCTATACTCTGCAACATTACCATGATTCTATTAACAAATAGCAATGGTAGCATATACGTGTTTGTGGCCTTCTCCCACCTGCACACTAGCTATACTCTGCAACATTACCGTGATTCTATTAACAAATAGCAGTGGTAGCATATACGTGTTTGTGGCCTTCTCCCACCTGCACACTAGCTATACTCTGCAACATTACCATGATTCTATTAACAAATAGCAGTGGTAGCATATACGTGTTTGTGGCCTTCTCCCACCTGCACACCAGCTATACTCTGCAACATTACCATGATTCTATTAACAAATAGCAGTGGTAGCATATACGTGTTTGTGGCCTTCTCCCACCTGCACAGTAGCTAGACTCTGCAACATTACCATGATTCTATTAACAAATAGCAGTGGTAGCATATACGTGTTTGTGGCCTTCTCCCACCTGCACACTAACTATACTCTGCAACATTACCGTGATTCTATTAACAAATAGCAGTGGTAGCATATACGAGTTTGTGGCCTTCTCCCACCTGCACACCAGCTATACTCTGCAACATTACCATGATTCTATTAACAAATAGCAGTGGTAGCATATACGTGTTTGTGGCCTTCTCCCACCTGCACACTAACTATACTCTGCAACATTACCGTGATTCTATTAACAAATAGCAGTGGTAGCATATACGAGTTTGTGGCCTTCTCCCACCTGCACACTAGCTATACTCTGCAACATTACCATGATTCTATTAACAAATAGCAGTGGTAGCATATACGTGTTTGTGGCCTTCTCCCACCTGCACACTAACTATACTCTGCAACATTACCGTGATTCTATTAACAAATAGCAGTGGTAGCATATACGTGTTTGTGGCCTTCTCCCACCTGCACACTAGCTATACTCTGCAACATTACCATGATTCTATTAACAAATAGCAGTGGTAGCATATACGTGTTTGTGGCCTTCTCCCACCTGCACACTAGCTATACTCTGCAATATTACCATGATTCTATTAACAAACAGCAGTGGTAGCATATACGTGTTTGTGGACTTCTCCCACCTGCACACTAGCTATACTCTGCAATATTACCATGATTCTATTAACAAACAGCAGTGGTAGCATATACGAGTTTGTGGCCTTCTCCCACCTGCACACTAGCTATACTCTGCAACATTACCGTGATTCTATTAACAAATAGCAGTGGTAGCATTTACGTGTTTGTGGCCTTCTCCCACCTGCACACTAACTATACTCTGCAACATTACCATGATTCTATTAACAAATAGCAGTGGTAGCATATACGAGTTTGTGGTCTTCTCCCATCTGCACACTAGCTATACTCTGCAACATTACCATGGTTCTATTAACAAATAGCAGTGGTAGCATATACGAGTTTGTGGTCTTCTCCCACCTGCACACTAGCTATACTCTGCAACATTACCATGATTCTATTAACAAATAGCAGTGGTAGCATATACGTGTTTGTGGCCTTCTCCCACCTGCACACTAGCTATACTCTGCAATATTACCATGATTCTATTAACAAACAGCAGTGGTAGCATATACGTGTTTGTGGCCTTCTCCCACCTGCACACTAGCTATACTCTGCAATATTACAATGATTCTATTAACAAATAGCAGTGGTAGCATATACGTGTTTGTGGCCTTCTCCCACCTGCACACTAGCTATACTCTGCAACATTACCATGATTCTATTAACAAATAGCAGTGGTAGCATATACGTGTTTGTGGCCTTCTCCCACCTGCACACTAGCTATACTCTGCAACATTACCATGATTCTATTAACAAATAGCAGTGGTAGCATATACGTGTTTGTGGCCTTCTCCCACCTGCACACTAGCTATACTCTGCAACATTACCGTGATTCTATTAACAAATAGCAGTGGTAGCATATACGTGTTTGTGGCCTTCTCCCACCTGCACACTAGCTATACTCTGCAACATTACCGTGATTCTATTAACAAACAGCAGTGGTAGCATATACGTGTTTGTGGCCTTCTCCCACCTGCACACTAACTATACTCTGCAACATTACCGTGATTCTATTAACAAATAGCAGTGGTAGCATTTACGTGTTTGTGGCCTTCTCCCACCTGCACACTAACTATACTCTGCAACATTACCATGATTCTATTAACAAATAGCAGTGGTAGCATATACGAGTTTGTGGCCTTCTCCCACCTGCACACTAACTATACTCTGCAACATTACCGTGATTCTATTAACAAATAGCAGTGGTAGCATATACGTGTTTGTGGTCTTCTCCCACCTGCACACTAGCTATACTCTGCAACATTACCATGCCTTTACATAGATTCTGTATAGGGACTGCTGCAACTGTATTTGTAATGGTAATACTTACTATTTGAGCGCAAAGTCGTGGTCTTGGGGGGTTGCGACGTCTCCGCCTGAGACTGTGGTACGTCCTTTAATAGTGGTACTGATGGAATCATCATTGACGGTCGAGTCTTCGAAACTGCTGTCCGATATAAGCAGCGGGGATGGTGGGCTGCATTGTGAGCTGGGAAGGCTGCGCTGTGTTTCCTCACGGTCCTCGTCGACTGACTGGCAGAGCTGGATGACGATAGTGCTATGGGATTTGTTATCGCAGTTTTGCCGAAGACACTATAGCATAGGTCATAATATGCCCATTCCATTCGCCCAGCACCACTTTTCTTGCGGTTATGGTCGTGTACTTTGGTGAATTGTCTGCGTAGTGCCTTCAATTTGTTAACGACTTGTTGCTGGTTTTTTTGGATGCCCCTTTCTGCCAGCATAAGGGATATGTTCTTGTAGACGATAGCATCCTTAACTGTTCCAGTCACCTGCCTTCTTATTTCTTCCTCTCCCCGAATATTAAGCAGCTCTTTGATCTCTGTGTCTGGCCAGGTATGGCTAGCCATGTTGCTGTGCTGGAGCTTCTGCTGCTGTATATTGTCTGTTTGTTTGGAAGCTGCTGCAATAAAAATATCTGTATGTACCCAGCGTGACTTCAGAGTGTTTTGTTTGCTGCCTCAATGCCTGCATGTGCCCAGCGTAGTGTTGTTTGCTGCTGCGGTGCCTGCATGTGCCCAGTGTAGTGTTGTAGCTAATGCAATAGATGTGCATCCGCGTTTGTTTGTTGCTGCGGTGCCTGCATGTGCCCAGCGTGTCTCCCAGGGATGACATCATCTTCCAGTGCCCCAGAAGCACCAATCAGCGTCTCAGAGCGTTACTCGGGTCTGAAAACACGTGTAATGACCGTTTCCACTGCACCGCTATCCATGTCATTACCGTGTTCTACCCAGGTAAATAGCCGGGTTGGATTCCCGGGTCACTCAATCCGTGTTGACCCGTTTCCACCTACTAAAAACCCGTGTTGATGCGCGCCCCCGTGCAAAAACACGGGTAAAAACAGCTAGTGGAAAAGGGGTATTAGATGCAGTGTTGCTTGCTATTATTCGTGACAGGTTGTCGTTGATAATTTGGTTGTGTTGGATGAGCTGAATTAGTGTTTGTTGCTGCCGCTGTAGTTCATCCATGATGCGTTGGAGATTGGCTTGCATTTGGCTGTTGTCTGCCCTCATCTGCTCCATTGAGTTGGCAATTCTGCCCACCTGAACGATAAGTCTGCCTGAGTTGCGACTCAGTCTAGGCAGATGATGGGGCAGACTTGCCAGGTATTGGCTGTGGGTCTTCAGGCACGCATAGTTTTGCGCCTGTTGTGTGGCCCAACTGTTCCAAAACTCAGTCTCCATTTGTGTCTGGGGTGGTGTTGTGATCAATTGGAGGCTGTGGGATGTTTGGGGTGGTTGGGGTATGTCCTGCGGCGTGGTTGGCTGGGTCGTATCTATGGCTTGTAGGTGTAGAGTGTAGGTGTCCTGCTGGTCAGTTTCCTGCTGGTCATCCACGGTCATGATGGCTGGTTCTGTATGGGGTTGAAGACAGACACTATTTAGAGATTATTTTGCATTGGTCTTACTGTAGGTTTTCGTCAACATGCATTACTTCATAATATTCATGTTTGAAATGAGAATTAGATTGTGGCCTAAACTATGTAGTTGCCCTTTTTGTACAAATATGTGGCTTCTAGCGTTCACTACTCATTTTGGTATAGTTTGAGCTAATTATTGTACTATGAGCCATAATTAATGGGCGACCACGAATAACGCAAAAATATAAATAAAAAACATTTACATATTGGGTATGAAGCTTCCTTTGGAACAACACACACAATACAATAAATGTGTTGACCAATACACTCATACATTGGGAGTCATTCCGAGTTGTTCGCTCGGTATTTTTTTCTCGCAAAGGAGCGATTAGTCGCTAATGCGCATGCGCAATGTCCGCAGTGTGACTGCGCCAAGTAAATTTGCTATGCAGTTAGGTATTTTACTCACGGCATTACGAGGTTTTTTCTTCGTTCTGGTGATCGTAATGTGATTGACAGGAAGTGGGTGTTTCTGGGCGGAAACTGGCCGTTTTATGGGTGTGTGTGAAAAAACGCTACCGTTTCTGGGAAAAACGCGGGAGTGGCTGGAGAAACAGAGGAGTGTCTGGCCGAACGCTGGGTGTGTTTGTGACGTCAAACCAGGAACGACACTGACTGAGCTGATCGCAGATGCCGAGTAAGTCTCGAGCTACTCAGAAACTGCTAAGAAGTGTCTATTCGCAATTCTGCTAATCTTTCGTTCACAATTTTGATAAGCTAAGATTCACTCCCAGTAGGCGGCGGCTTAGCGTGTGCAAAGCTGCTAAAAGCAGCTAGCGAGCAAACAACTCAGAATGATCCCCAGTGTGCGCGTGCTCTATAGCGCTCAGTGTGTGCGCGTGCTCTATAGCGCTCAGTGTGTGCGCGTGCTCTATAGCGCTCAGTGTGCGCGTGCTCTATAGCGCTCAGTGTGCGCGTGCTCTATAGCGCTCAGTGTGTGCACGTGCTATATAGCGCTCAGTGTGTGTGCTCTATAGCGCTCAGTGTGTGCACGTGCTATATAGCGCTGTGTGTGCGCGTGCTCTATAGCACTCAGTGTGTGCGCGTGCTCTATAGCGCTGTGTGTGCGCGTGCTCTATAGCACTCAGTGTGTGCACGTGCTATATAGCGCTCAGTGTGTGTGCTCTATAGCGCTCAGTGTGTGCGCATGCTCTATAGCGCTCAGTGTGCGCGTGCTCTATAGCGCTCAGTGTGTGCACGTGCTATATAGCGCTCAGTGTGTGTGCTCTATAGCGCTCAGTGTGTGCGCATGCTCTATAGCGCTCAGTGTGCGCGTGCTCTATAGCGCTCAGTGTGCGCGTGCTCTATAGCGCTCAGTGTGTGCGTGCTCTATAGCGCTCAGTGTGTGTATGCTCAGTGTGTGTGTGTGCGCGTGCTCTATAGCGCTCAGTGTGTGTATGCTCAGTGTGTGTGTGCGCGTGCTCTATGGCGCTCAGTGTGCGCGTGCTCTATAGCGCTCAGTGTGTGTATGCTCAGTGTGTGTGTGCGCGTGCTCTATAGCGCTCAGTGTGCGCATGCTCTATAGTGCTCAGTGTGTGTATGCTCAGTGTGCGCGTGCTCTATAGCGCTCAGTGTGTGTGTGTGTGCGTGCTCTATAGCGCTCAGTGTGTGTGTGTGTGCATGCTCTATAGCGCTCAGTGTGCGCGTGCTCTATAGCGCTCAGTGTGTGTATGCTCAGTGTGCGCGTGCTCTATAGCGCTCATTGTGTGTGTGTGTGCGTGCTCTATAGCGCTCAGTGTGTGTATGCTGTGTGCGCGTGCTCTATAGCGCTCAGTGTGTGTGTGTGTGTGCTCTATAGCGCTCAGTGTGTGTATGCTCAGTGTGTGTGTGCGCGTGCTCTATAGCGCTCAGTGTGTGTATGCTCAGTGTGTGTGTGCGCGTGCTCTATAGCGCTCAGTGTGTGTGTGCGCGTGCTCTATATCGCTCAGTGTGCACGTGCTCTATAGCGCTCAGTGTGTGCGCGTGCTCTATAGCGCTCAGTGTGCGCGTGCTCTATAGCGCTCAGTGTGTGTATGCTCAGTGTGTGTGTGCGCGTGCTCTATAGCGTTCAGTGTGTGTATGCTCAGTGTGTGTGTGTGCGCGTGCTCTATAGTGCTCAGTGTGTGTGTGCACGCTCTGTAGCGCTCAGTGTGTGCTCTATATCTGTTCAGAAGCCAAATGGGTCACTTCGGCCCATTCTCCATCTCAAAATGCACAGATAAATGAACAGATACATTTGGGTCCCCAGGTTTCACATGGAGACATTACTTTCCATAATCTTGGCCATGGAACCAGGGGATTACATGGTATCTCTGGATATACAGGATGCTTACCTGCATGTGCCTTTTGCATTGTCTCATCAGTGTTACCTCAGGTTCGCTATTCTCCAGCAACATTTTCAGTTCCAGGCCCTACCTTTTAGGTTAGCCACAGCTCCCAGAGTATTTACCAAGATTATGGTGGTTATGGCAGCTTATCTCCGCAAACAGGGGACAAGAATTTTCCCATACCTCGACGATCTTTTAATCCTGGCACAATCATAAGAATGGCTCCTCTGTCATCTCCAACAGACAATAACATGTCTGCAGAGGCTCATAAACTGGGAAAAATCATCTCTGGTTCTGTCACAGCGGATGACTCACTTGGGAGCTGTACTGGATTAAGGTCTGTAGAGAGTAATTTTACCTCGGAACAAGATATCCAAGGTACAGTCAAGGATTCAGGACTTGTTACACAGTCAAACGGTATCCATTCACGCAGCAATGCGAGTGATGGGTTTGATGGTGTCAGCATTCGACATGGTGGAGTATGCACAATTACACTCAAGACTTCTGCAGCGTCTGATTCTTGCCAAATGGAATGGAGTACATCAGATGATAAAGAAACAGACTATGGTACTTTCGGTAAAAGTAAGAAGGTCATTAGCCTGGTGGCTACAGACATCCCATCTGGACAAGGGGAGACCCTTTTGGATATCAGATTAGGAGATTCTGACAACGGATGCCAGTCTTCAGGGCTGGGGAGCAGTGTCTGGAAAATTATGGTTCCAGGGACAATGGACCACAGTAGAAAGTTGCCTGCCAATAAATGTGTTGGAACTTCGGGCCATATACATGGCACTGATTCAGGAAAAGGACATTCTTCGAGGAAATCCAGTCCAGATCGTTCGGACAATGCAACGGCAGTAGAGTACCTCAACCACCAGGGAGGAACTCGCAGCCAAAGATGAAGGAGGTAAGTCACATACTAAGGTGGGCAGAACTTCATCATCCAGCCTTGTCCGCAGTATTCATTCCGGGAGTCCTAAACTGGGAAGCGGACTTTCTCAGTCGACACACCATTCAAGCAAGCGAAGGGGCTCTACACCCAGAGGTCTTCCAGACTCTAGTAGACAAATGGGGATTGCCAGAGATCTCATGGCGTCCCGTCTGAACAACAAAGTGGCCGCATACGGGTCAAGAACAAAGGATCCCAGAGCAATCATTGTGAACGCCTTATCGGTGGATTGGAACTTTCATCTGGCTTATCTGTTTCCTCCGATCATCCTATTACCCAGGGTGGTGAGGAAAATAAAGCAAGCAAAGGGTTCTGTGATTCTAATAGCTCCGGCTTGGCCCAGAAGACATTGGTACACAGATCTGCAGAGGATGTCGATGGATGCTCCATTTCTGCTCCCTTAACGTCCAGATCTACTGATGCAGGGTCCTTGTTATCACAGACATCTAGATCGACTGTCTTTGACGGCGTGGCTCTTGAAACCTCTATCCTGAAGTCAAGAGGATTCTCACCACAGGTAATTCAAACAATGTGTCAGCGTCCGGGGTCTTACCGGCACGCCGGGGCCGCGAGGTCTGCTGTGCGGGCGGCTTGTGGGCAGCCGCGGAGTAGAGCTGCTGCGGCGGGTCCGCGTGAGGTGGGTAGGCGGCGGCGGGGGTCCGCTCGTGGCAGCGGGACGCTGCTGCAGCGGATCTCACTCAAGGGCGGTTGCTAGAGACCAGAAGCGGGGGAGTGTCTGGGTGCCAGCAGAAAGGTCTGCTTTACTGGGAGCCGCCATGTTGGAGACCAATTCTGAAGCAATAGTGCAGGCTTCCTGTGTTTCCAGCCAATCCAGGGAGATCTCTCCTTATAAAAGGGGGCTGGTTTATGACAGGGGCGCCAGTGCTTCAAGTTACAACCCAGTTGTAGGTGCTATAGCTCTGTGCTCCCAGGATTCTTGCCGTGTCCTGGTTACTCGCTGGCTCTGCTTTGCCGTCTCTTAGCTGCTGCCGCAGCCCTGCCGTTTCTAACCTACTGCGCTCCTGGAAACCCCAACCCAGTAAGAGCCTCTGGGCACGGACGGTCCCCGTGCTTCCAGCCTCGTGTCTCAAGCCACAGTTCACAAGGCCGTGCCTTCCAGCCTCATCTCTCAAGCCACAGTTCACAAGGCCGTGCCTTCCATCCTCGTCTCTCAAGCCACAGTTCACAAGGCCGTGCCTTCCATCCTCGTCTCTCAAGCCACAGTTCACAAGGCCGTGCCTTCCAGCCTCGTCTCTCAAGCCACAGTTCACAAGGCTACAGTTCAGCCTCGTCATTCCAAGCCACCACCTGCTAGCCCGCAGACCCTTGTCTTCAGTTTTGCTCAAGCTACGAATACCCGCCTTCTAGCCCTGCCTACGTCCTCCATCTGTCTCGTGTCCCATGAACTATGGGGGTAATTCCAAGTTGATCGCAGCAGGAAATTTTTTAGCAGTTGGGCAAAACCATGTGCACTGCAGGGGGGGCAGATATAACATTTGCAGAGAGAGTTAGATTTGGGTGGGGTGAGTTCAATCTGCAATCTAAATTGCAGTGTAAAAATAAAGCAGCCAGTATTTACCCTGCACAGAAACAAAATAACCCACCCAAATCTAACTCTCTCTGCACATGTTATATCTGCCCCATGCACTGCACATGGTTTTGCCCAACTGCTAAAAAATGTCCTGCTGCGATCAACTTGGAATTACCCCCTATATACAGCCTCCTTGTCTTTTTCATCTGCAGACAATTACTGCCTTGGGCAAATATCAGTTGCTGTATCCTCAAACCCAGCCAAGCGTGACAGTAAGCACTGGCCCTATGGATCCGACGGGTGATCAGGCCTCAGAAGGTGATTCCACCGTGGATATTTGGTCCCGCTTGAGTAAGCAAGAGGCCACACAATCTCAAATTGTGCAGTTCATGCAGAATATGTCTGATCACCTCGACTCTCTCTGTGTTGCCATGACGGCACCCCACATTAGCGCTTCCGGCTCCGCCTCCTCCTGCGTCAGTACCACTTCCACGGTTGCATTTGCCATCACCCAGTAAGTTCGATGGGAATCCAAAACAATGCCGCGGGTTTCTTAACCAGTGCGAAATTCAGTTCGAGCTACAGTCGGCCAATTTCCCATCAGCACGAACCAAGATAGCCTACATAATTTCTTTGCTTACTGGGCAAGCGTTGGAATGGGCGTCACCTTTTGTGGGAGAGAACAGATCCCATCCTTTCTAACTACTCCGAGTTCGTGGCCACCTTTCGAAGAATCTTCGACGAACCGGGCAGGACCTCTGCCGCCTCACTGGAGATCCTGCACCTGCGTCAGGGCACACGTATGGTCAGTCAGTACGTAATCCAGTTCCATACCCTCTCCTCAGAACTGAACTGGAATGAAGAAGCTCTCATTGCAGCTTTCTGGAGCGGTCTCTCCGAAAAGATCAAAGATGACCTCGCAACTCAGGACGTACCTGACAAGTTGGATAAGCTAATTTCCTTGTGTAATAAATTAGACCTGAGGTAGAGAGAACACTGTCTGGAGAGATCACAGTCAGATCGTCCCAATCCTCGAGTCGTCCCGCCGCCCAGACCGCCATCCACGACTACCGAAGAACCCATGCAGATCAATCGTTCCCGTCTCTCCAACGAAGAACGTCAGAGACGGCGATAAGGGAACTTATGCATGTATTGCGGTGCATCCGATCATTCTGTTAGATCCTGCAATCAACATCCGGGAAACGCCCGCTCCTAGCTTGTGCCGGAGAGGTTAAGTTAGGAGAATCCCTGGAATTACTTGCCAAGAAAGATTCTGTTTTGTTAACTCACCTGGAGCTCCCTTCTTCCTCCCTTCTCATCCCTGCACTACTTGATTCCGGAGCCGCCGAAAGCTTCATTACCTCAGCTCTGGTTAAACGATCCGGAATACAAACGGTCCGTTTGGATCCTACTATTTCTATTACTGCAGTGGATGGAAGTCATATTCCTGAGGGGATTATATCCTTTCATACTATTCCTCTCAAGATGAAGGTCGGAGTTCTTCATTCGGAAAACATCTCTTTCCTTGTAATTCCTAAAGCCTCTCACGAACTGATCCTAGGATTCCCATGGTTGACTAAACACAATCCCCACATAGACTGGCAAACCATGGATGTTCTCTCTTGGGGTAGAAGCTGCTTCCAGAATTGTTTGCTCACAGTAAGATTCCTCTGTTCTTCCAGCCACTCCAGCCTTCCTGTGGAATACCAGGCCTTCCAAGATGTCTTCAGTAAACACGGGACGGATACCTTACCTCCGCATCAAACTTAGGACTGCCCCATTGATCTGGTACCAGGCAAAACTCCTCCCCGGAGTCGAACTTACCCTCTCTCACTCCCTGAGACACATGCAATGTCTGAGTACATCCGGGAGAATTTGGATAAAGGTTTCATTCGGTCTTCCACCTCTCCGGCCGGGGCAGGGTTTTTTTATGTCAAGAAGGACGGGGGTCTGCGGCCTTGTATTGACTATAGAGGTCTCAACGAGATAACAATTAAGAACAGATATCCGTTGCCTCTGATTCCAGAACTATTCGACCGAGTTAAAGGAGCTACTTTTTTCTCTAAATTGGACTTACGGGGGCCTACAATCTAATACGTATTCGCCCAGGAGACGAATGGAAGACAGTGTTTAATACCCGCGATGGGCATTACGAATATCTGGTAATGCCCTTCGGCCTGTGTAATGCCCCAGCTGTCTTTCAGGAATTCGTCAAACTAAATTTTCAGAGACCTCCTCTATGACTGCTTGGTGGTATATTTAGATGACATCCTCATCTTTTCTAGGGATCTGAAGACCCATCAAGAACAAGTCAAAGAGGTTCTAACCCGTTTAAGAAGGAATCAGTTATTCTGCAAATTAGAGAAGTGTACCTTCAAAGTATCCACGATTCCATTCCTCGGTTACATCCTCTCGGGAGGGAAGTTACAGATGGATCCCGCTAAAGTCCAGGCGATCCAGGATTGGTCGCTTCCTGCTACCCTTAAGGGGGTTCAACGTTTTCTGGGATTCGCCAACTTCTACCGGAGATTCGTTAAGAATTACTCGTCCGTCATAGCTCCCATTACCGCATTAACTAGAAAAGGAGCAGATCCTGCCAAGTGGTCTCTGGAGGCTTTAGAAGCCTTTTCATCTTTAAAGAAAGCCTTCATGACCGCCCCTGTCCTTCGACAACCCGATTTCAGTCGTACGTTCCTGGTTGAGGTGGATGCCTCAACTGTAGGAGTAGGAGCAGTGTTGTCCCAGCTCTTCGGGGACAAGAAAGTCCATCCCTGTGCGTTCTTCTCGCGTAGATTCTCTCCCGCGGAACAGAATTACGCTATTGGAGAACAAGAATTACTGGCGATTAAGTTAGCATTTGAGGAGTGGAGGGATCTGTTGGAGGGAGTTCAGCATCCAATCTCGGCAACCACGGATCACAAGAACCTCCTATATTTACAATCAGCTCAATGTCTGAACCCACACCAAGCAAGATGGGCTCTCTTTTTAACACGTTTCAAGTTTAAACTCAGTTACCGACCAGGTTCTCTCAATAGAAAAGCAGATGCACTATCTCGTTCCCTAAGTTCGAAGAACCCACTCATCATTCAAAGGAACAGTTTATCTTGGAATCCACCTCTTTCTCAGCAACTCGTACGTCTCCGCTTCCTCCTCCCGGAAGAATATTTGTCGCCCCGAATCTTCGCAAGAGACTTCTTACATGGGCTCACTCCTCCTTTATGGGCCATGCAGGTGGTCATAAAATGTTCAAGTTCATTCAGCGTTCCTACTGGTGGCCTCGTCTCAGGACTGATGTTCAAGAATTCGTAGCTGCTTGTCCGAAGTGTGCCCAACATAAAAGTCCTAAAGGTCCTCCTTCCGGTTTACTCCACCCATTACCTGTGCCGCAAGACCATGGACGCATATCTCTATGGATTTTATTACCGATTTACCTGTTTCTGGTGTACGAAATACTGTGTGGGTAATAGTTGACCGGTTCTCTAAGATGACACACTTTGTTCCTCTGTCTGGTCTCCCATCAGCGTCCCAGTTGGCAAAGTTGTTTATAGCAGAGATTTTCCGACTTCATGGTCTACCGCAGGATATTGTATCAGATAGGGGTCCTCAGTTTGTGGCCAAGTTTTGGAGGTCCCTATGTCCTGCCCTTGGTGTAAAGCTGGACTTCTCCTCAGGGTATCATCCCCAAACAGATGGCCAGACGGAGAGAGTGAACCAGGACCTGGAGACTTTCCTATGTTTATTTATGTCTTCCTCTCAGGACGACTGGCTGGACTATCTCCCATTTGCAGAATTTGCCCATAACAATCTCAACCATTCTGCTACAAAATCTTCTCCATTCTACATAAACTATGGTTATCATCCAAGAGTTCCTGACTTTCAACTTCTACCTATGCTTGAGGTTCCTGCCACAGAATTAGCACTTCGACAGTTCACCAAAACCTGGAAACAAGTTCACGAGGCTTTGCTTAAGACATCCAAGAGGTATAAGACCTATGCAGATTTAAAGCGAAAAGCTGTACCAAACCTTAAAGTGGGAAATCGAGTTTAGGTTTCCACACGTAACCTGAGGCTGAAGGTACCTACTAAAAAGTTTGCTCCCAGGTTTATTGGGCCATATCCAATCGAGAAAGTATTAAATCCAGTGGCTTACAAGGTGAAGTTACCTCCGCATCTGAGAATCCCTTATGCGTTTCACATTTCTCTTTTAAAACCGTTGGTACTTGATCGATTCAGAGCTGCACTGCCTAAGTTTCCCAAGATCCAGTCAGCACAAGGAGACGAATTTGTGGTTCATAAGATCCTCGACTCCCGCAGACGGTATGGCTGCCTCCAATACCTTACTGATTGGAAGGGATATGGACCCGAGGAGAGGTCTTGGGTGGGAGCAGAAGATGTCCATTCTCCAAGACTTCTTCGGGCATTTCATGCCAAGTTTCCAGCCAAACCATATAGGTGTCCGGAGTCCACCCTCGAAGGGGGGGGGGGGGGTACTGTCAGCGCCCGGGGTCTTACCAGCACGCCGGGGCCGCGAGGTCTGCTGTGCGGGCGGCTTGTGGGCAGCGGCGGAGGAGGGCTGCTTCAGGGGGTCCGCTTGCAGCGGGTAGGCGGCGGTGGGGGGTCCGCTCGTGGCGGCGGGACGCCGCAGCAGCGGATCTCACTCAAGGGCGGTTGCTAGGAGACCAGAAGCAAGGGAGTGTCTGGGTGCCAGCAGAAAGTTCTGCTTTACTGGGAGCCGCCATGTTGGAGACCAATTCTGAAGCAATAGTGAAGGCTTCCTGTGTATCCAGCCAATCCAGGGAGATCTCTCCTTATAAAAGGGGGCTGGTTTATGACAGGGGCGCCAGTGCTTCAAGTTACAACCCAGTTGTAGGTGCTATAGCTCTGTGCTCCCAGGATTCTAGCCGTGTCCTGGTTACTCCCTGGCTCTGCTTTGCCGTCTCTTAGTTGCTGCCGCAGCCCTGCCGTTTCTAACCTACTGTCGCCTGTGGTAGCGCTCCTGGAAACCCCGACCCAGTAAGGGCCTCTGGGCACGGACGGGCCTCGTCTCTCAAGCCACAATTCACAAGGCCGTGCCTTTCAGCCTCATCTCTCAAGCCACAGTTCACAAGGCTATTCCTTCCAGCCTCGTCTCTCAAGCCACAGTTCACAAGGCCGTGCCTTTCAGCCTCGTCTCTCAAGCCACAGTTCACAAGGCCATTCCTTTCAGCCTCGTCTCTCAAACCACAGTTCACAAGGCCGTGCCTTTCAGCCTCGTCTCTCAAGCCACAGTTCACAAGGCCGTGCCTTCCAGCCTCGTCTCTCAAGCCACAGTTCACAAAGCCGTGTCTTCTAGCCTGGTCTCTCAAGCCACAGTTCACAAGGCCATGCCTTCCAGCCTCGTCTCTCAAGCCACAGTTCACAAGGCCGTGTCTTCTAGCCTCGTCTCTCAAGAAGGAACTATATCCAGCCTCCTCGTCTTCTTCATCCGCAATTACTTCCTTAGGCAAATCTCAGTTGCCGGATCCTCAAACCCAGCCAAGCGTGACACAATGCTCAGAGCAAGGAAACCCTCCTCAGCTCGCATTTATCACCGAATATGGCAAACCTATATACATTGGTGCAGTGAAAGAAATGTGGACCCGAAATCTTTCAGAGTTTCTAGGGTCTTAGCATTCCGTCAGGCAGGAATGGATAAAGGTTTGAAGGTTGCTTCCTTGAGAGTTCAAGTATCAGCATTGACTGTATGGTTCCAAAAGAAAATTGCCAATTTACAGGATGTGCATACTTTTTTCCAGGGAATGCTGCGCATTCAACCTCTGTTTGTTTCATCTACAGCACGTGGGACTTGTGTAGTCCCGAAAGCCCTTCAAGTTGCCCCATTTGAACCACTTAATAGAGTGGATCTTAAATGGTTGACAGCTAAAGTTCTCTTTCTACTGGAATGGCATCAGCTAGAAAAGCATCAGATTTAGGAGCACTGTGACGTAAATCTCCTTTTCTGTTTTTTTTTTTATCCAGATAAAGCCGTTCTCAGAACTAGGTCTGGGTATCTTCCTAAGGTGGTGTCTAATTTCCACCTTAAATGAAGAAATTGTAGTTCCGGCTTTACAGGTACCGGGACTTTCTGCGGGAGATGCATCGCTGGATGTAGTCCGTGCATTAAGGATCTACGTGGATTGTACCAGTGCCATCAGAAAGACAGATTCTCTCTTCATTCTCTACGGATTTCACAAGAGGGGATGGCCTGCTACTAAACAGACGCTAGCAAGATGGCTTCGAATGACTCTTTCAGAAGCTTAGTCTCGTGCTGATCTCCCTGTTCCGGCTAATGTCTCATTCTACTCATAAGGTAGATCCTTCATGGGCAGCACAACAGGGTGCTTCAGCAGAACAGATATGTAAGGCAGCCACATGGTCTTCCATAAACACATTCAGTAGACATTATGCCTTGGATACCTTTGCCTCTCATGACCCTGAATTCGGGCAAAGGGATCTCCTGTCCAATCAGGAGCGTCCCCACCAATAAATTTCTTTGGGAAATCCCATTGTTATCCTGTGGATAACCTGTGGACCCTACCTTAGAAATATACGTTATGGTCCACAAGATTCACAGGGATCCCACTTAACAAAGGTAAGTCTACCATAAATCTCCTTTTCTGCAGCAGGGTACACTGGGATTCCACAGGGAATAACATCGGGGATGTCCTAAAGCAGTTCCTCATTGGAGGGGACGCACTGTAGCGGGTACAAGAACCCGGCATCCAACGGAAGTATCCTGGGAGGCGGAAATATCAAAGTCATAGAACCTGATGAACGTGTTCACAGAGGACCACATAGCCGCCCTGCACAATTGTTCTGCGGACGCGCCACGGCGGGCCGCCCAAGAAGGTCCAACAGAACAAGTAGTATGATGTAGAATGGTGTAGAATGGGCCTTGAGCGCAGTAGGAGCCGGGAGCCCGGCCTGCGCATAAGCTTGTGCAATCACCATGTGGCCAAAGTTTGCTAATTCGCAGGCAAGTCACGTTTGTGAAAACCAAAAAGTACAAAAAGGGAATCTGACCTTCTGATAGAGGCAGTCCTTTCCACATATATACAGAGAGCCCGTACCACATTCAAAGACCACTGTTTAGAGGACAAGTCAGAAGAGATGAAGGCCGGAACCACAATTTCTTGGTTAAGGTGAAAAGATGACACCACCTTAGGCAAATAACCTGGGCGAGTTCTAAGAACTGCCCGGTCATGATGAAATATCAGAAAGGGTGGATGTGGCCGGAGAGACTAACCAGTCACACGTGTAATGGCGGCTGCGGCACTGAAGGGGTTAACCCTCATGCCCGGCGCCATGTTGTGGACAATAGGCGCTTGGCGTCACTGTTAAATGTACTTACGGCGCTGGGCGCAGACTGTTTAAAAATATGTTTAATGATGTGTCTTAACATGTCATATGTAGTGCTCTGTGCACAATTGCAGGAATGCATGTTTAAATGTATTTATATTTAAGATGTGGTCACCTGTATATTTAAAGGAAAAATGCACTTACTATAGATGTCCGAATAATCATCTCCTGTCAGTAGGAAGTGGCATGCTAATGGCCCTGTCCTAGCAGAGAGGTGTGAATGACAAAACCTTTTGATGTGTAAATTCCTTAGAGAGAGATGCTAATCACGGGGGATCTCCTTATCCCATATGTAAAGTAGTTCTGGGCTTGGAACCTGTTTCATGTAATGATTTAATTGATATACGAACCCTGAATGGCAGATGCAGGAAGGGAGACTGTTTGTTGTGTTGCAGCCTTTCCTGTTGTAATCCCAAACACTGGGTTTGCCTGGAGATGTGAATGAGACAGAAACATTTATATTTTGAAGCTATGTGATAAATTTATCAATAGTGAATGTTAATCTGATACCAAACGTTGTCTGTGTCACAGGAAGAAGGATATTGTTTTATTGCACTTATCTCCTTTTGAAATGTAATTTATTTACTTGTATTTTCTAAGATATCCTGATTGGAAAGAAAGGGCTCAGGGAGGACATGACCCCCTGTGGTACTGTGTGGAAAATTGACATAAAAAGGAGGCCTGCGTGCCTCCAGAGTGTATTATACCAACTACTTTCTGCTGTGAACATCTTGCTGTATGCTGTTTTCCCTAGCAATAGGGAAGAGTTCTCTTTAGAACTATTGCAAATAAATACCATTTGCCTCAAGAAGACCGCGTCATCTTGTGACCTACAGGGTTATGCCAAACATAGCCCCGTCCCCCGGCTGTCCAGGGAAGCACCTAACGTCTCCAAGTTCCGCCTTCCGCCAGCTACCGGTAGAAGCCTAGCAAGTGGCTAGTGGGGATTCGTCAATACCACACAGGGGTGGTAAGGCAGTGTGTCGGCACATACAGAGCAGAACCGTGGTTCCAAACGCCACGGCAGGTTAGGAGTTTGGTGGTGGCAGCATAAACCCGCCCACAGTGCAGTGGGTGGAGTCAGTAACAGGCGGTTACTGACGGTAAGAGGGAATCCCCTATGTGGTCAGGCCTCATGTGACCTAATCCTTCCATTCTGTGCACTGGGAACGGGACGCGGAAGCGGTGAGTGCTTTCGTACGGAACCGTCCTGTCACAGTGGACAGCATGACAAAGCGCCCAAGTCCAAAACCCTTCTAGCAGAAGCAATACCCAGCAAAAAGAGGACCTTGACAGTGAGTTATTTAAGGTCCACCTTCTCAAGGAGGTTCAAATGGAGACTCTTGCAGGGCATTCAGGACAACAGACAGATCCCATGGAGCCAAAAGAGGGACATAGGGAGGTTGAATTCACAATACACCCTGAGTGAAGGTATGAACGTCAGGAACAGACGCAATTTTCCGCTGAAACCACACTGACAAGCAGATATGTGAACCTTGAGGGAGGCCAGACGAAGTCCTAAGTCCAGGCCTTGCTGGAAAAAGCCAGAAGTTTGGAAGTACTAAACTTGTAAGTATCGTAATTCCTAGCAGCACACCACTTGAAGTAAGAATTCCAGACCCTATAATAAATCCGTGTAGAAGCCGGTTTGCGGGCCTTTAGCATAGTTTGGATAACCGTCTCTGAAAATCCTTTGGCCCTCAGGAGTGAAGCTTCAAGAGCCACACCATCAAAGCCAGTCTGGCCAGGTCCGGGTAGACACAAGGGCCCTGAACGAGGAGGTCTGGGCGTTGAGGAAATGGAAGACGCTCTATCAATAGACCCTGCAGGTCTGAGAACCAATGTCGTCTGGGCCACGCTGGAGCGACTATAAGTAGTATTCCTCTTTCTTGGTTGAACTTCCATAGTACCCTGGGCAGGAGTGACACTGGAGGGAAAGGGTTTCTGCACATCCAGCCTCCCTTTGTGCTGCCTACGGCGCCCTGGGATCTTAACGTGGTGTTACAGTTCCTCCAATCGGATCAGTTCGAGCCTCTACCGGAGGTTGTCAAGTTTCTCGCGTGGAAGGCGGTCAGTTTGTTGGCCTTAGCTTCTGCTAGACGTGTGTCGGAGTTGGGGGCTTTGTCTTGTAAGAGCCCCTACTTGAAGATAGAGCTGAGCTCCGGACACGTCAGCAGTTCCTTCCGAAGGTTGTGTCGGCATTTCATATCAACCAACCTATTGTAGTGCCAGTTGCTACTGACTCCTCAATTTAATCAAAGTCCTTGGATGTTGTAAGGGCTTTGAAAATCTATGTGAGGAGGACAGCTCGTCACAGAAAATCGGACTCTCTGTTTGTCCTGTATGATCCCAAGAAACTTGGGTGTCCTGCTTCTAAGCAGACTATCTCTCGCTGGATCAGGTTCACTATCCAGCATGCGTATTCTACGGCAGGATTACCGTGTCCTACATCAATTAAGGCCCACTCTACTCGTAAGGTGGGTTCTTCATGGGCGACTGCCTGGGGTGTCTCGGCTTTACAGCTTTGCCGAACGGCTACTTGGTCTTGGTCGAACACGTTTGCAAAGTTCTACAAGTTCGATACCTTGGCCGCTGAGGACCTGAAGTTTGGTCAATCAGTTCTGCAGGAGCCTCCGTGCTCTCCCTCCTGTTCTGGGAGCTTTGGTACATCCCTATGGTACTAATATGGACCCCAGCATCCTCCAGGACGTAAGAGAAAAATACAATTTTACTCACGGGTAATTCTATTTCTCGTAGTCCGTAGTGGATGCTGGGGACTCCGTAAGGACCATGGGGAATAGCGGCTCCGCAGGAGACTGGGCACAGCTAAGAAAGATTTAGGACTACCTGGTGTGCACTGGCTCCTCCCACTATGACCCTCCTCCAGACCTCAGTTAGGATACTGTGCCCGGAAGAGCTGACACAATAAGGAAGGATTTTGAATCCCGGGTAAGACTCATACCAGCCACACCAATCACACCGTATAACTCGTGATACTATACCCAGTTAACAGTATGAAATATAACTGAGCCTCTCAACAGATGGCTCTCAACAATAACCCTTTAGTTAGGCAATAACTATATAAAAGTATTGCAGACAATCCGCACTTGGGATGGGCGCCCAGCATCCACTACGGACTACGAGAAATAGATTTACCGGTGAGTAAAATCTTATTTTCTCTGACGTCCTAGTGGATGCTGGGGACTCCGTAAGGACCATGGGGATTATACCAAAGCTCCCAAACGGGCGGGAGAGTGCGGATGACTCTGCAGCACCGAATGAGAGAACTCAAGGTCCTCCTCAGCCAGGGTATCAAATTTGTAGAATTTTGCAAACGTGTTTGCCCCTGACCAAGTAGCAGCTCGGCAAAGTTGTAAAGCCAAGACCCCTCGGGCAGCCGCCCAAGAAGAGCCCACTTTCCTCGTGGAATGGGCTTTTACAGATTTAGGCTGTGGCAGGCCAGCCACCAAATGCGCAAGCTGAATTGTGCTACAAATCCAGCGAGCAATAGTCTGCTTTGAAGCAGGAGCACCCATCTTGTTTGGTGCATACAGGATAAATAGCGAGTCAGTCTTCCTGACTCCAGCCGTCCTGGGAACATAAATTTTCAAGGCCCTGACTACGTCCAGTAACTTGAAGTCCTCCAAGTCCCTAGTAGCCGCAGGCACCACGATAGGTTGGTTCAAGTGAAAAGCTGATACCACCTTAGGAAGAAACTGGGGACGAGTCCTCAATTCTGCCCTATCCATATGGAAAATCAAATAGGGGCTTTTACATAACAAAGCCGCCAATTCTGACACACGCCTTGCCGAAGCCAAGGCCAAAAGCATGACCACTTTCCACGTGAGATATTTTAAATCCACGGTTTTGAGTGGCTCAAACCAATGTGACTTTAGGAAACCCAACACCACGTTGAGGTCCCACGGTGCCACTGGAGGCACAAAAGGAGGCTGAATATGCAGCACTCCCTTGACAAATGTCTGAACTTCAGGCAGTGAAGCCAGTTCTTTTTGGAAGAAAATCGACAGAGCCGAAATCTGGACCTTAATGGAACCCAGTTTTAGGCCCATAGTCACCCCTGACTGTAGGAAGTGCAGAAATCGACCTAGCTGGAATTCCTCCGTTGGGGCCTTCCTGGCCTCACACCACGCAACATATTTTCGCCATATGCGGTGAAAATGTTGTACGGTTACATCTTTTCTAGCTTTAATAAGCGTAGGAATGACTTCCTCCGGAATACCCTTTTCTTTTAGGATCCGGTGTTCAACCGCCATGCCGTTAAACGCAGCAGCGGTAAGTCTTGGAAAAGACAGGGCCCCTGCAGCAGCAGGTCCTGTCTGAGCGGCAGAGGCCATGGGTCCTCTGAGATTAATTCTTGAAGTTCCGGGTACCAAGACCTTCTTGGCCAATCTGGAACAATGAGAATAGTTCTTACTCCTCTTTTCTTTATTATCCTCAGTACCTTGGGTATGAGAGGAAGAGGAGGGAACACATAAACCGACCGGTACACCCACGGTGTCACTAGAGCGTCCACAGCTATCGCCTGAGGGTCTCTTGACCTGGCGCAATGTTTTTCTAGCTTTTTGTTTAAGCGGGACGCCATCATGTCCACCTGTGGCTTTTCCCAACGGTTTACAATCAGTTGGAAGACTTCTGGATGAAGTCCCCACTCTCCCGGGTAGAGGTCGTGCCTGCTGAGGAAGTCTGCTTCCCAGTTGTCCACTCCCGGAATGAACACTGCTGACAGTGCTAACACGTGATTTTCCGCCCATCGGAGAATCCTTGTGGCTTCTGCCATCGCCGTCATGCTTCTTGTGCCGCCCTGTCGGTTTACATGGGCGACTGCCGTGATGTTGTCTGACTGGATCAGAACCGGCTGGTTTTGAAGCAGGGGCTTTGCTTGACTTAGGGCATTGTAAATGGCCCTCAGTTCCAGAACATTTATGTGTAGGGAAGTCTCCTGACTTGACCAAAGTCCTTGGAAGTTTCTTCCCCGTGTGACTGCACCCCAGCCCCGAAGGCTGGCATCCGTGGTCACCAGGACCCAGTCCTGTATGCCGAATCTGCGGCCCTCTCTGAGATGAGCACTCTGCAGCCACCACAGCAGAGACACCCTGGTTCTTGGAGACAGGGTTATCAACCGATGCATTTGAAGATGCGATCCGGACCATTGGTCCAACAGGTCCCACTGAAAGGTTCTGGCATGGAACCTGCCGAATGGAATCGCTTCGTAGGAAGCTACCATCTTTCCCAGGACTCGCGTGCAATGATGCACCGACACCTGTTTTGGTTTCAGGAGGCCTCTCACTAGAGATGACAGCTCCTTGGCTTTCTCCTCTGGGAGAAACACTTTTTTCTGGACTGTGTCCAGAATCATCCCCAGGAACAGTAGACGTGTCGCCGGAACCAGCTGAGACTTTGGAATATTCAGAATCCAACCGTGCTGGTGTAGCACCTCCTGAGATAATGCTACGCCGACCAACAACTGCTCTCTGGACCTCGCCCTTATCAGGAGATCGTCCAAGTATGGGATAATTAAAACTCCCTTTTTCCGAAGGAGTATCATCATTTCGGCCATTACCTTGGTAAATACCCTCGGTGCCGTGGACAGGCCGAACGGCAACGTCTGGAATTGGTAATGACAATCCTGTACCACAAATCTGAGGTACTCCTGGTGAGGATGGTAAATGGGGACATGCAGGTAAGCATCCTTGATGTCCAGAGATACCATGTAATCTGCCTCTTCCAGGCTTGCAATAACCGCCCTGAGCGATTCCATCTTGAACTTGAATTTTCTTAAATATGTGTTCAAGGATTTCAAATTTAAAATGGGTCTCACCGAACCGTCCGGTTTCGGTACCACAAACATTGTGGAATAGTAACCCCGTCCTTGTTGAAGTAGGGGCACCTTGACTATCACCTGCTGGGAATACAGCTTGTGAATTGCCTCTAACACAGCCTCCCTTTCTGAAGGAGTGGTTGGTAAGGCAGATTTGAGGAAACGGCGGGGGGGGGGGGGGGGGGATGTCTCGAATTCCAGCCTGCACCCCTGAGATACCACTTGAAGGATCCAGGGATCTACCTGTGAGCGAGCCCACTGATTGCTGAAGTTTTTGAGACGGCCCCCCACCGTACCTGGCTCCGCCTGCTGAGCCCCAGTGTCATGCGGCGGACTTAGCAGAAGCAGCGGGGGAGGACTTTTGTTCCTGGGAAGTGGCTGTATGCTGCAGCTTTTTTCCCCTACCTCTGGGCAGAAAGGACGCGCCTCTACCCCGTCTGCTCTTTTGGGGGCAAAGGACTGCACCTGATAATACGGTGCTCTCTTTGGTTGTGAGGGGACATGTGGCAAAAATGCTGACCCAGCTGTTGCTGTGGACACTAAGTCTGAAAGACCATCCCCGAACAACTCCTCGCCCTTATAAGGCAAAACTTCCATGTGCCTTTTAGAATCTGCATCACCTGTCCACTGCCGAGTCCATAACCCTCTCCTGGCACAAATGGACAGTGCACTTATTTTTGATGCCAGCCGGCAAATATCCCTCTGTGCATCTCTTATGTAAAAGACAGCGTCTTTAATATGCTCTACGTTTAGCAATATAGTGTCCCTGTCTAGGGTGTCAATGTTTTCTGACAGGGAGTCTGACCATGCAGCTGCAGCACTGCACATCCATGCTGAGGCAATAGCTGGTCTCAGTATAATACCAGTGTGTGTATATATAGCTTTCTGGAGAGCCTCCTGCTTTCTGTCAGCAGGTTCCTTTAGGGCGGCCGTATCCTGGGACGGCAGTGCCACCTTTTTTGATAAGCGCGTAAGTGCTTTATCCACCCTAGGGGATGTTTCCCAACGTGACCTATCCTCTGACGGGAAAGGGTACGCCATTAGTAATTTTTTTTAAATTACCAATTTTTTTATCGGGGGAAGCCCACGCTAGGTCACACACTTCATTCAATTCTTCAGAAGGGGGAAAAACTACTGGTAGTTTTTTCTCCCCAAACATAATACCCTTTTTTGTGGTACCTGGGGTCACCTCAGAAATGTGTAAAACATTTTTCATTGCCTCAATCATATAACGAGTGGCCCTATTGGACATTACATTAGTCTCTTCGTCGTCGACACTGGTATCAGTATCCGTGTCGACATCTGTGTCTGCCATCTGAGGTAGCGGGCGTTTTAGAGCCCCTGATGACTTTTGAGACGTCTGGGCAGGCACGAGCTGAGAAGCCGGCTGCCCCGCATTTGGCATGTCGTCAAATTTTTTATGTAAGGAGTCGACACTTTCGCGTAATTCCTTCCACAAGTCCATCCACTCCGGTGTCTGCCCCGCAGGGGGTGACAACACATTTATAGGCACCTGCTCCTCCTCCACATAAGTCTCCTCATCAAACATGTCGACACAGCCGTACCGACACACCGCACACACACAGGGAATGCTCTGACAGAAGACAGGACCCCACAAAGCCCTTTGGGGAGACAGAGAGAGAGTATGCCAGCACACACCAGAGCGCTATATAAATCAGGGATTAACTAAATTATATCCCCTTATAGCTGCTATATGTATATTGCGCCTAAATTTAGTGCCCCCCCTCTCTTTTTTACCCTTTTCTGTAGTGTAGACTGCAGAGGAGAGCCAGGGAGCTTCCTTCCAGCGGAGCTGTGAGGGAGAAATGGCGCCAGTGTGCTGAGGGAGATAGCTCCGCCCCTTTTTCGGCTGACTTTTCTCCCGCTTTTTTATGGATTCTGGCAGGGGTATTTATCACATATATAGCCTCTGGGGCTATATATTGTATATTTGCCAGCCAAGGTGTATTTATTGCTTCTGGCTCTGCAAGGGGGCCGGCGGCGCGGCTCCGGGACCGAACACCAATGGCCGGTTCCATGCGGTCGATCCCTCTGGAGCTAATGGTGTCCAGTAGCCTAAGAAGCCCAAGCTACCACCAGTTAGGTAGGTTCGCTTCTTCTCCCCTTAGTCCCTCGCTGCAGTGAGTCTGTTGCCAGCAGATCTCATTGTAAAATAAAAAACCTAAAATATACTTTCTCCCTAGGAGCTCAGGAGAGCCCCTAGTGTGCATCCAGCTCAGCCGGGCACAGGATTCTAACTGAAGTCTGGAGGAGGGTCATAGTGGGAGGAGCCAGTGCACACCAGGTAGTCCTAAATCTTTCTTAGCTGTGCCCAGTCTCCTGCGGAGCCGCTATTCCCCATGGTCCTTACGGAGTCCCCAGCATCCACTAGGACGTCAGAGAAATAAGAATTTACTCACCGGTAATTCTATTTCTCGTAGTCCGTAGTGGATGCTGGGTACTCCGTAAGGACCATGGGGTATAGACGGGCTCCGCAGGAGACTTGGCACTCTTAAAAGAAAGATTAGGTACTATATCTGGTGTGCACTGGCTCCTCCCTCTATGCCCCTCCTCCAGACCTCAGTTAGGGAAACTGTGCCCGGAAGAGCTGACATTACTAGAAAAGGATTTGGAATCCAGGGTAAGACTCATACCAGCCACACCAATCACACCGTACAACTCGTAATAACTATACCCAGTTAACAGTATGAACAATAACTGAGCCTCTCTCAACAGATGGCTCATACAATAACCCTTTAGTTAAGCAATAACTATATACATGTATTGCAGAGAGTACGTACTTGGCACGGGCTCCCAGCATCCACTACGGACTACGAGAAACAGAATTACCGGTGAGTAAATTCTTATTTTCTCTGACGTCCTAGTGGATGCTGGGTACTCCGTAAGGACCATGGGGATTATACCAAAGCTCCCAAACGGGCGGGAGAGTGCGGATGACCCTGCAGCACCGAATGAGCAAACTCAAGGTCCTCCTCAGCCAGGGTATCAAACTTGTAGAATTTTGCAAAAGTGTTTGAACCCGACCAAGTAGCAGCTCGGCAAAGTTGTAAAGCCGAGACCCCTCGGGCAGCCGCCCAAGAAGAGCCCACCTTCCTAGGCCCATAGTCACTCCTGACTGTAGGAAGTGCAGGAATAGACCCCCCTGGAATTCCTCTGTAGGGCCTTCCCGGCCACACACCAAGCAACCTATTTTCGCCATATACAGTGAAAAAGTCTTGCTGTCACGTCTTTCCTAGCCTTTATCAGCGTAGGAATAACTGCATCCGGAATGCCCTTTTCCGCTAGGATCCGGCGTTCAACCGCCATGCCGTCCAACGCAGCCGCGGTAAGTCTTGGATCAGACAGGGTCCCTGTTGCAACATGTCCTGACTGAGAGGCAGAGGCCATGGGTCCTCTGATAGCATTTCTTGCAGTTCCGGGTACCGAGTCCTTCTTGGCCAATCCGGAGCAAAGAATATTGTTCACACTCCTCCGTTTATTACAATTCTCAGCCCTTGGGTCTGAGAGGAAGAGGGAATATATAGACCGACTGGAACACCCACGGTGTTACTAGTGCGACCACAGCTATCGCCTGAGAGTCCCTTGACCCAGCGTAAAACCTTTTTTATCTTTTTATTGAGGTGGGACGCCATGTAGTCCACCTGAGGCAGTTTCCATCAATTTGCAAAACTGCGTGAAGACTTCCTGATGAAGTCACCACTTTACCGGGTGGAGGTCGTGTCCACTCCCGGAATGAACACTGCTGACAGTGCGCTTACTTGATTCTCCGCCCAGCGAAGAATTCTGGTGGCTTCTACCCTCGCCACCCTGCTCCTTGTGCCGCCCTGGCGGTTTACATGAGCCCCTGCGGTCTGACTGGATCAGAACCGGTTGGTCGCGAAGCAGGAACTCCGCTTGACTTAGGGCGTTGTATATGGCCCTTAGTTCCAGGATATTGATGTGAAGGCAAGTCTGTTGGCTTGACCACAAACCTTGGAATTTTCTTCCCTGTGTAACTGCCCCCCACCCTCGGAGGCTTGCATCCGTGGTCACCAGGACCCAGTCCTGAATGCCGAATCTGCGGCCCTCGAGAAGGTGAGCACTCCGCAGCCACCACAGGAGAGACACCCTGGCCCTGGGGGATAGGGTGATTAACCGATGCATCTGAAGATGTGATCCGGACCACTTGTCCAGTAAGTTCCATTGTCCTTGCATGGAACCAGCCGAAGGGGATGGCCTCGTATGATTATTATTATTATTATCCTTTATTTATATGGCGCCACAAGGGTTCCGCAGCGCCCAATTACAGAGTACATAAACAAATAATCAAACAAGAAAACAGCAACTTACAGTTGACGACAATATAGGACAAGTACAGGGTAAATAAACATAGCTACATCAGCAGATGACACTGGAATAAGTATCAGGTGGCAGAAGACTGCTGGATTTGGTGCAGTTGAAGATTATTAAAGTAAGAAAAGGGTAAGCACATGAGGGAAGAGGGCCCTGCTCGTGAGAGCTTACATTCTAACGGGGAGGGGTAGACAGACAGGGGTGAGACAGATGGGGTACATAGAGAGCGTGGAACAGAGGTTTAGGATGAGATTTGGCTGGGTTTGGTGTAGAAGTGGGTCTTGAGAGCCCGTTTGAAGTTTTGTAGAGAGGTGGAGAGTCTGAGGGGGAGAGGTAGGGAATTCCAGAGAAGTGGTGCAGCGCGTGAAAAATCTTGGAGGTAGGAGTGGGAGGAAGTAATCCGTAGGCAGGAGAGTCGGCGAGCATTAGCAGAGCGAAGAGGACGGGTGGGAGTGTAAAGCGAGATAAGATCAGAGATGTAGATGGGAGAGGAGTGGGTGAGGGCTTTGTAAGCAAGTGTGAGAAGCTTGAAATGGATTCTGAAAGGGAAGGGGAGCCAGTGAAGGTCTAGTAAGAGAGGAGAGGTGGACGTAGTGCGTTTGGTGAGGAAAATGAGCCGGGCAGCAGCATTGAGGATAGATTGGAGTGGAGAGAGGTATTTGTCAGGAAGTGAAACGGCCATCATCCTTCCCAGGACTCGAGTGCAGTGATGCACTGACACCTGTTTTGGTTTTCAATGGATTCCTGACCAGTGTCATGAGCTCCTGAGCTCTCTCTATCGGGAGATAAACCCTCTTCTGGTCTGTGTCTAGGATCATGCCTAGGCGAGGCAGATGAGCTGTAGGAACCAACTGCGACTTTGGAATATATAGAATCCAGTCGTGTTGCCGTTTCACTTCCAGAGAAGGTGATACGCTGTCCAGCAACTGCTCTCTTGATCTCGCTTTTATGAGGAGATCATCCAAGTATGTGATAATAGTGACACCTTGCTTCCGCAGGAGCACGATCATATCCGCCATTACCTTGGTGAAATTGGTAATGACAATCCCGTACCGCAATTCTGAGGTACGCCTGATGAGGTGGATAAATGGGGACACGAAGGTATGCATCCCTTATGTCCCAATTCATTTCAGGCATGCAATGACCGCTCTTAGCGATTCCATCTTGAACCTGAACCTTTTCAGGTATATGTTCAGGGATTTTAATTCAATATGGGTCTAACCGAACCGTCTTTTTTCGGGATTATAACATGGTCGAATAATAACACCTTCTTGTTGAAGGAGGGGACCCTTGACCACCACCTGTTGAAGATACAATTTACGAATTGCAGTTAACACTGGCTCCCTCTCTTGGGGGGAAGCCCGCCGGGTCCTCGGTGAGGGGGCATCTTCTCACAGTCCAGCCTGTATCCCTGCGATACAATTTCTATTGCCAAGGGTTCTAACAGGGAGTGAACCCACTTGTGGCTGAACTTACGAAGGCGTGTCCCCACCGGGCCTAGCTCCGCCTGTGGAGCCCCAGCGACATGCGGTGGATTTTTGTAGAGGCCGGGGAGGACTTCTGTTCCTGGGGACTAGCTGTGTTGTACAGCTTCTTTCCTCTGCCCCCGGCTCTGACAAGAAAGGACGCACCTCAGACTTTCTTGTTTCTTTATTCGAAAAGCTGCATTTAATAATGTCGTGCTTTCCTAGGCTGTGCAGGAATATAAGGCAAAATATCAGAATTACCAGCTATAGCTGTGGAGACCAGGCCCGAGAACCTTTCTCCACACAATCCTCAGCCTTCCATATGCCTCTTAAGTCGGCATCATCTGTCCAATGTATATTCTACAGGACACGTCAAGCAGAAATCGACATAGCTTTTGTCTCTAGGACCCAGTATACTCATGTCCCTTTGGGCATGCTTTATAATTATATATCTATCACTTAAGACAGCATCTTAAAATATTTATATGCATACTAGGGTCTCAGTCTCTGCTGATAAGGTACCTGTCCACGCTGCCACAGCGCTATAAACCCATGCCGACACAATCGCCGGTCTGGGTAGTATACTAGAATGTGCACACTATCTGCAGGATCCCTGAGAATAGCTAGTGCAAACAGGACACCCAAGGGGAAGATTCTCAACACATCCTGGCCCTAGTGGGGAAAGGATACAGCCTGAGAATTCTCTTGTGGGAAGCTGTCGTCTCTTGTCTGGAGATTCCCGCTCTTTTTCCTCATGAGAGGAGGGAAATTTACCTCAGCTTTCTTCCCCTTAACATGTGTACTCTTGTGTCAGGGACAGATGAGTCATCAGTGATATGCAAATCATCTTTTATTCCAATAATCATATATTGAATATCTTTTAAACCACTTGGCTGTAACTTTGCATTATCGTAGTCGACAGTGGAGTTAAACTCCGTGTCGATACTTTGTTATTTTGGATAGTGAACATAGAGAGACTCTGAAGGACTCTGTGACATAGGGACAGACCAGGGTAGATTTCCTTTCTGTTCCCTAACCTTTTGTGCAATAATTTTACCTCAGCACTTACACATATCCAAACAGGTGTCGGCGTTGTCGACGGAGACACCCTCCCACACACTTATCCGCTCTATCACCTCCTTAGAGGAGCCTTTTACCTCAGACATGTCGACACACGCGTACCGACACACCACACACACAGGGGATGCTCTATTTGAAGACAGTTCCCCCACAAGGCCCTTTGGAGAGACAGAGTTAAAGTATGCCAGCACACACCACAGCGCTATATAATACAGGGATGTACACTATACTGAGTGATTTTTCCCCTATAGCAGCTTATATACACAGTTTTGCGCCTAAATTTATGTGCCCCCCCTCTCTTTTTTACCCTTTGTGTACCAGGATACTGCAGGGGAGAGCCTGGGGAGCTTCCTTCCAGCTGAGCTGTGAAGAGAAAATGGCGCCGGTGTGCTGAGGAAGAAGGCCCGGCCCCCTCAGCGGCGGGCTTCTGTCCTTTTATGTACTGTAATGGCGGGGGTTAATGCACATATACAGTTTATCAGACTGTGTTATGTGCTTTTCGCCAAGTAAGGTAATCTAATTGCTGCCCAGGGTGCCCCCCCCCCAGCGCCCTGCACCCATCAGTGACCGGAGTGTGTGGTGTGCTAAGGGAGCAATGGCGCACAGCTGCAGTGCTGTGCGCTACCTTAATGAAGACCGGAGTCTTCAGCCGCCGATTTTCAACTTCTCTTCGTTCTTCTGGCTCTGCAAGGGGGACGGCGGCGCGGCTCCTGGACCGGACGACCGAGGACTGGGCCTGTGTTCGATCCCTCTGGAGCTAATGGTGTCCAGTAGCCTTAGAAGCCCAAGCTAGCTGCAAGCAGGTAGGTTCGCTTCTCTCCCCTCAGTCCCACGTAGCAGTGAGTCTGTTGCCAGCAGATCTCACTGAAAATAAAAAACCTAACAAATACTTTCTTTTCTAGGAAGCTCAGGAGAGCCCCTAGGGTGCATCCAGCTCTGGCCGGGCACAGATACTAACTGAGGTCTGGAGGAAGGGCATAGAGGGAGGAGCCAGTGCACACCAGATATAGTACCTAATCTTTCTTTTAAGAGTGCCCAGTCTCCTGCGGAGCCCGTCTATACCCCATGGTCCTTACGGAGTACCCAGCATCCACTAGGACGTCAGAGAAAATAGGATTTTAATTACCTATCGGTAAGTCCTTTTCTCGTAGTCCGTAGAGGATGCTGGGCGCCCGCCCAGCACTTCGTGATCCTGCAGTGGTTACTTGGTTCAGTACTGCTTAGTTCTTGGTTAAATACTGTATTGTTACTTAGTTAAGTAGTATTGTTCAGCCGTTGCTGATGTTTCAAGCTAGTTAACCTGGTTTGCCTTGTATGTGAGCTGGTGTGAATCTCACCACTATCTGTGTACAATCCTTCTCTCGAAGATGTCCGTCTCCTCGGGCACAGTTTCTAGACTGTCTGGTAGGAGGGGCATAGAGGGAGGAGCCAGCCCATACTCTCAAACTCTTAAAGTGCCAGTGGCTCCTAGTGGACCCGTCTATACCCCATGGTACTAATGTGGACCCCAGCATCCTCTACGGACTACGAGAAAAGGATTTACAGGTAGGTAATTAAAATCCTATTGTCACTTACCTACGCTGCCTGCAATGCTTTCCCTATAATGGAGCAATATTCTCTCTACTCCTCTGGCTGGAGGTGCCGTCAGGTAACCTGCTTCCCCTGTGAGACTGTGGCTGGTCCAATGCCAGCGTGTAGGCAGTTAGCTGAGAAATGGCGTCTTATGACGAGATCAGGAGCAGGTTGATATGTTAGGCACGCATCTTCCATGTTTGTCTGGAATAAACATCAGGTGCAGGGCATAAAGCCCTCATTATCTCTGGAATTGCAGATTACCTAGACATGGGGAATAACAACTCAGTGCACATGAAGGATTTCCCCCCAAGCCCCCAGTAGAACCTCAGACAATACTATTCCCCACTTGCACCTGCACCCCAGGGTTCCTAGGAGTGGGTATAAGATGCACACATTTCCAGAAAGCTCATCAGATCTGGATGTAGCAGATAGGGCCAGGGCTTGGGGTGGATCTGGGTGTGGTAAGTACAATAGTAAAAGCTGAATAATAAGATTTTACTTACCGATAAATCTATTTCTCGTAGTCCGTAGTGGATGCTGGGACTCCGTAAGGACCATGGGGAATAGCGGCTCCGCAGGAGACAGGGCACAAAATAAAAGCTTAAGGATCAGGTGGTGTGCACTGGCTCCTCCCCCTATGACCCTCCTCCAAGCCTCAGTTAGGATACTGTGCCCGGACGAGCGTACATAATAAGGAAGGATATTGAATCCCGGGTAAGACTCATACCAGCCACACCAATCACACCGTACAACTTGTGATCTGAACCCAGTTAACAGTATGATAAACGCAAAGGAGCCTCTGAAAAGATGGCTCACAACAATAATAACCCGAATTTTTGTAACAATAACTATATACAAGTATTGCAGACAATCCGCACTAGGGATGGGCACCCAGCATCCACTACGGACTACGAGAAATAGATTTATCGGTAAGTAAAATCTTATTTTCTCTGACGTCCTAGTGGATGCTGGGACTCCGTAAGGACCATGGGGATTATACCAAAGCTCCCAAACGGGCGGGAGAGTGCGGATGACTCTGCAGCACCGAATGAGAGAACTCCAGGTCCTCCTCAGCCAGGGTATCAAATTTGTAGAATTTAGCAAACGTGTTTGCCCCTGACCAAGTAGCTGCTCTGCAAAGTTGTAAAGCCGAGACCCCTCGGGCAGCCGCCCAAGATGAGCCCACTTTCCTTGTGGAATGGACTTTTACTGATTTTGGCTGTGGCAATCCTGCCACAGAATGTGCAAGCTGAATTGTACTACAAATCCAACGAGCAATCGTCTGCTTAGAAGCAGGAGCACCCAGCTTGTTGGGTGCATACAGGATAAACAGCGAGTCAGATTTTCTGACTCCAGCCGTCCTGGAAACATATATTTTCAAGGCCCTGACAACGTCAAGCAACTTAGAGTCCTCTAAGTCCCTGGTAGCCGCAGGTACCACAATAGGTTGGTTCATGTGAAATGCAGAAACCACCTTAGGTAGAAATTGAGGACGAGTCCTCAATTCCGCCCTGTCAGAATGAAAAATTAAGTAAGGGCTTTTATATGATAAAGCCGCCAATTCTGACACACGCCTGGCTGAAGCCAAGGCTAACAGCATCGACACCTTCCATGTGAGATATTTTAAGTCCACAGTGGAAAGTGGTTCAAACCAATGTGACTTTAGAAAACTCAACACCACATTGAGATCCCAAGGTGCCACTGGAGGCACAAAAGGAGGCTGTATGTGCAGCACCCCTTTTACAAATGTCTGAACTTCAGGTACTGAAGCCAGTTCTTTCTGGAAGAAAATCGACAGGGCCGAAATTTGAACCTTAATGGACCCTAATTTTAGGCCCATAGACAGTCCTGTTTGCAGGAAATGAAGGAAACGACCCAGTTGAAATTCCTCTGTAGGGGCCTTCTTGGCCTCACACCACGCAACATATTTACGCCAAATGCGGTGATAATGTTTTGCGGTTACGTCCTTCCTGGCTTTGACCAGAGTAGGAATGACTTCTTCTGGAATGCCTTTTTCCCTCAGGATCCGGCGTTCAACCGCCATGCCGTCAAACGCAGCCGCGGTAAATCTTGGAACAGACAAGGCCCCTGCAGTAGCAGGTCCTTTCTTAGAGGTAGAGGCCACGGTTCGTCCGTGAGCATCTCTTGAAGTTCCGGGTACCAAGTCCTTCTTGGCCAATCCGGAACCACGAGTATAGTTCTTACTCCTCTCCTTCTTATGATTCTCAGTACTTTTGGTATGAGAGGCAGAGGAGGGAACACATACACTGACTGGTACACCCACGGCGTTACCAGAGCGTCCACTGCTATTGCCTGAGGGTCCCTTGACCTGGCGCAATATCTGTCCAGTTTTTTGTTTAGACGTGACGCCATCATGTCCACCTTTGATTTTTCCCAACGGTTTACAATCAGGTGGAAGACTTCTGGGTGAAGTCCCCACTCTCCCGGGTGAAGGTCGTGTCTGCTGAGGAAGTCTGCTTCCCAGTTGTCCACTCCCGGAATGAACACTGCTGACAGTGCTATCACATGATTTTCCGCCCAGCGAAGAATCCTTGCAGCTTCTGCCATTGCCCTCCTGCTTCTCGTGCCGCCCTGTCTGTTTACGTGGGCGACTGACGTGATGTTGTCCGATTGGATCAACACCGCCTGACCCTGAAGCAGAGGTTTTGCTTGACTTAGGGCATTGTAAATGGCCCTTAGTTCCAGAATGTTTATATGAAGAGATGTTTCCATGCTTGACCACAAGCCCTGGAAATTCCTTCCCTGTGTGACTGCTCCCCAGCCTCTCAGGCTGGCATCCGTGGTTACCAGGATCCAATCCTGAATGCCAAATCTGCGGCCCTCTAGTAGATGAGCACTCTGCAGCCACCACAGGAGAGACACCCTTGTCCTTGGCGACAGGGTTATCCGCTGATGCATCTGCAGATGCGATCCGGACCATTTGTCCAGTAGATCCCACTGAAACGTTCTTGCATGGAATCTTCCGAATGGAATCGCTTCGTAAGAAGCCACCATTTTTCCCAGGACCCTCGTGCACTGATGCACTGAGACCTGGCCTGGTTTTAGGAGGTTCCTGACTAGCTCGGATAACTCCCTGGCCTTCTCCTCCGGGAGAAACACCTTCTTCTGGACTGTGTCCAGAATCATTCCTAGGAACAGTAGACGTGTCGTTGGAATCAGCTGCGATTTTGGAATATTTAGAATCCACCCGTGCTGACGTAACACTACCTGAGATAGTGCTACTCCGACTTCTAACTGTTCCCTGGATCTTGCCCTTATCAGGAGATCGTCCAAGTAAGGGATAATTAAAATGCCTTTTCTTCGTAGAAGAATCATCATTTCGGCCATTACCTTGGTAAAGACCCGAGGTGCCGTGGACAATCCAAACGGCAGCGTCTGAAACTGATAATGACAGTTTTGTACTACAAACCTGAGGTACCCTTGGTGAGAAGGGTATATTGGGACGTGGAGATAAGCATCTTTGATGTCCAGAGACACCATGTAGTCCCCTTCTTCCAGGTTCGCTATCACTGCTCTGAGTGACTCCATCTTGAATTTGAACCTTTTTATGTAAGTGTTCAAGGATTTCAGATTTAAAATTGGTCTCACCGAGCCGTCCGGCTTCGGTACCACAAACAGCGTGGAATAATACCCCTTTCCTTGTTGCAGGAGGGGTACCTTGATTATCACCTGCTGGGAATACAGCTTGTGAATGGCTTCCAAAACTGCCTCCCTGTCGGAGGGAGACTTTGGTAAAGCAGACTTCAGGAACCGACGAGGGGGAAACGCCTCGAATTCCAGTTTGTACCCCTGCGATACTACCTGTAGAATCCAGGGATCCACTTGCGAGTGAGCCCACTGCGCGTTGAAATTCTTGAGACGGGCCCCCACCATATCTGAGTCTGCTTGTAAAGCCCCAGCGTCATGCTGAAGACTTGGCAGAAGCAGGGGAGGGCTTCTGCTCCTGGGAAGCGGCTGCATGGTGCAGTCTTTTTCCTCTTCCTCTGCCCCGGGGCAGAAAGGAGTGGCCTTTTGCTCGCTTGTACTTATGGGAACGAAAGGACTGAGTTTGAAAAGACGGTGTCTTTTTCTGCTGATGTGAAGTGACCTGGGGTAAAAAGGTGGATTTTCCAGCCGTTGCCGTGGCCACCAGGTCCGATAGACCAGCCCCAAATAACTCCTCCCCTTTATACGGCAATACTTCCATGTGCCGTTTGGAATCCGCATCCCCTGACCACTGTCGCGTCCATAACGCTCTTCTGGCAGAGATGGACATAGCACTTACTCTTGATGCCAGGGTGCAAATATCCCTCTGTGCATCACGCATATATAGTAATGCATCCTTTAAATGTTCTATAGTTAACAAAATATTGTCCCTATCCAGGGTATCAATATTCTCAGTCAGGGAATCCGACCATGCGACTCCAGCACTGCACATCCAGGCTGAGGCGATTGCTGGTCGCAGTATAACACCAGTATGTGTGTATATACTTTTTAGGATATTTTCCAGCCTTCTATCAGCTGGTTCTTTGAGGGTGGCCGTATCAGGAGACGGTAACGCTACTTGTTTAGATAAACGTGTGAGCGCCTTATCTACCCTAGGGGGTGTTTCCCAACGCGCCCTAACCTCTGGCGGGAAGGGATATAATGCTAATAATTTTTTAGAAATTAGCTGTTTTTTATCGGGGGAAACCCACGCTTTATCACACACCTCATTTATTTCCTCTGACTCAGGAAAAACTATTGGTAGTTTTTTCACACCCCACATAATACCCTTCTTTGTGGTACTTGTAGTGTCAGAAAGGTTCAATGCCTCTTTCATTGCCGTGATCATGTAACGTGTGGCCCTACTGGACATTACGTTTGTCTCGTCACCGTCGACACTAGACTCAGTATCTGTGTCAGGGTCTGTGTCGACCCACTGAGGTAACGGGCGTTTTAGCGCCCCTGACGGTGTCTGAGACGCCTGGACAGGCACTAATTGATTTGCCGGCTGTCTCATGTCGTCAACAGTTTTTTGCAAATTGCTGACATTATCACTTAATTGTTTAAATACAATCATCCAGTCAGGTGTCGACTCCCTAGGGGGTGACATCACCAACACAGGCAACTGCTCCGCCTCCACATCATTTTCCTCCTCATACATGTCGACACACGCGTACCGACACACAGCACACACACCGGGAATGCTCTGATAGAGGCCAGGACCCCACTTAGCCCTTTGGAGAGACAGAGGGAGAGTCTGCCAGCACACACCCAGCGCTATATATATATACAGGTGTGACAGGACGATACCGTACGGAAGCACTCGCAGCTTCCGCGTCCCGTTGACTGCACACAGAATGGAAGGTCAAGCCGCACGAGGCCTGACCACATAGGGGATTCCCGCTTACCGTCAGTAACCGCCTGTTACTGACTCCACCCACTGCGCTGTGGGCGGGTTCTCGCTGCCACCACCAAACTCCTAACCTGCCGTGGCGTTTGGAACCACGGTTCTGCTCTGTATGTGCCGACGCACTGCTTTACCACACCTGTGTGGTGTCGACGAATCCCCACTAGCCACTTGCTAGGCCTCTACCGGTAGCTGGCGGAAGGCGGAGCTTGGAGACGTCAGGTGCTTCCCTGGACAGCCGGAGAACGGGGCTAGGTTTGGCCTAACCCTGTTGGTCACAAGATGAAGCAGTCTTCTTGAGGCAAAGGTGTTTATTGCTCAAAAACCTTTAAAAAGGCTCCTCCCTATTGCTAGGGGCAACAGCATACAATTAAGATGTTTCAGCAGAAGAAGATGTTACAATACACAATCCTATGGGCCAACTGCCCTCCTTTTATCCCTCTCCAAGACCCTCTACCACAGGGGGTAAGCCCGCCCTGTGGTGTACAACCAATCAATGTTTACCCATGAGCTGTGCATGCTCTGGACTCATGCACACCTAACATTGTCCCCAATGGACAGTGGGGAGTGGTCGGTCTCCTTTGTCTCTCCCATCTGGGAGAGCAGGCTACTCCCACGGTGCCGTTCAGTCTGGCTGGGGGGAGGTTTTCCCTCCTAAACTGACTTCCAGAAACCTGCCCGGGACCCCTTCTCACTGCCTGCAGCCTGGATTTGGGCTCCAGAGCTGGGCAGCCTGGCTCCCCGGTCCAGGTCTCTGGTCCACTACGGCTGATCTCCATGGAGCTCCAAGAAACCACTCAGCTTGTCTTATAGCTAAGCTGCTTCTTTTCTCCCTGTCCCCATTGGAACTGTGAGGCTGGATGGGAAAGCATTCCGTTTTTAGGGAAAAGGTCTGGGAGAATCCATCAGCCTGCACAGCTATGGATTCCCCCCTCCTGGGACACACAATCAAGTAAGTGCACTTTATCTTTAAATACATTTACATTTTAAATCACACTGTACATTTGTCCTTTTAAATATACACTGAGCCTGTGCCCTGCACAGACTCTACATACTCAGGCACTGCAGTGCCTTCCCTAGCCCTGCAGCCTGGCTGTTAGGGCTCTCTGGGTGCTGGAGGTATGGGGCTGGCTTCCCCCATCCTCCAGCCTGCTTTTCTGCCTCTGGGGTTCCAGGGAGCTGGCTCTCCCTGTCCCCCCAGGGTGGCACTAATCAGTGGCCTCGCCGCACGCAGCGGCGCACCCCCCTGTACCGAAGTCCGGCGGACCGGGACACTTGTCCCGGCCGCCGTGACCCTGGCTTGTTGTGGTGCTGGGGCGCCGGGAGCGTAGCTCCCGGACCCCAGCGCTCATCATCTTGCTTGGCCGCCTAATGTGCCCACGCCGCTAGGGAGCCGGCTAGCCCGGTCCCCCATGAGCGGCGCCTGTCTGTTAGCCTCGCTGCAGCGTCCGGCGGGGAGCCGGGCTGCAGCGCACCCCCCTCGCCGACTAGCAGCCCGGGACGTCCGTCCCGGCTGCTGCGGCTGGCCACCCGTGCTGGGCTGAGGCGCCGGGAGCAGAGCTCCCGGCCCCCAGCGGCGGCTCTCACCTAGAGCACTGCAGCGGGAGCCGAGCTCCCAGCCGCAGCGCTCACCCTTCTCCCCGGCGCGCACACTCCAGTGCGCCCGGGGCTACACTGACCGCTGCCGGGAGCGGAGCTCCCGGACTCCGGCGGTCAGCGGCTGCCTCCTCTCCCTCGGCGCGCACACTCTGCTGAGCGCGCCGGGGAGCTGTCCTCCCTGCCGTGGTCTCCGGAGGGGTCCGGGACCACGGCACATATTAAAATACATTTATTTTAAACATTTTGTACACTGTTATAAACACGGCGCCTAGCGCCCACAGTATTTTCAAATCTGGCGCCAAGCGCCCTTTGTCTGTAGAATGGCGCCAGGCACTAGGGGTTAACCCCTTCAGTGCTGCCGGCGGCCATTCTCCTCGTGGCTGGGGCTCTCCGGCCACAACAGGGATAACCTTATATAAGTGTTATTCCCTTATAGCTGCTGTTATTATCGTTATTTGCTGCCAAAAATGCCCCCCCCTTCTCTTTTTTACCCTGATTCTGAAGCAGGACTGCAGGGGAGAGTCAGGGAGCCGTCCTTCCAGCGGAGCTGTGAGGGAAAATGGCGCTTGTGTGCTGAGGAGATAGGCTCCGCCCCTTCACGACGTCCTTATCTCCCGCTTTTTTGTGTAAAAATGGCAGGGGTTAAAATACATCCATATAGCCCAGGAGCTATATGTGATGTATTCTTTTTGCCACCTAAGGTATATACTGTTATATTGCGTCTCAGGGCGCTCCCCCCCAGCGCCCTGCACCCTCAGTGACCGGAGTGTGAAGTGTGCTGAGAGCAATGGAGCACAGCTGCGGTGCTGTGCGCTACCTTAGTCTGAAGACAGGATGTCTTCTGCCGCCGATTTCACCGGACCTCTTCGTCTCTTCTGGCTCTGTAAGGGGGATGGCGGCGCGGCTCCGGTGACCCATCCAGGCTGAACCTGTGATCGTCCCTCTGGAGCTAATGTCCAGTAGCCTAAGAAACCCGATCCACTCTGCACTCAGGTGAGTCCGTTTCTTCTCCCCTTAGTCCCACGATGCAGTGAGCCTGTTGCCAGCAGGACTCACTGAAAATAAAAAAAAAACCTAAACTAAACTTTTATTCTAAGCAGCTCAGGAGAGCCACCTAGATTGCACCCTTCTCGGCCGGGCACAAAAATCTAACTGAGGCTTGGAGGAGGGCCATAGGGGGAGGAGCCAGTGCACACCACCTGATCCTTAAGCTTTTATTTTGTGCCCTGTCTCCTGCGGAGCCGCTATTCCCCATGGTCCTTACGGAGTCCCAGCATCCACTAGGACGTCAGAGAAATCCTGGTGCGAATGAGTTGTCTGGTTAGAACGTGGTGTTGGGGATAGGCCTAGGGGTTGAGGTCGGGGTTTGTGTAATGATTTGCTGACATTGTGGAATTGCTTTGAAGTAGAGACGGCTGATTTTCAGGGATCATAACACCAGGGAATTAGTACTGAGCAATGAACACCCAGGAACACAGACAGCACATGGCAGTGCCAGATGTGACACCTGGAAAGCAGAGAAGTGTATTATCAGGCAAGCACAATGCAGGGAGTGAGCTACACTGCGCTCAGTGAGGAGACTCAGTGATATGAGGTGAGTGCTCGGTGAGGAGAGTCAGGGGTGTGTGAGGTGAGTGCTCGGTGAGGAGAGTCAGTGATATGAGGTGAGTGCTCGGTGAGGAGAGTCAGGGGGGTGTGAGGTGAGTGCTCGGTGAGGAGAGTCAGGGGTGTGTGAGGTGAGTGCTCGGTGAGGAGAGTCAGGGGTGTGTGAGGTGAGTGCTCGGTGAGGAGAGTCAGGACGGTGTGAGGTGAGTGCTCGGTGAGGAGAGTCAGGGGGGTGTGAGGTGAGTGCTCGTGAGGAGAGTCGGGGGTGTGAGGTGAGTGCTCGGTGAGGAGAGTCAGGGGGGTGTGAGGTGAGTGCTCGGTGAGGAGAGTCAGGGGGGTGTGAGGTGAGTGCTCGGTGAGGAGAGTCAGGGGTGTGTGAGGTGAGTGCTCGTGAGGAGAGTCGGGGGTGTGAGGCGAGTGCTCGTGAGGAGAGTCAGGGGTGTGTGAGGCGAGTGCTCGGTGAGGAGAGTCAGGGGGGTGTGAGGCGAGTGCTCGGTGAGGAGAGTCAGGGGGGTGTGAGGCGAGTGCTCGGTGAGGAGAGTCAGGGGGGTGTGAGGCGAGTGCTCGGTGAGGAGAGTCAGGGGGGTGTGAGGCGAGTGCTCGGTGAGGAGAGTCAGGGGGGTGTGAGGCGAGTGCTCGTGAGGAGAGTCAGGGGGGTGTGAGGTGAGTGCTCGGTGAGAAGAGTCAGGGGTGTGTGAGGTGAGTGCTCGGTGAGGAGAGTCAGGGGGGTGGGAGGTGAGTGCTCGGTGAGGAGAGTCAGGGGGGTGTGAGGTGAGTGCTCGTGAGGAGAGTCGGGGGTGTGAGGTGAGTGCTCGGTGAGGAGAGTCAGGGGGGTGTGAGGTGAGTGCTCGGTGAGGAGAGTCAGGGGGGTGTGAGGTGAGTGCTCGGTGAGGAGAGTCAGGGGGGTGTGAGGTGAGTGCTCGTGAGGAGAGTCAGGGGTGTGTGAGGCGAGTGCTCGTGAGGAGAGTCAGGGGGGTGTGAGGCGAGTGCTCGGTGAGGAGAGTCAGGGGGGTGTGAGGCGAGTGCTCGGTGAGGAGAGTCAGGGGGGTGTGAGGCGAGTGCTCGGTGAGGAGAGTCAGGGGGGTGTGAGGCGAGTGCTCGGTGAGGAGAGTCAGGGGGGTGTGAGGAGAGTCAGGGGGGTGTGAGGCGAGTGCTCGGTGAGGAGAGTCAGGGGGGTGTGAGGCGAGTGCTCGGTGAGGAGAGTCAGGGGGGTGTGAGGCGAGTGCTCGGTGAGGAGAGTCAGGGGGGTGTGAGGCGAGTGCTCGGTGAGGAGAGTCAGGGGGGTGTGAGGCGAGTGCTCGGTGAGGAGAGTCAGGGGGGTGTGAGGCGAGTGCTCGGTGAGGAGAGTCAGGGGGGTGTGAGGCGAGTGCTCGGTGAGGAGAGTCAGGGGGGTGTGAGGCGAGTGCTCGGTGAGGAGAGTCAGGGGGGTGTGAGGCGAGTGCTCGGTGAGGAGAGTCAGGGGGGTGTGAGGCGAGTGCTCGGTGAGGAGAGTCAGGGGGGTGTGAGGCGAGTGCTCGGTGAGGAGAGTCAGGGGGGTGTGAGGCGAGTGCTCGGTGAGGAGAGTCAGGGGGGTGTGAGGCGAGTGCTCGGTGAGGAGAGTCAGGGGGGTGTGAGGCGAGTGCTCGGTGAGGAGAGTCAGGGGGGTGTGAGGCGAGTGCTCGGTGAGGAGAGTCAGGGGGGTGTGAGGCGAGTGCTCGGTGAGGAGAGTCAGGGGGGTGTGAGGCGAGTGCTCGGTGAGGAGAGTCAGGGGGGTGTGAGGCGAGTGCTCGGTGAGGAGAGTCAGGGGGGTGTGAGGCGAGTGCTCGGTGAGGAGAGTCAGGGGGGTGTGAGGTGAGTGCTCGGTGAGGAGAGTCAGGGGGGTGTGAGGTGAGTGCTAGGTGAGAAGAGTCAGGGGGGTGTGAGGTGAGTGCTCGGTGAGAAGAGTCAGTGGGATGTGAGGGGGGTGTGTGGTATGTGAGGAGAGTGAGTGCTCAGTGAGGTGAATGGGGGGTATATCAGGGCAGTGGGTGGTGTATGAAGGGAGTGTGCGCTCAGTGAGGGGAGTGTGCGGTCAGTGAGGAGTGTGTGGTACATGAGGGCAGTGTGCGCTCAGTGAGGGGAGTGTGTGGTACATGAGGGCAGAGTGCGCTCAGTGAGGGGAGTGGGCACTCAGTGAGGGGTATATGAGGGGAGTGGGTGCTTAGTGAGGGGAGTGTGTGGTACATGAGGAGAGTGAGTGCTCAGTGAGGTGAATGGGGGGTATATGAGGGCAGTGGGTGGTACATGAGGGGAGTGTGTGGTACATGAGGGGAGTGTGTGGTACATGAGGGGAGTGTGTGGTACATGAGGGCAGTGTGCGATCAGTGAGGGGAGTGTGTGGTATATGTGAGGAGTGTGTGCTCAGTGAGGGGAGTGTGTGCTCAGTGAAGGTTGTGGGCAGTACATGAGGTGAGTGGGTGCTTAGTGAGGAGAGTCAATGGTATGTGAGGTGAGGGGGGGGGTATGTGAGGGAAGTGGGCACTCAGTGAGGGGAGTGGGGGTATATGAGGGGAGTGGGCACTCAGTGAGGGGAGTGGGTGCTGAGTGAGGGGAGTGTGTGGTACAGGAGGTGAGTGGGTGCTTAGTGAGGAGAGTCAATGGTATATGAGGGGAGTGGGTGCTCAGTGAGGGGAGTGGGTGCTCAGTGAGGGGAGTGGGTGCTCAGTGAGGGGAGTGTGTGGTATATAAGGGGAGTGTGTGCTCAATGAGGGGAGTGGGCGGTACATGAGGTGAGTGGGTGCTTAGTGAGGAGAGTCAATGGTATATGAGGGGAGTGGGGGGGTATGTGAGGAGTCAGTGGTATGTGAGGGGAGTGGGGGTATATGAGGGGAGTGTGCACTCAGTGAGGGGTATATGAGGGGCGTGGGCACTCAGTGAGGGGAGTGGGCACTCAGTGAGGAGTATATGAGGGGAGTGGGTGCTCAGTGAGGGGAGTGTGTGGTACATGAGGGGAGTGGGTGCTTAGTGAGGGGAGTGTGTGGTACATGAGGGGAGTGGGTGCTTAGTGAGGGGAGTGTGTGGCATATTAGGGGAGTGGGTGCTTAGTGAGGAGAGTCAGTGGTATTTGAGGGGAGTGTGTAGTCAGTGAGGGGTATATGAGGGGAGTGGGCACTCAGTGAGGGGTATATGAGGGGAGTGGGCACTCAGTGAGGGGTATATGAGGAGTGTGCAGTCAGTGAGGGAAGTCAGTGATATATGAGGGGAGTGGGCACTCAGTGAGGGGTATATGAGGGGAGTGGGCACTCAGTGAGGGGTATATGAGGAGTGTGCAGTCAGTGAGGGAAGTCATTGATATATGAGGGGAGTGGGCACTCAGTGAGGGGTATATGAGGTGAGTGTGCACTCAGTGAGGGTTATATGAGGGGAGTGGGCACTCAGTGAGGAGTATATGAGGGGAGTGGGTGCTCAGTGAGGGGAGTGGGTGCTTAGTGAGGGGAGTGTGTGGTACATGAGGGGAGTGGGTGCTTAGTGAGGGGAGTGTGTGGCATATTAGGGGAGTGGGTGCTTAGTGAGGAGAGTCAGTGGTATTTGAGGGGAGTGTGTAGTCAGTGAGGGGTATATGAGGGGCGTGGGCACTCAGTGAGGGGTATATGAGGGGAGTGGGCACTCAGTGAGGGGTATATGAGGAGTGTGCAGTCAGTGAGGGAAGTCAGTGATATATGAGGGGGGAGTGGGCACTCAGTGAGGGGTATATGAGGAGTGTGCAGTCAGTGAGGGAAGTCGGTGATATATGAGGGGAGTGGGCACTCAGTGAGGGGTATAAGAGGTGAGTGTGCACTCAGTGAGGGTTATATGAGGGGAGTGGGCACTCAGGGAGGGGTATATGAGGGGAGTGTGCGCTCAGGGAGGGGTATATGAGGGGAGTGTGCGCTCAGGGAGGGGTATATGAGGGGAGTGGGCACTCAGGGAGGAGTATATGAGGGGAGTGGGCACTCAGGGAGGAGTATATGAGGGAAGTGTGCGCTCAGTGAGGGGTATATGAGGGGAGTGTGCGCTCAGGGTCAGTGAGGGGTATATGAGGGGAGTGTGCGCTCAGGGAGGGGTATATGAGGGGAGTGGGCACTCAGGGAGGGGTATATGAGGGGAGTGTGCACTCAGGGAGGGGTATATGAGGGGAGTGTGCGCTCAGGGAGGGGTATATGAGGGGAGTGTGCACTCAGGGAGGGATATATGAGGGGAGTGTGCACTCAGGGAGGAGTATATGAGGGGAGTGGGCACTCAGGGAGGAGTATATGAGGGGAGTGTGCGCTCAGGGAGGGGTATATGAGGGAAGTGTGCGCTCAGGGAGGGGTATATGAGGGGAGTGTGCACTCAGGGAGGGGTATATGAGGGGAGTGGGCACTCAGGGAGGAGTATATGAGGGGAGTGTGCACTCAGTGAGGGGTATATGAGGGGAGTGTGCGCCCAGAGAGGGGTATATGAGGAGAGTGGGCACTCAGGGAGTGGGGGTAGGAACGGATGTGACTAGGAACGTTCGGCTCCGGGTCCTCGCTGTCTGGCTGCTGCACACACGGAGCCGGAAGTGACTGGCGGAGGCGGAGCTCGGTCCGGTTACGGTGTCTCGGCGGGATGGCTGAAAGGTGACCGGGAGGAAGTGGCCGCGGTGTAATGACGGTAATGTGGTCACCCCCGCCCCAGCCTGTCCCCGTCACCCCTGCCCCGGCCTGTACCTCACACCTCTCGCCTGTCACCCGTCACCCCCGGCCTGTACCTCATACCTCCCGTCACCCCTGCCCCGGTCTGTACTTCACACCTCCCGTCACCCCCGCCCGGCCTGTACCTCACACCTCCCGCCCCGGCCTGTACCTCACACCTCCCGCCTGTCCCCGTCACCCCCGCCCTGGCCTGTACCTTTAACCTCCCGCTTGTCCCCGTCACCACCATTCCCTGATACCCTCCACCAACACACACTGTCACCTACAGTCCCTGATACCCCTGCACCGCCAGTCCCTGCGGACATCTAGCCCCTTTGCGCTGGGATTCCGGTGTTGGTATCCTGACAGCCGCCATATTGATTGTGTCCCTTCTGTGGGTGCAGCTGTATCCAGTGTAGGTGATGCAGAAAGGGGGAATAGGTGTGACACAGCGGAGGGAGGGGCGCTGGACACAGATAGTAGGTGGGAGATCCCGGCGGCGGTGTGCGAGGAGGAGAGCAGTGGCGGTGACTGGCTCGGGGGTGGGAGGAGGGAAGGTGGTGGTGTATGAGGAGGAGAGCAGTGACGGTGACTGGCTCGGGGGTGGGAGGAGGGAAGGTGGTGGTGTATGAGGGGGAGAGCAGTGACGGTGACTGGCTCGTGGGGTGGGAGGAGGGAAGGTGGTGGTGTATGAGGGGAGAGCAGTGATGGTGACTGGCTCGGAGGAGGGAAGGTGGTGGTGTATGAGGAGGAGAGCAGTGTCGGTGACTGGCTCGGGGGTGGGAGGAGGGAAGGTGGTGGTGTATGAGGAGGAGAGCAGTGTCGGTGACTGGCTCGGGGGTGGGAGGAGGGAAGGTGGTGGTGTATGAGGAGGAGAGCAGTGACGGTGACTGGCTCGGGGGTGGGAGGAGGGAAGGCGGTGGTGTACGAGGAGGAGAGCAGTGACGGTGACTGGCTCGGGGGTGGGAGGAGGGCAGATGGTGGTGTATGAGGAGGAGAGCAGTGACGGTGACTGGCTCGGGGGTGGGAGGAGGGCAGATGGTGGTGTATGAGGAGGAGAGCAGTGACGGTGACTGGCTCGGGGGTGGGAGGAGGGAAGGTGGTGGTGTATGAGGAGGAGAGCAGTGACGGTGACTGGCTCGGGGGTGGGAGGAGGGAAGGTGGTGGTGTATGAGGGGGAGAGCAGTGACGGTGACTGGCTCGGGGGTGGGAGGAGGGAAGGTGGTGGTGTATGAGGGGGAGAGCAGTGATGGTGACTGGCTCGGAGGAGGGAAGGTGGTGGTGTATGAGGGGGAGAGCAGTGATGGTGACTGGCTCGGAGGAGGGAAGGTGGTGGTGTATGAGGAGGAGAGCAGTGTCGGTGACTGGCTCGGGGGTGGGAGGAGGGAAGGTGGTGGTGTATGAGGGGGGAGAGCAGTGACGGTGACTGGCTCGGGGGTGGGAGGAGGGGAGGTGGTGGTGTATGAGGGGGCGAGCAGTGACGGTGACTGTCTCGGAGGTGGGAAGAGGGAAGGTGGTGGTGTATGAGGGGGAGAGCAGTGACGGTGACTGGCTCGGCGGTGGGAGGAGGGAAGGTGGTGGTGTATGAGGAGGAGAGCAGTGACGGTGGCTGGCTCGGGGGTGGGAGGAGGGAAGGTGGTGGTGTATGAGGAGGAGAGGAGTGACGGTGACTGGCTCGGGGGTGGGAGGAGGGAAGGCGGTGGTGTACGAGGAGGAGAGCAGTGACGGTGACTGGCTCGGGGGTGGGAGGAGGGCAGGTGGTGGTGTATGAGGAGGAGAGCAGTGACGGTGACTGGCTCGGGGGTGGGAGGAGGGAAGGTGGTGGTGTATGAGGGGGAGAACAGTGACGGTGGCTGGCTCGGGGGTGGGAGGAGGGAAGGTGGTGGTGTATGAGGGGGAGAGCAGTGATGGTGACTGGCTCGGGGGTGGGAGGAGGGAAGGTGGTGGTATATGAGGGGGAGAGCAGTGATGGTGACTGGCTCGGAGGTGGGAGGAGGGAAGGTGGTGGTGTATGAGGAGGAGAGCAGTGACGGTGACTGGCTCGGGGGTGGGAGGAGGGAAGGTGGTGGTGTATGAGGGGGGAGAGCAGTGACGGTGACTGGCTCGGGGGTGGGAGGAGGGAAGGTGGTGGTGTATGAGGGGGCGAGCAGTGACGGTAACTGGCTCGGGGGTGGGAGGAGGGAAGGTGGTGGTGTATGAGGGGGAGAGCAGTGACGGTGACTGGCTCGGGGGTGGGAGGAGGGAAGGTGGTGGTATATGAGGGGGAGAGCAGTGATGGTGACTGGCTCGGAGGTGGGAGGAGGGAAGGTGGTGGTGTATGAGGAGGAGAGCAGTGACGGTGACTGGCTCGGGGGTGGGAGGAGGGAAGGTGGTGGTGTATGAGGAGGAAAGCAGTGACGGTGACTGGCTCGGGGGTGGGAGGAGGGAAGGTGGTGATGAACGAGGAGGAGAGCAGTGGCGGTGACTAGCTCGGGGGTGGAAGGAGGGAAGGTGGTGGTGTATGAGGAGGAGAGCAGTGACGGTGACTGGCTCGGGGGTGGGAGGAGGGAAGGTGGTGGTGTATGAGGGGGAGAGCAGTGTCGGTGACTTGCTCGGGGGTGGGAGGAGGGAAGGTGGTGGTGTATGAGGAGGAGAGCAGTGACGGTGACTGGCTCGGGGGTGGGAGGAGGGAAGGTGGTGATGAACGAGGAGGAGGGCAGTGGTGGTAACTGGCTCGGGGGTGGGAGGAGGGAAGGTGGTGATGAACGACGAGGAGAGCAGTGACGGTGACTGGCTCGGGGGTGGGAGGAGGGAAGGTGGTGGTGTATGAGGGGGAGAGCAGTGGCGGTGACTGGCTCGGGGGTGGGAGGAGGGAAGGTGGTGGTGTATGAGGAGGAGAGCAGTGACGGTGACTGGATCGGGGGTGGGAGGAGGAGAGCAGTGACGGTGACTGGCTCGGGGGTGGGAGGAGGGAAGGCGATGGTGTATGAGGAGGAGAGCAGTGACTGACTGGCTCGGGGGTGGGAGGAGGGAAGGTGGTGGTGTATGAGGAGGAGAGCAGTGACGGTGACTGGCTCGGGGGTGGGAGGAGGGAAGGTGGTGGTGTATGAGGAGGAAAGCAGTGACGGTGACTGGCTCGGGGGTGGGAGGAGGGAAGGTGGTGATGAACGAGGAGGAGAGCAGTGGCGGTGACTGGCTCGGGGGTGGAAGGAGGGAAGGTGGTGGTGTATGAGGAGGAGAGCAGTGACGGTGACTGGCTCGGGGGTGGGAGGAGGGAAGGTGGTGGTGTATGAGGGGGAGAGCAGTGTCGGTGACTTGCTCGGGGGTGGGAGGAGGGAAGGTGGTGGTGTATGAGGAGGAGAGCAGTGACGGTGACTGGCTCGGGGGTGGGAGGAGGGAAGGTGGTGATGAACGAGGAGGAGGGCAGTGGTGGTAACTGGCTCGGGGGTGGGAGGAGGGAAGGTGGTGATGAACGACGAGGAGAGCAGTGACGGTGACTGGCTCGGGGGTGGGAGGAGGGAAGGTGGTGGTGTATGAGGGGGAGAGCAGTGGCGGTGACTGGCTCGGGGGTGGGAGGAGGGAAGGTGGTGGTGTATGAGGAGGAGAGCAGTGACGGTGACTGGATCGGGGGTGGGAGGAGGAGAGCAGTGACGGTGACTGGCTCGGGGGTGGGAGGAGGGAAGGCGATGGTGTATGAGGAGGAGAGCAGTGACTGACTGGCTCGGGGGTGGGAGGAGGGAAGGTGGTGGTGTATGAGGAGGAGAGCAGTGACGGTGACTGGCTCAGGGGTGGGAGGAGGGAAGGTGGTGGTGTATGAGAGGGAGAGCAGTGACGGTGACTGGCTCAGGGGTTGGAGGAGGGAAGGTGGTGGTGTATGAGGAGGAGAGCAGTGACGGTGACTGGCTCGGGGGTGGGAGGAGGGAAGGTGGTGGTGTATGAGGGGGAGAGCAGTGATGGTGACTGGCTCAGAGGTGGGAGGAGGGAAGGTGGTGGTGTATGAGGGGGAGAGCAGTGACGGTGACTGGCTCGGGGGTGGGAGGAGGGAAGGTGGTGGTGTATGAGGAGGAGAGCAGTGACGGTGACTGGCTCGGGGGTGGGAGGAGGGAAGGAGGTGGTGTATGAGGAGGAGAGCAGTGACTGGCTCGGGGGTGGGAGGAGGGAAGGTGGTGGTGTATGAGGAGGAGAGCAGTGACGGTGACTGGCTCGGAGGAGGGAAGGTGGTGGTGTACGAGGAGGAGAGCAGTGACGGTGACTGGCTCGGGGGTGGGAGGAGGGAAGGTGGTGGTGTATGAGGAGGAGAGCAGTGACTGGCTCGGGGGTGGGAGGAGGGAAGGTGGTGGTGTATGAGGAGGAGAGCAGTGACGGTGACTGGCTCGGAGGAGGGAAGGTGGTGGTGTACGAGGAGGTGAGCAGTGACGGTGACTGGCTCGGGGGTGGGAGGAGGGAAGGTGGTGGTGTATGAGGAGGAGAGCAGTGACTGGCTCGGGGGTGGGAGCAGGGAAGGTGGTGGTGTATGAGGAGGTGAGCAGTGACGGCGGCTGGCTCGGGGGTGGGAGGATGGAAGGTGGTGGTGTATGAGGAGGAGAGCAGTGACGGTCGCTGGCTCGGGGGTGGGAGGAGGGAAGGTGGTGGTGTATGAGGAGGTGAGCAGTGACGGTGACTGGCTCGGGGGTGGGAGGAGGGAAGGTGGTGGTGTATGAGGAGTTGAGCAGTGACGGTGACTGGCTCGGGGGTAGGAGGAGGCAAGGCGGTGGTGTATGAGAGGAGAGCAGTGATGGTGACTGGCTCGGGGGTGGGAGGAGGGAAGGCGGTGGTGTACGAGGAGGAGAGCAGTGACGGTGACTGGCTCGGAGGTGGGAGGAGGGAAGGTGGTGGTGTATGAGGAGGTGAGCAGTGACGGTGACTTGCTCGGGGGTGGGAGGAGGGAAGGTGGTGGTGTATGAGGAGGAGAGCAGTGACTGGCTCGGGGGTGGGAGCAGGGAAGGTGGTGGTGTATGAGGAGGAGAGCAGTGACTGGCTCGGAGGAGGGAAGGTGGTGGTGTACGAGGAGGAGAGCAGTGACGGTGACTGGCTCGGGGGTGGGAGGAGGGAAGGTGGTGGTATATGAGGAGGAGAGCAGTGACGGTGACTGGCTCGTGGGTGGGAGGAGGGAAGGTGGTGGTGTATGAGGAGGAGAGCAGTGACGGTGACTGGCTCGGGGGTGGGAGGAGGGAAGGTGGTGGTGTATGAGGAGGAGAGCAGTGACGGTGACTGGCTCGGGGGTGGGAGGAGGGAAGGCGGTGGTGTATGAGGAGGAGAGCAGTGACGGTGACTGGCTCGGGGGTGGGAGGAGGGAAGGCGGTGGTGTATGAGGAGGAGAGCAGTGACGGTGACTGGCTCGGGGGTGGGAGGAGGGAAGGTGGTGGTGTATGAGTAGGAGAGCAGTGACGGTGACTGGCTCGGGGGTGGGAGGAGGGAAGGCGGTGGTGTATGAGGGGGAGAGCAGTGACGGTGGCTGGCTCGGGGGTGGGAGGAGGGAAGGTGGTGGTGTATGTGGAGGAGAGCAGTGACGGTGACTGGCTCGGGGGTGGGAGGAGGGAAGGTGGTGGTGTATGAGGAGGTGAGCAGTGACGGTGACTGGCTGAAGGGTGGGAGCAGGGAAGGTGGTGGTGTATGAGGAGGTGAGCAGTGACGGTGACTGGCTCGGGGGTGGGAGGAGGGAAGGCGGTGGTGTATGAGGGGGAGAGCAGTGACGGTGACTGGCTCGGGGGTGGGAGGAGGGAAGGTGGTGGTGTATGAGGAGGAGAGCAGTGACTGTGACTGGCTCGGGGGTGGGAGGAGGGAAGGTGGTGGTGTATGAGGAGGAGAGCAGTGACGGTGACTGGCTCGGGGGTTGGAGGAGGGATGGTGGTGGTGTATGGGGAGGTGACGGTGACTGGCTCGGGGGTGGGAGGAGGGCAGGTGGTGGTGTATGAGGAGGTGAGCAGTGACGGTGACTAGCTCGGGGGTGGGAGGAGGGAAGGTGGTGATGTATGAGGGGGAGAGCAGTGACGGTGACTGGCTCGGGGGTGGGAGGAGGGAAGGTGGTGGTGTATGAGGAGGAGAGCAGTGGCGGTGACTGGCTCGGGGGTGGGAGGAGGGAAGGTGGTGGTGTATGAGGAGGCGAGCAGTGACGGTGACTGGCTCGGGGGTGGGAGGAGGGAAGGTGGTGGTGTATGAGGAGGAGAGCAGTGATGGTGACTGCCTCGGGGGTGGGAGGAGGGAAGGTGGTGATGTATGAGGGGGGAGAGCAGTGACGGTGACTTGCTCAGGGGTGGGAGGAGGGAAGGTGGTGATGTATGAGGGGGGAGAGCAGTGACGGTGACTGGCTCGGGGGTGGGAGGAGGGAAGGCGGTGGTGTATGAGGAGGTGAGCAGTGACGGTGGCTGGCTCGGGGGTGGGAGGAGGGAAGGCGGTGGTGTATGAGGAGGAGAGCAGTGACTGGCTCGGGGGTGGGAGCAGGGAAGGTGGTGGTGTATGAGGAGGAGAGCAGTGACTGGCTCGGAGGAGGGAAGGTGGTGGTGTACGAGGAGGAGAGCAGTGACGGTGACTGGCTCGGGGGTGGGAGGAGGGAAGGTGGTGGTATATGAGGAGGAGAGCAGTGACGGTGACTGGCTCGTGGGTGGGAGGAGGGAAGGTGGTGGTGTATGAGGAGGAGAGCAGTGACGGTGACTGGCTCGGGGGTGGGAGGAGGGAAGGTGGTGGTGTATGAGGAGGAGAGCAGTGACGGTGACTGGCTCGGGGGTGGGAGGAGGGAAGGCGGTGGTGTATGAGGAGGAGAGCAGTGACGGTGACTGGCTCGGGGGTGGGAGGAGGGAAGGCGGTGGTGTATGAGGAGGAGAGCAGTGACGGTGACTGGCTCGGGGGTGGGAGGAGGGAAGGTGGTGGTGTATGAGTAGGAGAGCAGTGACGGTGACTGGCTCGGTGGTGGGAGGAGGGAAGGCGGTGGTGTATGAGGGGGAGAGCAGTGACGGTGGCTGGCTCGGGGGTGGGAGGAGGGAAGGTGGTGGTGTATGTGGAGGAGAGCAGTGACGGTGACTGGCTCGGGGGTGGGAGGAGGGAAGGTGGTGGTGTATGAGGAGGTGAGCAGTGACGGTGACTGGCTGAAGGGTGGGAGCAGGGAAGGTGGTGGTGTATGAGGAGGTGAGCAGTGACGGTGACTGGCTCGGGGGTGGGAGGAGGGAAGGCGGTGGTGTATGAGGGGGAGAGCAGTGACGGTGACTGGCTCGGGGGTGGGAGGAGGGAAGGTGGTGGTGTATGAGGAGGAGAGCAGTGACTGTGACTGGCTCGGGGGTGGGAGGAGGGAAGGTGGTGGTGTATGAGGAGGAGAGCAGTGACGGTGACTGGCTCGGGGGTTGGAGGAGGGATGGTGGTGGTGTATGGGGAGGTGACGGTGACTGGCTCGGGGGTGGGAGGAGGGCAGGTGGTGGTGTATGAGGAGGTGAGCAGTGACGGTGACTAGCTCGGGGGTGGGAGGAGGGAAGGTGGTGATGTATGAGGGGGAGAGCAGTGACGGTGACTGGCTCGGGGGTGGGAGGAGGGAAGGTGGTGGTGTATGAGGAGGAGAGCAGTGGCGGTGACTGGCTCGGGGGTGGGAGGAGGGAAGGTGGTGGTGTATGAGGAGGCGAGCAGTGACGGTGACTGGCTCGGGGGTGGGAGGAGGGAAGGTGGTGGTGTATGAGGAGGAGAGCAGTGATGGTGACTGGCTCGGGGGTGGGAGGAGGGAAGGTGGTGATGTATGAGGGGGGAGAGCAGTGACGGTGACTTGCTCAGGGGTGGGAGGAGGGAAGGTGGTGATGTATGAGGGGGGAGAGCAGTGACGGTGACTGGCTCGGGGGTGGGAGGAGGGAAGGTGGTGGTGTATGAGGGGTAGAGCAGTGGCGGTGACTCAGGGGTGGGAGGAGGGAAGGTGGTGGTGTATGAGGGGGAGAGCAGTGACGGTGGCTGGCTCGGGGGTGGGAGGAGGGAAGGTGGTGGTGTATGAGGAGGTGAGCAGTGACGGTGACTGGCTCGGGGGTGGGAGGAGGGAAGGTGGTGGTGTATGAAGAGGTGAGCAGTGACGGTGACTGGCTCGGGGGTGGGAGGAGGGAAGGTGGTGGTGTATGAGGAGGTGAGCAGTGACGGTGACTGGCTCGGGGGTGGGAGGAGGGAAGGCGGTGGTGTATGAGGAGGTGAGCAGTGACGGTGGCTGGCTCGGGGGTGGGAGGAGGGAAGGCGGTGGTGTATGAGGAGGTGAGCAGTGACGGTGACTGGCTCGGGGGTGGGAGGAGGAAAGGTGGTGGTGTATGAGGGGGAGAGCAGTGACGGTGACTGGCTCGGGGGTGGGAGGAGGGAAGGCGGTGGTGTATGAGGAGGAGAGCAGTGACGGTGACTGGCTCGGGGGTGGGAGGAGGGAAGGTAGTGATGTATGAGGGGGGTGAGCAGTGACGGTGACTGGCTCGGGGGTGGGAGGAGGGAAGGTGGTGGTGTATGAGGGGGGAGAGCAGTGACGGTGACTGGCTCGGGGGTGGGAGGAGGGAAGGTGGTGGTGTATGAGGAGGAGAGCAGTGACGGTGACTGGCTCGGGGGTGGGAGGAGGGAAGGTAGTGATGTATGAGGGGGGTGAGCAGTGACGGTGACTGGCTCAGGGGTGGGAGGAGGGAAGGTGGTGGTGTATGAGGGGGGAGAGCAGTGACGGTGACTGGCTCGGGGGTGGGAGGAGGGAAGGTGGTGGTGTATGAGGGGGAGAGCAGTGGCGGTGACTGGCTCGGGGGTGGGAGGAGGGAAGGTGGTGATGTATGAGGGGGAGAGCAGTGACGGTGGCTGGCTCGGGGGTGGGAGGAGGGAAGGTGGTGGTGTATGAGGAGGAGAGCAGTGACGGTGACTGGCTCGGGGGTGGGAGGAGGGAAGGTGGTGGTGTATGAGGAGGTGAGCAGTGACGGTGACTGGCTGAGGGGTGGGAGGAGGGAAGGTGGTGGTGTATGAGGAGGTGAGCAGTGACGGTGACTGGCTCGGGTGTGGGAGGAGGGAAGGCGGTGGTGTATGAGGGGGAGAGCAGTGACGGTGGCTGGCTCGGGGGTGGGAGGAGGGAAGGTGGTGGTGTATGAGGAGGTGAGCAGTGACGGTGACTGGCTCGGGGGTGGGAGGAGGGAAGGCGGTGGTGTATGAGGGGGAGAGCAATGACGGTGACTGGCTCGGGGGTGGGAGGAGGGAAGGTGGTGGTGTATGAGGGGGAGAGCAGTGACGGTGACTGGCTCGGGGGTGGGAGGAGGGAAGGCGGTGGTGTATGAGGAGGAGAGCAGTGACGGTGACTGGCTCGGGGGTGGGAGGAGGGAAGGTGGTGGTGTATGAGGAGGTGAGCAGTGACGGTGACTGGCTCGGGGGTGGGAGGAGGGAAGGCGGTGGTGTATGAGGAGGAGAGCAGTGACGGTGACTGGCTCGGGGGTGGGAGGAGGGAAGGTGGTGGTGTATGAGGAGGTGAGCAGTGACGGTGACTGGCTCGGGGGTGGGAGGAGGGAAGGTGGTGGTGTATGAGGAGGTGAGCAGTGACGGTGACTGGCTCGGGGGTGGGAGGAGGGAAGGCGGTGGTGTATGAGGAGGTGAGCAGTGACGGTGGCTGGCTCGGGGGTGGGAGGAGGGAAGGCGGTGGTGTATGAGGAGGTGAGCAGTGACGGTGACTGGCTCGGGGGTGGGAGGAGGGAAGGTGGTGGTGTATGAGGGGGAGAGCAGTGACGGTGACTGGCTCGGGGGTGGGAGGAGGGAAGGTGGTGGTGTATGAGGAGGTGAGCAGTGACGGTGACTGGCTCGGGGGTGGGAGGAGGGAAGGCGGTGGTGTATGAGGAGGTGAGCAGTGACGGTGACTGGCTCGGGGGTGGGAGGAGGGAAGGCAGTGGTGTATGAGGAGGAGAGCAGTGGCGGTGACTGGCTCGGGGGTGGGAGGAGGGAAGGCGGTGGTGTATGAGGGGGAGAGCAGTGACGGTGGCTGGCTCGGGGGTGGGAGGAGGGAAGGTGGTGGTGTATGAGGAGGTGAGCAGTGACGGTGACTGGTTCGGGGGTGGGAGGAGGGAAGGCGGTGGTGTATGAGGGGGAGATCAGTGACGGTGACTGGCTCGGGGGTGGGAGGAGGGAAGGCGTGGTGTATGAGGGGGAGAACAGTGACGGTGACTGGCTCGGTGGTGGGAGGAGGGAAGGCGGTGGTGTATGAGGGGGAGAGCAGTGACGGTGACTGGCTCGGGGGTGGGAGGAGGGAAGGTGGTGGTGTATGAGGAGGTGAGCAGTGACTGTGACTGGGTCGGGGGTGGGAGGAGGGAAGGCGGTGGTGTATGAGGAGGTGAGCAGTGACGGTGGCTGGCTCGGGGGTGGGACTTTCCTTACACAGCTATGTAACTAGACGGGCGCTTTCAGAGGAACATGGCGCGGTCGCCGTGTTACAGCCATCAATATCAGTCCAGCTGCTGCGGCAGATGAGCATGCCCGTAACGTTCAACACGACGTAGTCTGGTCCACCGCTGCCCACACACGGCTGAACACAGAGTTTATATCGTATTCTAAACGCCGATACCAGTCTTCCACTGCCGCTATGACGCCTAATGCGACTCGGTGGGTTATCCAGGTTCCAATGACCCGGGAATCCAACCTGGCGAGCTTGCAGTATAGATAGAGCTGGCGCTATGACATCATCTCCTAACGCCATCACTGCACAAATGTCTAGTGATGTCGCTGACCAGAGAACATCCAAGTGACGCTGCAAGTGTGAAAGGGGTCTCTGCGGAATCACACCCAGCTCGGACTCATATACAAGATCTACAGGGTGACTGTGCCCCGTCTCCCCCCATTCCTGCCTGAGCTCCGCAGCCGCCGTACCCAGTCTGAGCGCATTGGGGGTTAACCCACAGCACTGCAGCGTATGAAAACATTAAAATACTCCATTTTACACGGATGACGGTCATTAGGCCGACATGAGTTCGGTCAACATGTACTATGTTGACATTGAAAGGTCGACATGAGTTTTTTCACAATTTATTTTTCTTTATTTTTTGACCATTTTCATAGTTAACGATCCACGTGGACTACGATTGGGAACGGTAACCTGTGCCGAGCGCAGCAAGGCACCTTCCCCGAAGCACGGCGAGTGAAGCGAGGGGACGCGGTGCACTAATTGCTGTTACCCGTCATTTTGAGAAGAAAACTACGCCAAAAACAAAGTAAAAAAAAATCATGTCGACCTAATGAACCACGCCCGTGTTACCCGCGGCGCCTAGTGCTGGTCTTTCATTTAAGATGTTGCCCAATGCTGATCATTTAAAATTGGCGCCCAGCACTGATAGATCCCTTTAAAAATGGTGCCGCAGCGCAAGGGTTAACCCCTTCAGTGCTGCAGTGGCCATTTTACCACATGGGTCGGGGTCTCTGGCCACAGTTACACTTCTTCAAGTGGGGATTCATTTATCTTGTTCTGCAGCTCCAGATATTCTCTCACTGATGGATCCTGCGGACTCTGTATCATTCTCCCTAATTCTATACAACACCTTCTACACCAGGCGCTACGCCCTCCTGCTTCCTGTGTCACCCGCAGCTTCTACACCAGGCGCTACGCCCTCCTGCTTCCTGTGTCACCCGCAGCTTCTACACCAGGCGCTACGCCCTCCTGCTTCCTGTGTCACCCGCAGCTTCTACACCAGGCGCTACGCCCTCCTGCTTCCTGTGTCACCCGCAGCTTCTACACCAGGCGCTACGCCCTCCTGCTTCCTGTGTCACCCGCAGCTTCTACACCAGGCGCTACGCCCTCCTGCTTCCTGTGTCACCCGCAGCTTCTACACCAGGCGCTACGCCCTCCTGCTTCCTGTGTCACCCGCAGCTTCTACACCAGGCGCTACGCCCTCCTGCTTCCTCTGTCACCTGCACCAGGTGGTACGCCCTACTGCTTCCTCTGTCACCTGCATCTTCTACACCAAGCGCTATGCCCTCCTGCTTCCTCTGTCACCCGCATCTTCTACACCAGGCGCTATGCTCTACTGCTTCCTCTGTCACCTGCACCAGGCGCTATGCTCTACTGCTTCCTCTGTCACCTGCACCAGGCGCTATGCCCTACTGCTTCCTCTGTCACCTGCACCAGGCGCTATGCCCTACTGCTTCCTCTGTCACCTGCACCAGGCGCTATGCCCTACTGCTTCCTCTGTCACCTGCACCAGGCGCTATGCCCTACTGCTTCCTCTGTCACCTGCACCAGGCGCTATGCCCTACTGCTTCCTCTGTCACCTGCACCAGGCGCTATGCTCTACTGCTTCCTCTGTCACCTGCACCAGGCGCTATGCTCTACTGCTTCCTCTGTCACCTGCACCAGGCGCTATGCTCTACTGCTTCCTCTGTCACCTGCACCAGGCGCTATGCTCTACTGCTTCCTCTGTCACCTGCACCAGGCGCTATGCTCTACTGCTTCCTCTGTCACCTGCACCAGGCGCTATGCCCTACTGCTTCCTCTGTCACCCGCATCTTCTACACCAGGCGCTATGCTCTACTGCTTCCTCTGTCACCTGCACCAGGCGCTATGCTCTACTGCTTCCTCTGTCACCTGCACCAGGCGCTATGCCCTACTGCTTCCTCTGTCACCTGCACCAGGCGCTATGCTCTACTGCTTCCTCTGTCACCTGCACCAGGCGCTATGCTCTACTGCTTCCTCTGTCACCTGCACCAGGCGCTATGCTCTACTGCTTCCTCTGTCACCTGCACCAGGCGCTATGCTCTACTGCTTCCTCTGTCACCTGCACCAGGCGCTATGCTCTACTGCTTCCTCTGTCACCTGCACCAGGCGCTATGCCCTACTGCTTCCTCTGTCACCTGCACCAGGCGCTATGCCCTACTGCTTCCTCTGTCACCTGCACCAGGCGCTATGCCCTACTGCTTCCTCTGTCACCTGCACCAGGCGCTATGCCCTACTGCTTCCTCTGTCACCTGCACCAGGCGCTATGCTCTACTGCTTCCTCTGTCACCTGCACCAGGCGCTATGCTCTACTGCTTCCTCTGTCACCTGCACCAGGCGCTATGCTCTACTGCTTCCTCTGTCACCTGCACCAGGCGCTATGCTCTACTGCTTCCTCTGTCACCTGCACCAGGCGCTATGCTCTACTGCTTCCTCTGTCACCTGCACCAGGCGCTATGCCCTACTGCTTCCTCTGTCACCCGCATCTTCTACACCAGGCGCTATGCTCTACTGCTTCCTCTGTCACCTGCACCAGGCGCTATGCTCTACTGCTTCCTCTGTCACCTGCACCAGGCGCTATGCTCTACTGCTTCCTCTGTCACCTGCACCAGGCGCTATGCTCTACTGCTTCCTCTGTCACCTGCACCAGGCGCTATGCCCTACTGCTTCCTCTGTCACCCGCATCTTCTACACCAGGCGCTATGCTCTACTGCTTCCTCTGTCACCTGCACCAGGCGCTATGCTCTACTGCTTCCTCTGTCACCTGCACCAGGCGCTATGCCCTACTGCTTCCTCTGTCACCTGCACCAGGCGCTATGCCCTACTGCTTCCTCTGTCACCTGCACCAGGCGCTATGCCCTACTGCTTCCTCTGTCACCTGCACCAGGCGCTATGCCCTACTGCTTCCTCTGTCACCTGCACCAGGCGCTATGCCCTACTGCTTCCTCTGTCACCTGCACCAGGCGCTATGCCCTACTGCTTCCTCTGTCACCTGCACCAGGCGCTATGCCCTACTGCTTCCTCTGTCACCTGCACCAGGCGCTATGCCCTACTGCTTCCTCTGTCACCTGCACCAGGCGCTATGCCCTACTGCTTCCTCTGTCACCTGCACCAGGCGCTATGCCCTACTGCTTCCTCTGTCACCTGCACCAGGCGCTATGCCCTACTGCTTCCTCTGTCACCTGCACCAGGCGCTATGCCCTACTGCTTCCTCTGTCACCTGCACCAGGCGCTATGCCCTACTGCTTCCTCTGTCACCTGCACCAGGCGCTATGCCCTACTGCTTCCTCTGTCACCTGCACCAGGCGCTATGCTCTACTGCTTCCTCTGTCACCTGCACCAGGCGCTATGCTCTACTGCTTCCTCTGTCACCTGCACCAGGCGCTATGCTCTACTGCTTCCTCTGTCACCTGCACCAGGCGCTATGCTCTACTGCTTCCTCTGTCACCTGCACCAGGCGCTATGCCCTACTGCTTCCTCTGTCACCCGCATCTTCTACACCAGGCGCTATGCTCTACTGCTTCCTCTGTCACCTGCACCAGGCGCTATGCTCTACTGCTTCCTCTGTCACCTGCACCAGGCGCTATGCCCTACTGCTTCCTCTGTCACCTGCACCAGGCGCTATGCTCTACTGCTTCCTCTGTCACCTGCACCAGGCGCTATGCTCTACTGCTTCCTCTGTCACCTGCACCAGGCGCTATGCCCTACTGCTTCCTCTGTCACCTGCACCAGGCGCTATGCCCTACTGCTTCCTCTGTCACCTGCACCAGGCGCTATGCCCTACTGCTTCCTCTGTCACCTGCACCAGGCGCTATGCCCTACTGCTTCCTCTGTCACCTGCACCAGGCGCTATGCCCTACTGCTTCCTCTGTCACCTGCACCAGGCGCTATGCCCTACTGCTTCCTCTGCTTGCATTCTCTTGCTGATATACAGAGATTAGCTGCTTCATACAACACTATTATCACGTGTGGTCACTATTGTACTCTGTGGTGGAACATGTTGGCACTATAGAATTTAATGATGTTTGTACGTTTTGGATGTAACTTTTAGGCTTTATGGTGAAACCTGTGTGCGATAACCTTAGTGCCTGTGCAATGTATAGAAGTGTGCATTGTGTGATAGGCTGCGCTGGTAAGGAGTGCATGTATTACCTGTGTGATTCCTATAGTGTGGTCTTGTGGATGGGAAGACTGTATTACCTGTGTGATTCCTGTAGTGTGGTCTTGTGGATGGGAAGACTGTTACCTGTGTGATTCCTATAGTGTGGTCTCATGGATGGGAAGACTGTGTTACCTGTGTGATTCCTGTAGTGTGGTCTCATGGACAGGAAGACTGTATTACCTGTGTGATTCCTATAGTGTGGTCTCATGGACGGGAAGACTGTATTACCTGTGTGATTCCTATAGTGTGGTCTCATGGACGGGAAGACTGTATTACCTGTGTGATTCCTATAGTGTGGTCTCATGGACGGGAAGACTGTATTACCTGTGTGATTCCTATAGTGTGGTCTCATGGACGGGAAGACTGTATTACCTGTGTGATTCCTATAGTGTGGTCTCATGGACGGGAAGACTGTATTACCTGTGTGATTCCTATAGTGTGGTCCACGGACGGGAAGACTGGATTACCTATGTGATTCCTATAGTGTGGTCTTGTTGACTGGAAGACTGTATTACCTGTGTGATTCCTATAGTGTGGTCTTGTGGACAGGAAGACTGTATTACCTGTGTGATTCCTATAGTGTGGTCTCGTGGATGGGAAGACTGTATTACCTGTGTGATTCCTATAGTGTGGTCTCACGGATGGGAAGACTGTATTACCTGTGTGATTCCTATAGTGTGGTCTCACGGACGGGAAGACTGTATTACCGGTGTGATTCCTATAGTGTGGCCTCACGGACGGGAAGACTGTATTACCGGTGTGATTCCTATAGTGTGGTCTGACGGACGGGAAGACTGTATTACCTGTGTGATTCCTATAGTGTGGTCTCATGGACGGGAAGACTGTATTACCGGTGTGATTCCTATAGTGTGGTCTCACGGACGGGAAGACTGTATTACCTGTGTGATTCCTATGGTGTGGTCTTGTGGATGGGAAGACTGTATTACCTGTGTGATTCCTATAGTGTAGTCTCACGGACATGAAGACTGTATTACCGGTGTGATTCCTATAGTGTAGTCTCACGGACATGAAGACTGTATTACCGGTGTGATTCCTATAGTATGGTCTCATGGACGGGAAGACTGTATTACCGGTGTGATTCCTATAGTGTGGTCTCACGGACGGGAAGACTGTATTACCTGTGGGATTCCTATAGTGTGGTCTCATGGATGGGAAGACTGTATTACCTGTGTGATTCCTATAGTGTGGTCTCGTGGATGGGAAGACTGTATTACCTTTGGGATTCCTGTAGTGTGGTCTCACTTATGGGAAGACTGTGTTACCTGTGTGATTCCTATAGTGTGGCCTCACGGACGGGAAGACTGTATTACCTGTGTGATTCCTATAGTGTGGTCTCATGGATGGGAAGACTGTATTACCTGTGTGATTCCTATAGTGTGGCCTCACGGACGGGAAGACTGTATTACCTGTGTGATTCCTATAGTGTGGTCTTGTGGACGGGAAGACTGTATTACCTGTGTGATTCCTATAGTGTGGTCTTGTGGACGGGAAGACTGTATTACCTGTGTGATTCCTATGGTGTGGTCTTGTGGATGGGAAGACTGTATTACCTGTGTGATTCCTATAGTGTGGTCTCGTGGATGGGAAGACTGTATTACCTGTGTGATTCCTATAGTGTGGTCTTGTGGATGGGAAGACTGTATTACCTGTGTGATTCCTATAGTGTGGCCTCACGGACGGGAAGACTGTATTACCTGTGTGATTCCTATAGTGTGGTCTCATGGACGGGAAGACTGTATTACCTGTGATATTCCTATAGTGTGGTCTTGTGGATGGGAAGACTGTATTACCTGTGTGATTCCTATAGTGTGGTCTCATGGACGGGAAGACTGTATTACCTGTGTGATTCCTATAGTGTGGTCTTGTGAATGGGAAGACTGTATTACCTGTGTGATTCCTATAGTGTGGTCTCATGGACGGGAAGACTGTATTACCTGTGTGATTCCTATAGTGTGGTCTCATGGATGGGAAGACTGTATTACTCTGTGTGATTCCTATAGTGTGGTCTCATGGACGGGAAGACTGTGTTACCTGTGTGATTCCTGTAGTGTGGTCTTGTGGACGGGAAGACTGTATTACCTGTGTGATTCCTATATTGTGGTCTCGTGGATGGGAAGACTGTATTACCTGTGTGATTCCTATAGTGTGGTCTCATGGACGGGAAGACTGTATTACCTGTGTGATTCCTATAGTGTGGTCTCATGGACGGGAAGATTGTATTACCTGTGTGATTCCTATAGTGTGGTCTCACGGATGGGAAGACTGTATTTATTACCTGTCTGATTCCTATAGTGTGGTCTCATGGACGGGAAGACTGTGTTACCTGTGTGATTCCTATAGTGTGGTCTCATGGACGGGAAGACTGTGTTACCTGTGTGATTCCTATAGTGTGGTCTCATGGACGGGAAGATTGTATTACCTGTGTGATTCCTATAGTGTGGTCTCACGGATGGGAAGACTGTATTACCTGTCTGATTCCTATAGTGCGGTCTCATGGACGGGAAGACTGTGTTAACTGTGTGATTCCTATAGTGTGGTCTCACGGATGGTAAGACTGTATTACCTGTGTGATTCCTGTAGTGTGGTCTCACGGATGGGAAGACTGTATTACCTGTCTGATTCCTATAGTGTGGTCTCATGGACGGGAAGACTGTATTACTTGTGTGATTCCTATAGTGTGGTCTCATGGATGAGAAGACTGTATTACCTGTGGGATTCCTATAGTGTGGTCTCACGGATGGGAAGACTGTGTTACCTGTGTGATTCCTATAGTGTGGTCTTATGGACGGGAAGACTGTATTACCTGTGTGATTCCTATAGTGTGGTCTCACGGATGGTAAGACTGTATTACCTGTGTGATTCCTGTAGTGTGGTCTCACGGATGGGAAGACTGTATTACCTGTCTGATTCCTGTAGTGTGGTCTTGTGGACGAGAAGACTGTATTACCTGTGTGATTCCTATAGTGTGGTCTCATGGATGAGAAGACTGTATTACCTGTGGGGTTCCTATAGTGTGGTCTCACGGATGGGAAGACTGTATTACCTGTGTGATTCCTATAGTGTGGTCTCATGGACGGGAAGACTGTGTTACCTGTGTGATTCCTATAGTGTGGTCTTGTGGACGAGAAGACTGTATTACCTCTGTGATTCCTATAGTGTGGTCTCATGGATGAGAAGACTGTATTACCTGTGTGATTCCTATAGTGTGGTCTTGTGGACGGGAAGACTGTATTACCTGTGTGGTCTCATGGACGGGAAGACTGTATTACCTGTGTGATTCCTATAGTGTGGTCTCATGGATGGGAAGACTGTATTACCTGTGTGGTCTTGTGGATGGGAAGACTGTATTACCTGTGTGATTCCTATAGTGTGGTCTTGTGGATGGGAAGACTGTATTACCTGTGTGATTCCTATAGTGTGGTCTCACGGATGGGAAGACTGTGTTACCTGTGTGATTCCTATAGTGTGGTCTCACGGATGGGAAGACTGTATTACCTGTGTGATTCCTATAGTGTGGTCTCACGGATGGGAAGACTGTATTACCTGTGTGATTCCTATAGTGTGGTCTCATGGACGGGAAGATTGTATTACCTGTGTGATTCCTATAGTGTGGTCTCACGGATGGGAAGACTGTATTACCTGTCTGATTCCTATAGTGTGGTCTCATGGACGGGAAGACTGTATTACCTGTGTGATTCCTATAGTGTGGTCTCATGGACAGGAAGACTGTATTACCTGTGTGATTCCTATAGTGTGGTCTTGTGGATGGGAAGACTGTGTTACCTGTGTGATTCCTATAGTGTGGTCTCATGGACGGGAAGACTGTATTACCTGTGTGATTCCTATAGTGTGGTCTCATGGACGGGAAGACTGTATTACCTGTCTGATTCCTATAGTGTGGTCTCATGGACGGGAAGACTGTATTACCTGTGTGATTCCTATAGTGTGGTCTCATGGACAGGAAGACTGTATTACCTGTGTGATTCCTATAGTGTGGTCTTGTGGATGGGAAGACTGTGTTACCTGTGTGATTCCTATAGTGTGGTCTCATGGACTGGAAGACTGTGTTACCTGTGTGATTCCTATAGTGTGGTCTCATGGATGGGAAGACTGTGTTACCTGTGTGATTCCTATAGTGTGGTCTCACGGATGGGAAGACTGTTATACCTGTCTGATTCCTATAGTGTGGTCTTATGGACGGGAAGACTGTGTTACCTGTATGATTCCTATAGTGTGGTCTTGTGGACGGGAAGACTATTACTTGTGTGATTCCTATAGTGTGGTCTCATGGATGAGAAGACTGTATTACCTGTGGGATTCCTATAGTGTGGTCTCATGGACAGGAAGACTGTATTACCTGTGTGATTCCTATAGTGTGGTCTCATGGACAGGAAGACTGTATTACCTGTGTGATTCCTATAGTGTGGTCTCATGGACAGGAAGACTGTATTACCTGTGTGATTCCTATAGTGTGGTCTCATGGATGGGAAGACTGTATTACCTGTGTGATTCCTATAGTGTGGTCTCATGGATGGGAAGACTGTATTACCTGTGTGATTCCTATAGTGTGGTCTCATGGATGGGAAGACTGTATTACCTGTGTGATTCCTATAGTGTGGTCTTGTGGACAGGAAGACTGTATTACCTGTGTGATTCCTATAGTGTGGTCTTGTGGACGGGAAGACTGTATTACCTGTGTGATTCCTATAGTGTGGTCTCGTGGACGGGAAGACTGTATTACCTGTGTGATTCCTGTAGTGTGGTCTCATGGATGGGAAGACTGTATTACCTGTGTGATTCCTATAGTGTGGTCTCATGGATGGGAAGACTGTATTACCTGTGTGATTCCTATAGTGTGGTCTTGTGGACAGGAAGACTGTATTACCTGTGTGATTCCTATAGTGTGGTCTTGTGGACGGGAAGACTGTATTACCTGTGTGATTCCTATAGTGTGGTCTCATGGACGGGAAGACTGTATTACCTGTGTGATTCCTATAGTGTGGTCTTGTGGACGGGAAGACTGTATTACCTGTGTGATTCCTATAGTGTGGTCTCATGGACGGGAAGACTGTATTACCTGTGTGATTCCTATAGTGTGGTCTTGTGGACGGGAAGACTGTATTACCTGTGTGATTCCTATAGTGTGGTCTCGTGGACGGGAAGACTGTATTACCTGTGTGATTCCTATAGTGTGGTCTCGTGGACGGGAAGACTGTATTACTGGGATGATTCTTCTCACATCTATATTATATTGGTGCAGCGTGGAAATGACACGATGAGTGTTAGTAACAGATGTGCTCTTTTATAACCCGGCAGGTCCCTGTGACATCACCTGTGTAGGGTCTCCCGGTCCTGCTTACCCATGGCCCAAGCCAGCATGTCCGGCATAATGACAATGCTGCAGCAATTTGCCAATGGCTTGAGGAGCAAAAATGAGGATGCTCGCACCAAGGCAGCCAAGGATCTGCAGCACTATGTCACCACCGAGCTCCGAGAGGTGAGTGCACCCTGGGCTTATCCGCCCCTCATATAACGTGCCACCAGTACAGCAATGGGGAATCCAGCCACCCTCATCCTACTCACTATACACTCATTGCAGCAATGGGGAATCCAGCCATCCTCATCCTACTCACTATACACTCATTGCAGCAATGGTGATCCAGCCACCCTCATCCTACTCACTATACACTCACTGCAGCAATGGTGATCCAGCCACCCTCATCCTACTCACTGTACACTCACTGCAGCAATGGGGAATCCAGCCACCCTTATCCTACTCACTATATACTCATTGCAGCAATGGGGAATCCAGCCACTCTCATCCTACTCACTACACACTCATTGCAGCAATGGGGAATCCAGCCACCCTCATCCTACTCACTATACACTCATTGCAGCAATGGGGAATCCAGCCACTCTCATCCTACTCACTATACACTCACTGCAGCAATGGTGATCCAGCCACCCTCATCCTACTCACTATACACTCATTGCAGCAATGGGGAATCCAGCCACTCTCATCCTACTCACTATACACTCACTGCAGCAATGGGGAATCCAGCCACCCTCATCCTACTCACTATACACTCACTGCAGCAATGGGGAATCCAGCCACCCTCATCCTATTCACTATACACTCACTGCAGCAATGGGGAATCCAGCCATCCTCCTACTCACCATACACTCATTGCAGCAATGGGGAATCCAGCCACCCTCATCCTACTCACTATACACTCATTGCAGCAATGGGGAATCCAGCCACCCTCATCCTACTCACTATACACTCACTGCAGCAATGGGGAATCCAGCCACCTTCATCCTATTCACTATACACTCACTGCAGCAATGGGGAATCCAGCCACCCTCATCCTACTCACTATACACTCACTGCAGCAATGGGGAATCCAGCCACCTTCATCCTATTCACTATACACTCACTGCAGCAATGGGGAATCCAGCCACCTTCATCCTATTCACTATACACTCACTGCAGCAATGGGGAATACAGCCACCCTCATCCTACTCACTATACACTCATTGCAGCAATGGGGAATCCAGCCACCCTCATCCTACTCACTATACACCAGTGATCGCGCTGAGACCAAAAAAAAGTGGGTCCCAGGGACCCCTCACTTTTAAAAATTGGGGTCCTACTTGTCCTTTTCTGGGTCCCATCGGAATGAAGGTTTTAATTAGTCTAATTAATGATTCAAACATAAAAACACAAACTTGATTTGGACACTACAAAAGGGGTGCAAGGGGGAGGATGGGGTGACGATGCTGCTGGGCTGTGTAGCATACAGGACACCCCGCACTTTAGATGTAATTAGACATTTTGGTGACCTTGTGGCAGAAAGAGAATTGGTTCTCCGACACCGAAAACTGCGCCAGTGCGCGCCGAAGGCGCGCTGGAATTTTTTAGGGGCGTAGCTTCGTGGGGAAGTGGCGTGGTCACATAATAATACCAATTCACATTATTCCACACAGTAGTGCCGCTTATACACATTGCACCAGGTAGAACCTCCTATACACACTGAGCCAAGGAGAGCACGTTATTCACATTGCACCAGGTAGAGCACGTTATACACATTGCGCCAGGTAGAGCCTCCTATACACACTGAGCCAAGGAGAGCACGTTATTCACATTGCGCCAGGTAGAGCCTCCTATACACACTGAGCCAAGGAGAGCACGTTATTCACATTGCGCCAGGCAGAGCACGTTATTCACATTGCACCAGGTAGAGCACGTTATTCACATTGCACCAGGTAGAGCACGTTATTCACATTGCACCAGGTAGAGCACGTTATTCACATTGCGCCAGGCAGAACACGTTATACACATTGCACCAGGCAGAGCACGTTATTCACATTGCGCCAGGCAGAGCACGTTATTCACATTGCACCAGGCAGAGCACGTTATTCACATTGCGCCAGGCAGAGCACGTTATTCACATTGCGCCAGGCAGAGCACGTTATTCACATTGCGCCAGGCAGAGCACGTTATTCACATTGCGCCAGGCAGAGCACGTTATTCACATTGCACCAGGTAGAGCACGTTATTCACATTGCGTCAGGCAGAGCACGTTATTCACATTGCACCAGGTAGAGCACGTTATTCACATTGCACCAGGTAGAGCACGTTATACACATTGCACCAGGTAGAGCACGTTATACACATTGCGCCAGGCAGAGCACGTTATTCACATTGCGCCAGGCAGAGCACGTTATACGTATTGCGCCAGGTAGAGCACGTTATACGTATTGCGCCAGGTAGAGCACGTTATTCACATTGCGCCAGGCAGAGCACGTTATACGTATTGCGCCAGGCAGAGCACGTTATACACATTGCGCCAGGCAGAGCACGTTATTCACATTGCGCCAGGCAGAGCACGTTATTCACATTGCGCCAGGCAGAGCACGTTATTCACATTGCGCCAGGCAGAGCACGTTATACACATTGCGCCAGGCAGAGCACGTTATTCACATTGCGCCAGGCAGAGCACGTTATACGTATTGCGCCAGGCAGAGCACGTTATACGTATTGCGCCAGGTAGAGCACGTTATTCACATTGCGCCAGGCAGAGCACGTTATTCACATTGCGCCAGGCAGAGCACGTTATTCACATTGCGCCAGGCAGAGCACGTTATACGTATTGCGCCAGGCAGAGCACGTTATACACATTGCGCCAGGCAGAGCACGTTATTCACATTGCGCCAGGCAGAGCACGTTATTCACATTGCGCCAGGCAGAGCACGTTATTCACATTGCGCCAGGTAGAGCACGTTATTCACATTGCGCCAGGCAGAGCACGTTATTCACATTGCGCCAGGCAGAGCACGTTATTCACATTGCGCCAGGCAGAGCACGTTATACACATTGCGCCAGGTAGAGGACTTAACAATTATATGATTAAAAAACAGGACAACATTATTAAATAATACATTTTCTATATATAATGGCTTTATGGTGCCGCTATAATAGAGCCCCAGACTGGATTTAGACACTACAAAAGTGTTGTGGGGGAGGGAGGGTGACAATGCTGCTGGGCTGTTATCATATCGGAAGTATGCATTCAGGATCCTGGCTGTCGGGATCCCAGCAGCCGTAATACCGATGCTGGAATCCTGACAGCAGCCACAATACCAACGCTGGCATCCAGAGGTGATCAGGATCCTGGCAACGATATAGCGACAGTCAGGATCCTGAAGGGAAGTATGCACTGCCGCCACTGGTTTAGCGTGCGGGTGGGAAGGGGGGGGTTAGGATATGGTGTTGGGGAGGGTTAGGCTGCAGAGGGAGGGGGGGGGGGGTATAAGTGTTAGGCACTAAGGGGGTGGGTTAGGTTTAGGCTGCGGGAAACGGAGGGTTAGGGGTGGGAGGTTAGGGTACCCTCTGCACTCGTCACTCTTGTCGGCTTTGCTGCGATCGGGATGCTGGTGTCGGTATACTAAATGCCAACATCCTGACGACGACTTCGGACACTTGGTACAACCACTGGATTTGAGTCATGCTGCCTGTAATTTATGTGCTGACTGATCAACTTCAGTGACAATCACTGTGCTGGCTGCCTTTACAGTAACCAGCGGCAACCAGCAGTAACCAACAGCAACCAACAAAGGCAGCCAGAACAGTGAGTGTCACTGAAGTTGATCAGTCAGCACATAAATTACAGGCAGCATGACTGGAATCCAGTGGTTGTATCAAGGGTCCTGTATGCTGCAGAGCCCAGCAGCACTGTCACCCTCTCGCCTCACCCCCCACTCCATACCACAAAAATGTTGCGTTTAACACCTGTTTGCAGGCGCCATGCAGCCCCCATCTCCGCCATCCCACCGATATGAGCTGCCCCCCAGCCGCCACCGCAAGTCCAGCTCACCCCTCCGCACAGCAAGCACAGTCCCCGGTCACCGGCGTTCAACATCCCCGCAGCACAGTGTGTAGAGCGCCGCAGAGCCGTCCTCACTGTCTGTCCGGCTCCGTGAAGCTCCAGCGGGTGATCGGCGAGGGGGGGGCGTCCTCACTGTCTGTCCGGCTCCGTGAAGCTCCAGCGGGTGATCGGCGAGGGGGGGCGTCCTCACTCTGTCCGGCTCCGTGAAGCTGCAGCGGGTGATGAGGGGGGTGATGTGTGTGTGCGCGGTGTAGGGGGCGGGGCCTTCTGGGTGCATGCGGATAGAGAGATGCGGCAGCGATTGGATGAGGAGGCGCGGCGGTGATTGGATGGGTAGACAGAGTCTCCTATTGGTGCAGTGATACACAGCGCGTCCTATGGGACCCGCTCATTTTTTAAAACCGGGTACAACTCTTCCTGTAGCGCGTAAAAACGCGCTATAGCGCGTATTTTGCGATCACTGTACACTCATTGCAGCAATGGGGAATCCAGCCACCTTCTTCCTATTCACTATACACTCACTGCAGCAATGGGGAATACAGCCACCCTCATCCTACTCACTATACACTCACTGCAGCAATGGGGAATCCAGCCACCCTCATCCTACTCACTATACACTCATTGCAGCAATGGGGAATCCAGCCACCCTCATCCTACTCACTATACACTCACTGCAGCAATGGGGAATCCAGCCACCCTCATCCTACTCACTATACACTCACTGCAGCAATGGGGAATCCAGCCACCCTCATCCTACTCACTATACACTCATTGCAGCAATGGGGAATACAGCCACCCTCATCCTATTCACTGTACACTCATTGCAGCAATGGGGAATCCAGCCACCCTCATCCTACTCACTATACACTCACTGCAGCAATGGGGAATACAGCCATCCTCATCCTACTCACTATACACTCATTGCAGCAATGGGGAATCCAGCCACTCTCATCCTACTCACTATACACTCATTGCAGCAATGGGGAATACAGCCACCCTCATCATACTCACTATACACTCATTGCAGCAATGGGGAATCCAGCCACCCTCATCCTACTCACTATACACTCATTGCAGCAATGGGGAATACAGCCATCCTCATCCTACTCACTATACACTCATTGCAGCAATGGGGAATACAGCCACTCTCATCCTACTCACTATACACTCATTGCAGCAATGGGGAATACAGCCACCCTCATTATACTCACTATACACTCATTGCAGCAATGGGGAATCCAGCCACCCTCATCCTACTCACTATACACTCACTGCAGCAATGGGGAATCCAGCCACCCTCATCCTACTCACTGTACACTCATTGCAGCAATGGGGAATCCAGCCACCCTCATCCTACTCACTATACACTCACTGCAGCAATGGGGAATCCAGCCACTCTCATCCTACTCACTATACACCCATTGCAGCAATGGGGAATACAGCCACCCTCATTATACTCACTATACACTCATTGCAGAACCACTAGGACTATGTCACACTCACTATACACAGCTGCTGCACACTCATTGCAGAACCAGCCCGTGATTTACACTAGGACTATGTCACACTCAGAATGGGCTCAGCCCTGATTGGCAGATGTCGGAATATATAATGCAGCCCTCGGGGCCTCGTCTCTGATGCGGTCACTGTCATACTGAAATCTTCAAGTTTCTTTTATTAAGTCTTATTTTGAAATGTAAAAGTGTGAAAGTTATCCTCATTCTTTGTGTAAGTGTACAGCATCTAGTGCTGGGTATAATATAATGGGGGGGGGGCATCTAGTGCTGGGTATAATATAATGGGGGGGGGACACATCTAGTGCTGGGTATAATATAATGGGGGGGGCACATCTAGTGCTGGGTATAATATAATGGGGGGGGGGGACACATTTAGTTCTGGGTATAATATAATGGGGGGGGGACATCTAGTGCTGGCTATAATATAATGGGGGGGGGGCATCTAGTGCTGGGTATAATATAATGGGGGGGGGACACATCTAGTGCTGGGTATAATATAATGGGGGGGGGCACATCTAGTGCTGGGTATAATATAATGGGGGGGGGGGACACATTTAGTTCTGGGTATAATATAATGGGGGGGGAAAATCTAGTGCTGGCTATAATATAATGGGGGGGACATCTAGTGCTGGGTATAATATAATGGGGGGGGGCATCTAGTGCTGGGTATAATATAATGGGGGGGGGCATCTAGTGCTGGGTAGAATATAATGGGGGGGGACATCTAGTGCTGGGTATAATATAATGGGGGGGCATCTAGTGCTGGGTATAATATAATGGGGGGGGCATCTAGTGCTGGGTATAATATGGGGGGGCATCTAGTGCTGGGTATAATATAATGGGGGGCATCTAGTGCTGAGTAGAATATAATGGGGGGGGTGGGCATCTAGTGCTGGGTAGAATATAATGGGGGGGATCTAGTGCTGGGTAGAATATAATGAGGGGCATCTAGTGCTGGGTAGAATATAATGGGGGGGGAACATCTAGTGCTGGGTATAATATAATGAGGGCCATCTAGTGCTGGGTAGAATATAATGAGGGGGGGCATCTAGTGCTGGGCATAATATAATGAGGGGGGGCATCTAGTGCTGGGCATAATATAATGGGGGGGCATCTAGTGCTGGGTAGAATATAATGGGGGGGGGCATCTAGTGCTGGGTAGAATATAATGGGGGGGGGCATCTAGTGCTGGGTAGAATATAATGGGGGGGCAACTAGTGCTGGGTAGAATATAATGGGGGGGGGGGCATCTAGTGCTGGGTATAATATAATGGGGGGGCGTCTAGTACTAGGTATAATATAATGAGGGGCATCTAGTGCTGGGTAGAATATAATGGGGGGGGGGCATCTAGTGCTGGGTATAATATAATGAGGGGCATCTAGTGCTGGGTATAATATGAGGGGCATCTAGTGCTGGGTAGAATATAATGGGGGGGCATCTAGTGCTGGGTAGAATATAATGAGGGGCATCTAGTGCTGGGTAGAATATAATGGGGGGGCATCTAGTGCTGGGTAGAATATAACGAGGGGCATCTAGTGCTGGGTAGAATATAATGGGGGGGGGGCATCTAGTGCTGGGTAGAATATAATGGGGGGGCATCTAGTGCTGGGTAGAATATAATGGGGGGGCATCTAGTGCTGGGTAGAATATAATGAGGGGCATCTAGTGCTGGGTATAATATAATGGGGGGGCATCTAGTGCTGGGTAGAATATAACGAGGGGCATCTAGTGCTGGGTAGAATATAATGGGGGGGGGGCATCTAGTGCTGGGTAGAATATAATGGGGGGGCATCTAGTGCTGGGTATAATATAATGAGGGGCATCTAGTGCTGGGTATAATATAATGAGGGGCATCTAGTGCTGGGTAGAATATAATGGGGGGGCATCTAGTGCTGTGTAGAATGTAATGGGGGGGCATCTAGTGCTGTGTAGAATATAATGGGGGGGCATCTAGTGCTGTGTAGAATATAATGGGGGGGCATCTAGTGCTGGGTAGAATATAATGGGGGGCATCTAGTGCTGGGTAGAATATAATGGGGGGGCATCTAGTGCTGGGTAGAATATAATGGGGGGCATCAAGTGCTGTGTAGAATATAATGGGGGGGCATCTAGTGCTGGTTAGAATATAATGGGGGGCATCTAGTGCTGGGTAGAATATAATGGGGGGGGGGCATCTAGTGCTGGGTAGAATATAATGAGGGGGGGTCATCTAGTGCTGGGTATAATATAATGGGGGGGGGGGCATCTAGTGCTGGGTAGAATATAATGGGGGGCATCTAGTGCTGGGTAGAATATAATGGGGGGGGGCATCTAGTGCTGGGTAGAATATAATGAGGGGCATCTAGTGCTGGGTAGAATATAATGGGATGGCATCTAGTGCTGGGTATAATATAATGAGGGGCATCTAGTGCTGGGTAGAATATAATGGGGTGGCATCTAGTGCTGGGTATAATATAATGAGGGGCATCTAGTGCTGGGTAGAATATAATGGGGGGGGGGCATCTAGTGCTGGGTAGAATATAATGGGGGGGCATCTAGTGCTGGGTAGAATATAATGGGGGGGGCATCTAGTGCTGGGTAGAATATAATGGGGGGGGGCATCTAGTGCTGGGTAGAATATAATGGGGGGGGGGGCATCTAGTGCTGGGTAGAATATAATGGGGGGGGGGGCATCTAGTGCTGGGTAGAATATAATGGGGGGGCATCTAGTGCTGTGTAAAATATAATGGGGAGGCATCTAGTGCTGGGTAGAATATAACGAGGGGCATCTAGTGCTGGGTAGAATATAATGGGGGGGGGGCATCTAGTGCTGGGTAGAATATAATGGGGGGGGCATCTAGTGCTGGGTAGAATATAATGGGGGGGGCATCTAGTGCTGGGTAGAATATAATGGGGGGGGGCATCTAGTGCTGGGTAGAATATAATGGGGGGGGGCATCTAGTGCTGGGTAGAATATAATGGGGGGGGCATCTAGTGCTGGGTAGAATATAATGGGGGGGGCATCTAGTGCTGGGTAGAATATAATGGGGGGGGCATCTAGTGCTGGGTAGAATATAATGAGGGGCATCTAGTGCTGGGTAGAATATAATGGGGGGGTGGGCATCTAGTGCTGGGTAGAATATAATGGGGGGGTGGGCATCTAGTGCTGGGTAGAATATAATGGGGGGGTGGGCATCTAGTGCTGGGTAGAATATAATGGGGGGTGGGTGGGCATCTAGTGCTGGGTAGAATATAATGGGGGGTGGGTGGGCATCTAGTGCTGGGTAGAATATAATGGGGGTGGGGGGTGGGCATCTAGTGCTGGGTAGAATATAATGAGGGGCATCTAGTGCTGGGTAGAATATAATGAGGGGCATCTAGTGCTGGGTAGAATATAATGGGGGGGCATCTAGTGCTGGGTAGAATATAATGGGGGGGCATCTAGTGCTGTGTAGAATATAATGGGGGGGCATCTAGTGCTGTGTAGAATATAATGGGGGGGCATCTAGTGCTGGGTAGAATATAATGGGGGGCATCTAGTGCTGGGTAGAATATAATGGGGGGCATCTAGTGCTGGGTAGAATATAATGGGGGGGCATCTAGTGCTGGGTAGAATATAACGAGGGGCATCTAGTGCTGGGTAGAATATAATGGGGGGGGCATCTAGTGCTGGGTAGAATATAATGGGGGGGTGGGCATCTAGTGCTGGGTAGAATATAATGGGGGGGTGGGCATCTAGTGCTGGGTAGAATATAATGGGGGGTGGGCATCTAGTGCTGGGTAGAATATAATGGGGGGTGGGTGGGCATCTAGTGCTGGGTAGAATATAATGGGGGTGGGGGGTGGGCATCTAGTGCTGGGTAGAATATAATGAGGGGGCATCTAGTGCTGGGTAGAATATAATGGGGGGGCATCTAGTGCTGGGTATAATATAATGAGGGGCATCTAGTGCTGGGTATAATATGAGGGGCATCTAGTGCTGGGTAGAATATAATGGGGGGGCATCTAGTGCTGTGTAGAATATAATGGGGGGGCATCTAGTGCTGTGTAGAATATAATGGGGGGGCATCTAGTGCTGTGTAGAATATAATGGGGGGGCATCTAGTGCTGGGTAGAATATAATGGGGGGCATCTAGTGCTGGGTAGAATATAATGGGGGGGGGGGCATCTAGTGCTGGGTAGAATATAATGGGGGCATCTAGTGCTGGGTAGAATATAATGGGGGGGGCATCTAGTGCTGGGTAGAATATAATGGTGGGGGGCATCTAGTGCTGGGTAGAATATAATGAGGGGCATCTAGTGCTGGGTAGAATATAATGAGGGGTATCTAGTGCTGGGTAGAATATAATGGGGGGGCATCTAGTGCTGTGTAGAATATAATGGGGGGGATCTAGTACTGTGTAGAATATAATGGGGGTCATCTAGTGCTGGGTAGAATATAATGGGGGGGCATCTAGTGCTGGGTAGAATATAATGGGGGGGCATCTAGTGCTGGGTAGAATATAACGAGGGGCATCTAGTGCTGGGTAGAATATAATGGGGGGGGGCATCTAGTGCTGGTTAGAATATAATGGGGGGGGGCATCTAGTGCTGGGTAGAATATAATGGGGGGGGGCCTCTAGTGCTGGGTAGAATATAATGGGGGGGCATCTATTGCTGGGTAGAATATAATGAGGGGCATCTAGTGCTGGGTAGAATATAATGGGGGGGCATCTAGTGCTGGGTAGAATATAATGGGGGGGCATCTAGTGCTGGGTAGAATATAATGGGGGGGCATCTAGTGCTGGGTAGAATATAATGGGGGGGCATCTAGTGCTGGGTAGAATATAATGGGGGGGGCATCTAGTGCTGGGTAGAATATAATGGGAGGGGCATCTAGTGCTGGGTAGAATATAATGGGAGGGGCATCTAGTGCTGGGTAGAATATAATGGGAGGGGCATCTAGTGCTGGGTAGAATATAATGGGGGGGTGGGCATCTAGTGCTGGGTAGAATATAATGGGGGGGGGCATCTAGTGCTGGGTAGAATATAATGGGGGGACATCTAGTGCTGGGTAGAATATAATGGGGGGGGGGGGCATCTAGTGCTGGGTAGAATATAATGGGGGCATCTAGTGCTGGGTAGAATATAATGGGAGTGTCTAGTGCTGGGTAGAATATAATGGGGGGGGGGGGCATCTAGTGCTGGGTAGAATATAATGGGGGGGGGGGCATCTAGTGCTGGGTAGAATATAATGGGGGGGCATCTAGTGCTGGGTAGAATATAATGGGGGGGGGGGGGGCATCTAGTGCTGGGTAGAATATAATGGGGGGGGGCATCTAGTGCTGGGTAGAATATAATGGGGGGGGCATCTAGTGCTGGGTAGAATATAATGGGGGCGTCTAGTGCTGGGTAGAATATAATGGAGGGGGGGCGTCTAGTGCTAAGTATAATATAATGGGGGGGGTGGGCATCTAGTGCTGGGTATAATATAATGGGGGGGGTGGGCATCTAGTGCTGGGTATAATATTATGGGGGGGCATCTAGTGCTGGGTATAATGGGTTACTGTGGGAGTGATCAGTAGTCTGCCCATACAACACGCACACTGGTTTTTTTTTTTTTGTCTGGATCCAGTATATTTTTCCTGTATTTTTGGGGATTGTGGGAGGAAACTGGAGTACCTGTAGGAACCCACACAAGCGGTGGGGGGAACGTGAAGTCACTGTGGTGAAAGTGCTACCTACCTCATTGCCTAATATCACTGTGGTCGCCTTCAGAGTAATCCCCTTGGGACGCTATACATCGATGCCAGTTTTGTGGAATGCCCTCAGAGCGGTATTGGTGGGTAAGGAACCCAGGACCTCCGTACTGTGAGGCAGCAATGCTAACCATTGCACCACCCGTGCTGCCCATTACGCTACACCGATGTGCATACACTACAATGACGTATAGTCTTTGTTTTCTAGGACAGTTAGGTATCGCGCACCTACAGGACAATTCAATGCATCATTTTAAATAATTTTTGCAGCATTATCGGACTGTCACATATCAGGAGGTTTTCATGCAGCGACAGGGAGGTTAGAGTACGATGGCGCCCGTATTAGAGGAACAGGAAAATCCCATTTTTACTACTTGGGATAACGTTTGTTGTGGAAATCGTGCACGCGTCACATGACTGGCCGGAGTGTAACGCTGCTTACTCTCTCTCGCCATGTATGAGTAACCCCTTAAATGCGGTCACACTGTTATATACAGGTTATCTGTCATTCCTAGGTGAGCCAGGAGGAGGCGACGCAGTTCTATGACGAGCTCAATCATTTTATCTTTGAGTTTGTTTCCAGCTCTGATGTGAGCGAGAGGAAAGGCGGAATCCTGGCTATAGGTAGGTGACGCGCGTTATTCTAACCGTGCGCTGTGTGACTGTCTGCCGCTGTGTGACTGTGTGTCTGCCGCCGTGTGTCTGTGTGTCTGCCGCCGTGTGTTTGTGTGACTGTGTGTTTGCCGCTGTGTGACGGTCTCTGCCTGATCCTAGCTGTAGATGTGTTCTGTGAGCGATGTGTGTCCTCGTGTTATACAGTGGGTGAGTGATGTCATGTCTTGGGTGTGACAGAATGGGGGCACATGGGTGTCAGTGGGTGAGTGATGTGTTGGGTGTGACAATGGGGTACACGTGGGTGTCGGTGGATGAGTGATGTGTTGGGTGTGACGGAATGGGGGACACGTGAGTGATGTGTTGGGTGTGACAATGGGGTACACGTGGGTGTCGGTGGATGAGTGATGTGTTGGGTGTGACGGAATGGGGGACACGTGAGTGATGTGTTGGGTGTGACAATGGGGGACACGTGGGTGTCGGTGAGTGATGTGTTGGGTGTGACAATGGGGGACACGTGGGTGTCGGTGAGTGATGTGTTGGGTGTGACAATGGGGGACACGTGGGTGTCGGTGGGTGAGTGATGTGTTGGGTGTGACAATGGGGGACACGTGGGTGTCGGTGGGTGAGTGATGTGTTGGGTGTGACAATGGGGGACACGTGGGTGTCGGTGGGTGAGTGATGTGTTGGGTGTGACAATGGGGGACACGTGGGTGTCGGTGGGTGAGTGATGTGTTGGGTGTGACAATGGGGGACACGTGGGTGTCGGTGGGTGAGTGATGTGTTGGGTGTGACAATGGGGGACACGTGGGTGTCGGTGGGTGAGTGATGTGTTGGGTGTGACAATGGGGGACACGTGGTTGTCGGTGGATGAGTGATGTATTGGGTGTGACGGAATGGGGGACACGTGGGTGAGTGATGTGTTGGGTGTGACGGAATGGGGGACACGTGGGTGTCGGTGGGTGAGTGATGTGTTGGGTGTGACGGAATGGGGGACACGTGGGTGTCGGTGGATGAGTGATGTGTTGGGTGTGACGGAATGGGGGACACGTGGGTGAGTGATGTGTTGGGTGTGACGGAATGGGGTACACGTGGGTGTCGGTGGGTGAGTGATGTGTTGGGTGTGACAATGGGGGACACGTGTGTGTCGGTGGATGAGTGATGTGTTGGGTGTGACAATGGGGGACACGTGGGTGTCGGTGGATGAGTGATGTGTTGGGTGTGACGGAATGGGGGACACGTGGGTGAGTGATGTGTTGGGTGTGACAATGGGGTACACGTGGGTGTCGGTGGATGAGTGATGTGTTGGGTGTGACGGAATGGGGGACACGTGGGTGTCGGTGGGTGAGTGATGTGTTGGGTGTGACAATGGGGGACACGTGGGTGTCGGTGGGTGAGTGATGTGTTGGGTGTGACAATGGGGGACACGTGGGTGTCGGTGGGTGAGTGATGTATTGGGTGTGACGGAATGGGGAACACGTGGGTGTCGGTGGGTGAGTGATGTGTTGGGTGTGACAATGGGGGACACGTGGGTGTCGGTGGGTGAGTGATGTGTTGGGTGTGACAATGGGGGACACGTGGGTGTCGGTGGATGAGTGATGTGTTGGGTGTGACAATGGGGGACACGTGGGTGTCGGTGAGTGATGTGTTGGGTGTGACAATGGGGGACACGTGGGTGTCGGTGGGTGAGTGATGTGTTGGGTGTGACAATGGGGGACACGTGGGTGTCGGTGGGTGAGTGATGTGTTGGGTGTGACAATGGGGGACACGTGGGTGTCGGTGGGTGAGTGATGTGTTGGGTGTGACAATGGGGGACACGTGGGTGTCGGTGGGTGAGTGATGTGTTGGGTGTGACAATGGGGGACACGTGGGTGTCGGTGGGTGAGTGATGTGTTGGGTGTGACAATGGGGGACACGTGGGTGTCGGTGGGTGAGTGATGTGTTGGGTGTGACAATGGGGGACACGTGGGTGTCGGTGGGTGAGTGATGTGTTGGGTGTGACGGAATGGGGGACACGTGGGTGAGTGATGTGTTGGGTGTGACGGAATGGGGGACACGTGGGTGTCGGTGGGTGAGTGATGTGTTGGGTGTGACAATGGGGGACACGTGGGTGTCGGATGAGTGATGTGTTGGGTGTGACAATGGGGGACACGTGGGTGTCGGTGGGTGAGTGATGTGTTGGGTGTGACGGAATGGGGGACACGTGGGTGAGTGATGTGTTGGGTGTGACAATGGGGGACACGTGGGTGTCGGTGGGTGAGTGATGTCATGTGTTGGGTGTGACAATGGGGTACACGTAGGTGTCGGTGGATGAGTGATGTGTTGGGTGTGACGGAATGGGGTACACGTGGGTGTCGGTGAGTGATGTGTTGGGTGTGACAGTGGGGTACACGTGGGTGTCGGTGGATGAGTGATGTGTTGGGTGTGACGGAATGGGGAACACGTGGGTGTCGGTCGGTGGGTGAGTGATGTGTTGGGTGTGACAATGGGGGACACGTGGGTGTCGGTGGATGAGTGATGTGTTGGGTGTGACGGAATGGGGGACACGTGGGTGAGTGATGTGTTGGGTGTGACGGAATGGGGGACACGTGGGTGTCGGTGGGTGAGTGATGTGTTGGGTGTGACGGAATGGGGGACACGTGGGTGTCGGTGGGTGAGTGATGTGTTGGGTGTGACGGAATGGGGGACACGTGGGTGTCGGTGGGTGAGTGATGTGTTGGGTGTGACGGAATGGGGGACACGTGGGTGTCGGTGGGTGAGTGATGTGTTGGGTGTGACGGAATGGGGGACACGTGGGTGTCGGTGGGTGAGTGATGTGTTGGGTGTGACGGAATGGGGGACACGTGGGTGAGTGATGTGTTGGGTGTGACGGAATGGGGGACACGTGGGTGTCGGTGAGTGATGTGTTGGGTGTGACGGAATGGGGGACACGTGGGTGTTGGTGGGTGAGTGATGTGTTGGGTGTGACGGAATGGGGGACACGTGGGTGAGTGATGTGTTGGGTGTGATGGAATGGGGGACACGTGAGTGTTGGGTGTGACAATGGGGGACACGTGGGTGAGTGATGTGTTGGGTGTGACAATGGGGGACACGTGGGTGTCGGTGGGTGAGTGATGTGTTGGGTATGACAATGGGGGACACGTGGGTGTCGGTGGGTGAGTGATGTGTTGGGTGTGACGGAATGGGGGACACGTGGGTGAGTGTGTTGGGTGTGACAATGGGGGACACGTGGGTGTCGGTGAGTGATGTGTTGGGTGTGACAATGGGGGACACGTGGGTGTCGGTGGGTGAGTGATGTGTTGGGTGTGACAATGGGGGACACGTGGGTGTCGGTGGGTGAGTGATGTGTTGGGTGTGACAATGGGGGACACGTGGGTGTCGGTGGGTGAGTGATGTGTTGGGTGTGACGGAATGGGGGACACGTGAGTGAGTGATTTGTTGGGTGTGACGGAATGGGGGACACGTGGGTGTCGGTGGGTGAGTGATGTGTTGGGTGTGACAATGGGGGACACGTGGGTGTCGGTGGATGAGTGATGTATTGGGTGTGACGGAATGGGGAACACGTGGGTGTCGGTGGGTGAGTGATGTGTTGGGTGTGACAATGGGGGACACGTGGGTGTCGTTGGGTGTGACAATGGGGTACACGTGGGTGTCGGATGAGTGATGTGTTGGGTGTGACAATGGGGGACACGTGGGTGAGTGATGTGTTGGGTGTGACAATGGGGGACACGTGGGTGTCGGTGGGTGAGTGATGTGTTGGGTGTGACAATGGGGGACACGTGGGTGTCGATGGGTGAGTGATGTGTTGGGTGTGACAATGGGGGACACGTGGGTGTCGGTGGGTGAGTGATGTGTTGGGTGTGACGGAATGGGGGACACGTGGGTGAGTGATGTGTTGGGTGTGACGGAATGGGGGACACGTGGGTGTCGGTGAGTGATGTGTTGGGTGTGACGGAATGGGGGACACGTGGGTGTCGGTGGGTGAGTGATGTGTTGGGTGTGACGGAATGGGGGACACGTGGGTGAGTGATGTGTTGGGTGTGATGGAATGGGGGACACGTGAGTGTTGGGTGTGACAATGGGGGACACGTGGGTGAGTGATGTGTTGGGTGTGACAATGGGGGACACGTGGGTGTCGGTGGGTGAGTGATGTGTTGGGTATGACAATGGGGGACACGTGGGTGTCGGTGGGTGAGTGATGTGTTGGGTGTGACGGAATGGGGGACACGTGGGTGAGTGTGTTGGGTGTGACAATGGGGGACACGTGGGTGTCGGTGGGTGAGTGATGTGTTGGGTGTGACAATGGGGGACACGTGGGTGTCGGTGGGTGAGTGATGTGTTGGGTGTGACAATGGGGGACACGTGGGTGTCGGTGAGTGATGTGTTGGGTGTGACGGAATGGGGGACACGTGAGTGAGTGATTTGTTGGGTGTGACGGAATGGGGGACACGTGGGTGTCGGTGGGTGAGTGATGTGTTGGGTGTGACAATGGGGGACACGTGGGTGTCGGTGGATGAGTGATGTATTGGGTGTGACGGAATGGGGAACACGTGGGTGTCGGTGGGTGAGTGATGTGTTGGGTGTGACAATGGGGGACACGTGGGTGTCGTTGGGTGTGACAATGGGGTACACGTGGGTGTCGGATGAGTGATGTGTTGGGTGTGACAATGGGGGACACGTGGGTGTCGGATGAGTGATGTGTTGGGTGTGACAATGGGGGACACGTGGGTGAGTGATGTGTTGGGTGTGACAATGGGGGACACGTGGGTGAGTGATGTTATGTGTTGGGTGTGACAATGGGGGACACGTGGGTGAGTGATGTGTTGGGTGTGACAATGGGGGACACGTGGGTGTCGTTGGGTGTGACAATGGGGTACACGTGGGTGTCGGATGAGTGATGTGTTGGGTGTGACAATGGGGGACACGTGGGTGTCGGATGAGTGATGTGTTGGGTGTGACAATGGGGGACACGTGGGTGAGTGATGTGTTGGGTGTGACAATGGGGGACACGTGGGTGTCGGTGGGTGAGTGATGGGTGTGACGGAATGGGGGACACGTGGGTGGGTGAGTGATGTGTTGGGTGTGACAATGGGTGACACGTGGGTGTCGGTGGGTGAGTGATGTGTTGGGTGTGACAATGGGGGACACGTGGGTGTCGGTGGGTGAGTGATGTGTTGGGTGTGACAATGGGGGACACGTGGGTGTCGATGGGTGAGTGATGTGTTGGGTGTGACAATGGGGGACACGTGGGTGTCGGTGGGTGAGTGATGTGTTGGGTGTGACGGAATGGGGGACACGTGGGTGAGTGATGTGTTGGGTGTGACGGAATGGGGGACACGTGGGTGTCGGTGGGTGAGTGATGTGTTGGGTGTGACAATGGGGGACACGTGGGTGTCGGTGGATGAGTGATGTATTGGGTGTGACGGAATGGGGAACACGTGGGTGTCGGTGGGTGAGTGATGTGTTGGGTGTGACAATGGGGGACACGTGGGTGTCGGTGGGTGAGTGATGTTATGTGTTGGGTGTGACAATGGGGGACACGTGGGTGAGTGATGTGTTGGGTGTGACAATGGGGGACACGTGGGTGTCGGTGGGTGAGTGATGTGTTGGGTGTGACGGAATGGGGGACACGTGGGTGAGTGATGTGTTGGGTGTGACAATGGGTGACACGTGGGTGAGTGATGTGTTGGGTGTGACAATGGGGGACACGTGGGTGTCAGTGAGTGATGTCATGTGTTGGGTGTGACAATGGGGTACACGTAGGTGTCGGTGGATGAGTGATGTGTTGGGTGTGACGGAATGGGGTACACGTGGGTGTCGGTGGGTGAGTGATGTGTTGGGTGTGACAGTGGGGTACACGTGGGTGTCGGTGGATGAGTGATGTGTTGGGTGTGACGGAATGGGGAACACGTGGGTGTCGGTGGGTGAGTGATGTGTTGGGTGTGACAATGGGGGACACGTGGGTGTCGGTGGATGAGTGATGTGTTGGGTGTGACGGAATGGGGGACACGTGGGTGAGTGATGTGTTGGGTGTGACGGAATGGGGGACACGTGGGTGTCGGTGGGTGAGTGATGTGTTGGGTGTGACGGAATGGGGGACACGTGGGTGTCGGTGGGTGAGTGATGTGTTGGGTGTGACGGAATGGGGGACACGTGGGTGTCGGTGGGTGAGTGATGTGTTGGGTGTGACGGAATGGGGGACACGTGGGTGTCGGTGGGTGAGTGATGTGTTGGGTGTGACGGAATGGGGGACACGTGGGTGTCGGTGGGTGAGTGATGTGTTGGGTGTGACGGAATGGGGGACACGTGGGTGAGTAATGTGTTGGGTGTGATGGAATGGGGGACACGTGAGTGTTGGGTGTGACAATGGGGGACACGTGGGTGAGTGATGTGTTGGGTGTGACAATGGGGGACACGTGGGTGTCGGTGGGTGAGTGATGTGTTGGGTATGACAATGGGGGACACGTGGGTGAGTGTGTTGGGTGTGACAATGGGGGACACGTGGGTGTCGGTGGGTGTGATGTCATGTGTTGGGTGTGACAATGGGGGACACGTGGGTGTCGGTGGATGAGTGATGTGTTGGGTGCGACGGAATGGGGTACACGTGGGTGTCGGTGGGTGAGTGATGTGTTGGGTGTGACAATGGGGGACACGTGGGTGTCGGTGGATGAGTGATGTGTTGGGTGCGACGGAATGGGGGACACGTGGGTGTCGGTGGGTGAGTGATGTGTTGGGTGTGACGGAATGGGGGACACGTGGGTGAGTAATGTGTTGGGTGTGATGGAATGGGGGACACGTGAGTGTTGGGTGTGACAATGGGGGACACGTGGGTGAGTGATGTGTTGGGTGTGACAATGGGGGACACGTGGGTGTCGGTGGGTGAGTGATGTGTTGGGTATGACAATGGGGGACACGTGGGTGAGTGTGTTGGGTGTGACAATGGGGGACACGTGGGTGTCGGTGGGTGTGATGTCATGTGTTGGGTGTGACAATGGGGGACACGTGGGTGTCGGTGGATGAGTGATGTGTTGGGTGCGACGGAATGGGGTACACGTGGGTGTCGGTGGGTGAGTGATGTGTTGGGTGTGACAATGGGGTACACGTGGGTGTCTGTGGATGAGTGATGTGTTGGGTGTGACGGAATGGGGAACACGTGGGTGTCGGTGGGTGAGTGATGTGTTGGGTGTGACAATGGGGGACACGTGGGTGTCAGTGGGTGAGTGATGTGTTGGGTGTGACGGAATGGGGGACACGTGAGTGATGTGTTGGGTGTGACGGAATGGGGGACATGTGGGTGTCGGTGGGTGAGTGATGTGTTGGGTATGACAATGGGGGACTCGTGGGTGTCCGTGGATGAGTGATGCGTTGGGTGTGACGGAATGGGGGACACGGTGTCGGTGGATGAGTGATGTGTTGGGTGTGACGGAATGGGGGACACGTGGGTGTCAGTAGGAGAATGATGTCATGTGTTGGGTGTGGCGGAATGGGGGACACGTGGGAGTGTGATGTTGGGTGTGACGGAATGGGTGACACATGGGTGTTAGTGGGTGAGTGATGTGTTGGGTATGACAGAATGGGGTACACGTGGGTGTCAGTGGGGCGTCTGCTGCTTTGTGCTGATCTTTGTGCAGAATTACTTGGCTTCTAAATGAGCTGCTTTGCTCAGTTTTCCTTTCCCTCACAGTGAGCCTGATCGGGGTTGAGGGCGGAAATGCCACCCGAATTAGCCGGTTTGCCAACTACCTGCGTAACCTGCTCCCCTCCAGCGACACTGCGGTCATGGAAATGGCTTCCAAAGCGATGGGGCGGCTTGCCATGGCGGGGGATACGTTCACCGCCGAGTATGTGGAGTTTGAGGTGAAACGCGCCTTGGAGTGGCTGGGAGCCGACCGGAACGAAGGACGTAGACACGCAGCGGTGAGTTCATGTCTCGCTGTGCTCGGGTCATGTGATGACTGATTTGTCAGGTGACTGTGGAGTGTATTCAGTGACAGTGCAGCTATGCCCTTACTAGGAGGCAGCGGCCTGTGTCTGTGATATCGTGGCCCTGTGTGGTGTGCAGCGTTCTCTGGGCTATAGTCACATGTATTATGTATGTAATAAGCGGTATAGTACAAGGTGACTGATCATCTCTGTAGTCCTTCCTTCCTTCCTTCCTTCCTTCCTTCCTTCCTTCCTTCCTTCCTTCCTTCCTTCCTTCCTTCCTTCCTTCCTAATAAGCGGTATGATATCTCTGTAGTTTCTCCTCCCAGCGTGTCTGTGTATCATGTATGTAATAAGCGCTATGATATCTCTGTAGTTCCTCCCCCCAGCTTGTCTGTGTATCATGTATGTAATAAGCGGTATGATATCTCTGTAGCTCCTCCCCCCAGCGTGTCTGTGTATTATGTATGTAATAAGCGGTATGATATCTCTGTAGCTCCTCCCCCCAGCGTGTCTGTGTATCATGTATGTAATAAGCGGTATACTATTGAGCATCGCTACTCTCTCTGCAGGTGCTAGTACTGAGGGAGCTCGCTGTCAGTGCGCCCACCTTCTTCTTCCAGCAAGTGCAGCCGTTCTTTGACAGTATTTTCTATGGCGTCTGGGATTCTAAGCAGGCAATTCGGGAGGGGGCAGTGGCGGCCCTCAGAGCCTGTCTGATCCTGACCACACAGCGGGAGCCCAAGGAGCTGCAGAAACCCCAGTGGTACAGGGTATGGAGCAATTCTCTGTATATGATCACAGAGCTGTATTTCCCGTATACTGTGTTTTGTGGAGTATATGACGTAACTTCATTTCTTTTTCATCCACTAGGGGTCACTGGAGTACTCTTGGGATATGGACGGCTTTAGCAAGAACAGGGCACTGAATATTTCAATTTAGAACTCTCCTCCCCTCCCCTCCATATCCCAGAGTACCTCAGTGTTTTTTCTGTGCTCACAGCACTAACAATGCTTGTGTGGGGTTCTCACACTTTCTTTGAATATTTTTTGATTTTAATTTTTATTTTTACAACTTCAGCACATCCCTTCCCAGTTTCTACTAAAAACATGGGTCCGGGATAGTGCCACTGCACGGAGCAGCGCATGGCGTGTCGGTCCTCACAAAGAGCACCCTCACAGCCACACGCAGCCCACTGAACTGCTGCAAGAGCTGGCCGGAGCTTACAGAAAGAAGCCCCGTCGCAGCCCTCCCTACAGGAGACCAGGTATGCTGGGGGGAACGGTTCCGGTATGAATGGTCGACCATGTTATGGTCGACAGTCATTAGGTCGACCACTATTGGTCGACATTGACATGGTCGACATAGACACATGGTCAACACATGCAAATGGTCGACACATGAAAGGTCGACATGAAAAGGTCGACATGAGTTTTTTTACTTTTTTTGTGTTGTTTTTTGCGTAAAGTGACTGGGAACCCCAATTAGTGCACCGCGTCCCCTCGCATGGCTCGCTTCGCTCGCCATGCTTCGGGCATGGTGCCTTCGCTCCGCTACCGCTTCGCTCGGCACACTTTACCGTTCCAATCGTAGTCCATGTGGATCGTAAAGTATGGAAAAGTTTCCCAAAAGAAAAAAAAGTTAAAAAACTCATGTCGACCTTTTCATCTGTCGACCTTTCATGTGTCGACCATGTGTCCATGTCGACCATGTCAATGTCGACCAATAGTGGTCGACCTAATGACTGTCGACCATAACATGGTCGACCATGTGAACGGATACTGGGGGGAATGGGGCGGTCAGCGCAGGCTGCCGCCCCGCTGTGTAGGGTCCGTGTTATAACTGCCGCCCGCACCCGCCGCTAATACAGCCCGCCCGCCCCAGCCGCATCGTCCGCGCTGTATGGTCCTCAAAGTTTGCACCGCTACGAGGGGGAGACCCGCCGCAGCACAGCGCTCTCACTAGCGCCGCCGGAAGCCGCTACGCGCCGCTCCAGCCCGCCGAACTCCGTTCCCACGGCCGTTCTCCTCACAAGCGTCCCCCGCCTCCCTGCAATGACCAGGTCAGATACAGGAGGCTTCCCGCACCCGCTCCCCGCTGTGAGACACGCTACAGGGAGCACAGGGGGAGGGGGGGGGGGGGGGGAAGTGATCACAGCGCTGCTGCAAGGTAGAATAGGCTGCATGACAGGCTGCCAGATTTCATATGCATAGATCCATTATATTAATAGACTATTAAGCCTATATTGTACTGCAGTCAGGTACAGGTGATAAAGGCAGGTATTGTACCCTGTACTGTGATTATACTGTCAGCATGGCATGAGGCCATTTTAACCATGCTTCCTGTTTCTTCCAGTTTGTGATTCCAGAACGTTCCTGTCCTACATCTCTACTCCACCGGAGGCGCAGGGGTGTTAGTGGGAATTTTGGTTCAGGTTTCATATAGGCTGGCCACGTGACCTGCACTTCGGCCATATATCTATATATATATCTATATTACACACCTTAAGTAATGGTTTTACTGAGTCGTGCAAGTGTCTGTCTTTGTCTGTTGTATTGTCTGTCTGCATAATGAGTACGGCACCAGCGAAGACTAAACAGAAGTTTCACTGCAATGTCTGTACATGAATATACCACATGTACAGTAGGTTTCCACTCCGGAAGCTGGTTTCATTCCCGGATACTCCATGGTCTATGTTCAGCCATTGTAATGGCTGGGTTGAGATCAGAATTGGCCGCCACTCGACACGAGCGGCAAGCGGCAAGATCGGAGTCTCGGGTGAGACCGCCAGAACCAACGGAGGCGTCTCGGCCTTTGCAAAGGTCCAAGTTCACTTTGGGTACAAGGGATAAATTTAATTTGTCTTATAATTTACCGGTTTCTGCTATGTTGCAGTCTGAAGATTCTATGCCAGCCCTCACGGCGCTAAATAAGGGTGAGGAGGGCAGATAGTGCAGCTTTTGACAGCACAAGCATTGATAATCTCATCACGTCAGTGCGTCAGTCTCTGAACGGAGACTCCGGAGCCTCTGACATATAATACAGTCGTATTTACTAAACGACAGAGCTCTCCAGTATGTTTACCTGTTTCGGAATCTCTTAACAACAAAAACCGGATAACCGGTTCTATACCATCGCCCATTTAAGTCTAGTTACAATGACATCTACATGGGAGAATCCGCCATTGGTGGATTCGTCAGTGTCAAAACTTATAAAGACCCTTCAGAAAGGCGCTAATGGTATTGATAACAGAACTCAAGTCTGCCCTACATGACGATCACCTTATACTTCGCGCTAATCAAATCTGAGACTCCGCTCAGTATCTATGTGCAGCTTCTCCTGCCGGCTGTCAGCTCACTACTCGCTTTTCATCGTCGCTAGTTACAACTGGACGAGCACTCTGCCTGCGTTCTTGGCAAGCGGAGTCAGAGGTCAACAGAATACGGTGGCGAGAAGTTGTTGGTCCTAAATTGGACAAATGGATTTCTGAGGCCACGGGGGGAAAGTCTGTTTTCCTACCATTGCCTCCAACGGTACCTAGATGGAAATACTCTAGGCCGGCGTTCAAATCCTTTAGTCCTCAGCCCTTTCAAGGCCGTGGTACAGCAACAGCCACGCCTGGTAGACGAGGTCGAGGACGTGGTTTCCAACAAACCAACACCAGTCGTCAGGACGCTAAGGTCACCGACAAGCCAGTGGCATGACTGGCTCCCAGCCCATCTCCGATTTCCAATTGTGGGAGCACGCCTTCAGACGTTCCCTTTGGTGGGGTTCCAGATATCCACAGATAGGTGGATCTGCAAGTTTGTGTTAAAAGAAATGTCTCCCGCCACTGCGGTTTTTCAAGACAAGACTTCCTCTGTCGGACGACAAGAGGGCGGGTCGGCAACTTGCCGTTCAGTCTCTGCTGGATTCAGCAGGTTTGATTCCGGTCCCTGTACACCAACACGGTCAGGGTTATTGTTCCAGTCTATGTGGGGGAACAAAGCCGGATGGCTGCGTCAGGCCAATATTGAACTGAAAGGGTCTCAATCACTACGTCACTTACTACAGATTAAAGTTGGGATTTCTGAGGTCAGTAATTGCAGATTTAGAGCCACAGGAATTCATGATTGCGCTAGATCTCAAGGATGCGTACTTACACATTCCGATTTGGCCACCTCATCAGAGGTTCTTGCGTTTTGCGATACGGCAGAACCATTACCAGTTTCAGGCTCTACAGTTTGGCCTTTCGTCAGCGCCTCGGGTATTCACCAAAGTGATGTCTGTGATGATAGCTCATCTCAGATCTCTGGGAGTGATAATAGTTCCGTACTTGAACGATCTGCTCATCTAAGCTCCGTCTCAATAGACATGCGTTGCTAACGTACAATGTCCTGGTTCAGCACGGTTGGATTGTCAACTTCAAGAAATCACATCTAATTCCGTCTCAACGACTTCAATTCCTAGGTATGATTCTCGATACGGTAAATCAAAGAATTTACCTACCAAAACAAAGTACAGATTCTTTGTCATCTGGTACAATTAGTGCTCAAGCCACGCACAGTCTAGGTACATTTGTGCATTCGCCTTTTTAGGTACACTGGTGGCGGCTTTCGAAGCGCTTCAGTTCGGAAGATTTCACTCACGTCCTTTTCAGCTGGAGGTGCTCGAACAATGGTCGGGCTTGCATCTGCTGATTCACCACAGGGTGAGGTTGTCGCCACGGGCAAGGGTATTTCTACTCTGGTGGCTCAACGTACACAATCTAACCGCAGGGAAACGTTTTGGCGCCTGTAATTGGATAATTCTACCGACAGATGCGAGTCTCAGAGGTTGGGGAGCTGTAGTTTAAAACTGTCAACTCCAGGGTCTCTGGGCAGCTTCGACAGATTGCTGTCTATGAATGTCCTGGAACTCCGTGCAATTTACAATGCGCTATGACAAGCAGTGCACATGCTTCGGTCTCTCACTGTCCGGGTGCAGTCAGACGACGCGACGGCGGTCGCGTACATCGACAACGCATGGCAATGCGAGAAGTAGCTCCAATCCTCAATTGGGCCGAGCATCACCAAGTGATATTGTCGGCGGTGTTCATTCAGGGTGTGGTCAACTGGGAGGCGGATTATCCCGGCCGTCGGGATTTTCATCCAGGAGATTGGACATTAAATAGTTGAGAGCAAAAGAGGGAAAAGTACATCTGCACACTTGAATGGTCTAAATAGGCAATTTTATTGATAAATGGATCAGAAAAACCCCAATATACATGTGTCTGAATTAGACTTTAAGCCTCTCTGGGGGTGCGACCCTGTTACAACCAAAAGATCAGAACAATTACAGAGAACTAGAAAGGCGGTTGTTGAGTTGGGTGCACAGTGTCAATTGATTGGATTGATTATCAAGATAAAACGTAACTTTTATTACTATTGTTAATATTCAGAAGGTCCTTATCGTGGGACACATACAGCAAAATATAGAGGTTAAAAACATGACATATACAAACACATAGGTGATATAGAAGAAAAAAAGAATGTGAGACAGATTCTTAAAAAGTGGGGTCAACACAATGACTCCTGCAACAAGTATAGTTATTTATGTGTGAGACATTAGCCACTCAGGATACAGACTAAATGGTGTTAGTCTGTTCTAGATATATTTAATGTCATGTAGGACGATTAAGTATAGACACAAAATGTGGGGTGTTACCAATGGGACACTGCCTCTGATGCGTGAGTACAATGAAATATATGGTCAAATCAAAGCCTCATGCCCACCTAATGATCATGTGCAAGTGGGTTACTCTTAGAGATCATAGACTGCAATGGTACTGGTGGTGGAATCATAAAGATGTTGCACCACCAGTGCCCTGTGATGCAGTATAAAACGTATCTCTCCACAAATAGCCTGAGGCTAAATCTGTAATACTATGGGTGTAGCTACTTGTCAGAAATTGACACTAGTGGATTCTAGTATACTCACACTGCATTTGTGTATGGCATATTCACATAGAAAATACACAGTAAAGTTCCTCAAAAATAAGATATATCAATGAATTAGTAAAAATCTGTGTGGATATTGAACATCCCCCCTTATAGTAACTCCAGGGTAATCAGAATTGTACCCCTTATCTTGATGGAGTCAGAGAGGTGTACTGAGACACTACAGAGATGGTTATATGAACATGGAGACATAAAGTAAATACGTTAGAGCAGAGGTTCCCAAACTGTGTGCCGTGGCTCCCTGGGGTGCCTCGGGACACTTGCAGGGGTGCCCTGGGGTGGTGGTCCAGGACCAATTCAAATTATTCATGGTCAATATAATAGGCAAAACCAGTGCTGGTGGCTGCCAGTCATAAAATATGTGGCCAAACAGAAGCAAATCTTGTCCCTTACCACACAACTGACCCTAAGGATGACCTAGAAAATGCGATCTACTTAATGTAATATTTCTTTCTAAATTTATCAATAAGAAATTTTTGGCCTAGGGGAGCCATGAAAAAAATTCTGATATTCTAGGGCGCCGTGATTCAAAAAAGTTTGGAAACCACTGCGTTAGAGTCCACACTTGTTTAGAGGACAAAGAAAAAATATTACAAAGTGTCTTAGGACTAATCTGACAAAAGAGCAACACTTGTTGCAATATCAATTCAAGTAATGAAAAGGAGGTTTACAAAGATGTTACTTCACTGGTGTATGTGGTATTAATGAATCCCACATTCTGTATTAATATACACTCTTATCGTTGCGGATCCTATGTATATACACTTTTAATAGGAAAAACAGATACTATGGAATACTATTCCTGCTTCTTACTGTTTTATTTTGAGCAGTGTAATGATGATTGAACACACAGTGATTGCAGCATGAAACACAGTAATTAAATCTTACACAAATATATGCTATCCAGAGAGGCAGATGATTGCTCTCTGTTGCTGCAAACACCTTGAGTGAATGCCTAGGGAATCCCCTGGGCTCCTAGCCTGAGTGGTTGTTTGTCTGATATCCTAAACTCACACACCTAGCCTGCTGAGCACGTTGCTAATTGCTAAGGCTCTGTGAGAGTCAGTGCTGGTGCGGGTAAAGTATCACTAACTATTACATTAGATACAACATTGCTACAATTTGCAAGGTGTGTCTTAGCCCACTAACAAGCCGACATGCATGTTTCGCTGTACGGGCAGCTTTAAACCTCGTTAAAGCTGCCCGTACAGCGAAACATGCTGCAATCACTGTGTGTTCAATCATCATTACACTGCTCAAAATAAAACAGTAAGAAGCAGGAATAGTATTCCATAGTATCTGTTTTTCCTATTAAAAGTGTATATACATAGGATCCGCAACGATAAGAGTGTATATTAATACAGAATGTGGGATTCATTAATACCACATACACCAGTGAAGTAACATCTTTGTAAACCTCCTTTTCATTACTTGAATTGATATTGCAACAAGTGTTGCTCTTTTGTCAGATTAGTCCTAAGACACTTTGTAATATTTTTTCTTTGTCCTCTAAACAAGTGTGGACTCTAACGTATTTACTTTATGTCTCCATGTTCATATAACCATCTCTGTAGTGTCTCAGTACACCTCTCTGACTCCATCAAGATAAGGGGTACAATTCTGATTACCCTGGAGTTACTATAAGGGGGGGATGTTCAATATCCACACAGATTTTTACTAATTCATTGATATATCTTATTTTTGAGGAACTTTACTGTGTATTTTCTATGTGAATATGCCATACACAAATGCAGTGTGAGTATACTAGAATCCACTAGTGTCAATTTCTGACAAGTAGCTACACCCATAGTATTACAGATTTAGCCTCAGGCTATTTGTGGAGAGATACGTTTTATACTGCATCACAGGGCACTGGTGGTGCAACATCTTTTATGATTCCACCACCAGTACCATTGCAGTCTATGATCTCTATTTAAGAGTAACCCACTTGCACATGATCATTAGGTGGGCATGAGGCTTTGATTTGACCATATATTTCATTGTACTCACGCATCAGAGGCAGTGTCCCATTGGTAACACCCCACATTTTGTGTCTATACTTAATCGTCCTACATGACATTAAATATATCTAGAACAGACTAACACCATTTAGTCTGTATCCTGAGTGGCTAATGTCTCACACATAAATAACTATACTTGTTGCAGGAGTCATTGTGTTGACCCCACTTTTTAAGAATCTGTCTCACATTCTTTTTTTCTTCTATATCACCTATGTGTTTGTATATGTCATGTTTTTAACCTCTATATTTTGCTGTATGTGTCCCACGATAAGGACCTTCTGAATATTAACAATAGTAATAAAAGTTACGTTATCTTGATAATCAATCCAATCAATTGACACTGTGCACCCAACTCAACAACCGCCTTTCTAGTTCTCTGTAATTGATTGGACATTAAATCCAGAAGTGTTGGTCCAGAGGTGGGGTTACCCTCAAGTGGACCTGATGGCATCTCGCCACAATCACCAAACGCCCCAGTATGTGTCCAGAACGCGAGATCCAAAGGCAATGGCGGTGGATGCTCTCACAATCGCTTGGCCGTACAGCCTCGTGTATCTGTTTCCGCTGCTCACTCTGTTGCTAAAACAGATCAGAAGAGAGTCCGCCACAGTCATACTAGTGGCGCCTCCTCGGAGAGCTTGGTTCTCGGATCTCCACGGACTACTCGCACACGATCCTTGGCCGCTCCCACTACGTCCGGACCTGTTACAACAGGGTCCGTTCCTTTACCCCGATTTAGCCCGGCTGCGTTTGACGGGGTGGCTGTTGAGACCGCTCTCTTAAGAAGAGAGGGCATTCCAGAATCGATTATGCCAACCATGTTCAGAGCTAGGAAGCCAGTTACGGCAGCTCATTATTACAGAATTTGGCGTGCCTATATAGGTTGGTGTGAAGCTCGGAAGTTTCCGACATCATCTTTCAAGTTATCCCGTCTTTTGTTATTTCTACAGACGGGGTTAGATGGAGGACTGCGTTTATCTACACTAAAGGTGCAGGTATCTGCTTTGTCAATTTACTTTCAAAGACGATGGGCTCTATTGCCGTCTGTACACACCTTTCTGCAAGGTGTACTCAGAGTACAGCCTCCATTCATTCCACCTACAGCGCCATGGGACTTGAATCTGGTTTTGGATTTCTTACAGTCTTCATATTTTGAACCCTTACAACAAAGTGGTTATTGAGTTTCTCACTTGGAAAACTATTTTTTTCCGAGCCTTAGCTTCGGCAAGGCGTGTTTCAGATTTGGGTGCCTTGTCATGCAAGCCACCGTATTTGGTGTTTCATGATGACAGAGCGGAACTTCGGACGCATTCCGGTTTCTTGCCAAAGGTAGTGTCATCTTTTCACATCAATCAACCAATCGTAGTTCCTGTGTTAACAAGATTCTGGAACTTTGGATGCAGTATGCTCACTACGCGTTTTATGTAGCCCGACCGTCTACAGTTCGTAAGACGGATACGTTGTTTGTTCTCTATGATGCTGCCAAGATGGGTTGGCCAGCTTCTAAGCAGACCTTATCCAGATGGATTAAACTGACCATACGTCAGGCTTACCTTCATGCTAGGTTACAGCCGCCTACATCCGTGACGGCTCATTCCACACGTTCTGTGGGATCTTCAGGGGCAGCTGGTCGTTGGGCTTCTATGACGCAGCCTTGCCGTGCGGCTACATGGTCTTCAGTGCACACGTTTGTGCGCAGTTACAAGTTTGATACTTTTGCGGCATCAGCATCTAGCTTTGGCCGCCTAGTGTTACAGGTGCCAAACAGCTCTCCCGCCCACGGGGGAAACTTTGGTACGTTCCAAGAGTACTCCAGTGACCCCTAGTGTATGAAAAAGAAAATAGGATTTTGGTACTTACCAGGTAAATCCTTTTCTTTGAATCCATAGGGGGCACTGGACGCCCACCCAGAGCAGTTTTACCTGGTTTGTGGTAAGTTCAGGGGATCTTATGGTAACACATTCTCACCGACTGGTTCCAGTTTCCAAGTTCTCTCGGTTATGGTGCCAACTGTTTAGTTGTCCGTTATGTTATATGTACTTCTCCATTGTCAACCTCTCTATCGCTCCTGTTCGGCTCAGTAAAAAACACTGAGGTACTCTGGGATATGGAGGAGAGGAGAGTTCTAAATTTAAATATTCTGTGCCCTGTTCTTGCTAAAGCCGTCTGTGACAGGACGGTACCGTACGAAAGCACTCGCCGCTTTCGCGTCCCGTTGGCTGCGCACAGAATGGAAGGTCAAGCCGCACGAGACCTGACCACATAGGGGATTCCCGCTTACCGTCAGTAACCACCTGTTACTGACTCCACCCACTGCGCTGTGGGCGGGTTCTCGCTGCCACCACCAAACTCCTAACCTGCCGTGGCGTTTGGGACCACGGTTCTGCTCTGTATGTGCCGACGCACTGCTTTACCACAGCTGTGTGGTGCTGACGAATCCCCACTTGCCACTTGCTAGGCCTCTACCGGTAGCTGGCGGAAGGCGGAGCTTGGAGACGTTAGGTGCTTCCCTGGACAGCCGGAGAACGGGGCTAGGTTTGGTCTAACCCTGTAGGTCACAAGATGAAGCAGTCTTCTTGAGGCAATGATGTTTATTTGCTCAATGATCACCTTTAAAAAGGCTCCTCCCTATTGCTAGGGGCAACAGCATACAATCGGATGTTTTCAGCAGAATAAGATGGTATAATACACAATCCTATGGGCCAACTGCCCTCCTTTTATCCCTCTCCAAGACCCCTTACCACAGGGGGTAAGCCCGCCCTGTGGTGCACAACCAATCAATGTTTACCCATGAGCTGTGCATGCCTTGGTCTCATGCACAGCTAACATTGTCCCCTATGGACAGTGGGGAGTGGTCGGTCTCCTTTGACTCTCCCACCTTGGAGAATCAGGATACTCCCCGGTGCCGTTCAGTCTAGCTGGGGGAAAGTTTTCCCTCCTAAACTGACTTCCAGAAACCTGCCCGGGACCCAGCCCACTGGCTGCAGCCTGGATTTGGGCTCCAGAGCTGGGCAGCCTGGCTCCCCGGTCCAGGTCTCTTGGCCACTACGGGTGATCTCCATGGAGCTCCAAGAATCCACTCAGCTTGTTTCATAGCTGAGCTGCTTCTCTCTCTCCCTGTGCCCCTTGGAAGTGTGAGGCTGGATGGGAAAGCATTCCGTTTTTGGGGAAAAGGTCTGGGAGAATCCATCAGCCTGCACAGCCATGGATTCCCCCCTCCTGGGACACACAACCAAGTAAGTGCAATTTACCTTTAAATACATTACATTTAAATCACACTGTACATGTTATACATTTAAATACACTCTGAGCCTGCACAGGCTCCACATACCTAGGCACTGCAGTGCCTTACAACACACTGTACTTTCTATTATTTTTTACACAATGTCTGGTTTGTGGAATACTGTGTCCTAGTCCTGCAGCCTGGCTGCTAGGACCCTGTCTGTGCTGGAGGTATGGGGCTGGCTTCCCCCATCCTCCATCCTGCCTGTAATGCCTGCCACTGGGGTCCAGGGAGCTGGCTCTCCCTGTCCCCCCAGTGGGGCACTCGCTTTGTGTCCTCGCCGCACGCAGCGGCGCACCCCCCCCTGTACTGAAGCCCGGCGGCCCGGGACGCTGATCCCGGACGCCGTGGCTCTGTGCCGCTGAGGCGCAGGGAGCTACGCTCCCTGTCCCCAGCGTCCAGTTGCCCTCACCTGCCTCCACCGCTAGGGAGCCGGCTAGCCCGGTCCCCGTGTGCGGTGCACCCCCCTTGCTGCCCGGCAGCCCGGGACGTTCGTCCCGGCTGCCGCCGCTGGCCGCCTCCAGTGTGCTGAGGCGCCGGGAGCAGAGCTCCCGTCCCCAGCACAAGCAGACCCAGAGCGCGCTGCAGCGGGAGCTGAGCTCCCAGCCGCAGCGGCTCACCCTTCTCCCCGGCGCGCACACTCCAGTGCGCCCGGGGCTGCACCGACCGCTGCCGGGAGCGGAGCTCCCGGACTCCGGCGGTCAGCGGCCGCCCTCTCCCCCGGCGCGCACACTCTGCTGAGCGCGCCGGGGGCTGCCCTCACTGCCGTGGTCTCCGGAGGGGTCCGGGACCACGGCACATCTAAAAATTACATGTCTAAAACAGTTTATAACACACGGCGCCTAGCGCCCAACACATTTCAAATCTGGCGCCAAGCGCCCTTTGTCCTTTAAAATGGCGCCGGGCACTAGGAGTAAACCCCTTCAGTGCCGCGGCGGCCATTTGCCTCGTGGCTGGGCCTCTCCGGCCACACCGTCCATATCCCAAGAGTACTCCAGTGCCCCCTATGGATTCAAAGAAAAGGATTTATCTGGTAAGTACCAAAATCCTATTTTTCATATAAGTGCATACATAAGTACTGTCACACATCATGCATAACATAGACCTCTTCCAAATGTCAGTCTCTGCCTTCTACTATTCCCGCCAAGACCAGAGCCAACCTCTCTGCACCTCTTCCCAGTCTCTGCACCTCTTCCCAGTCTCTGCACCTCACTGCTGGATGATCTGACATTGATTCTCTGCTGCTCCTGAGAGTTCTTCTAATGCTGTCCCAGGCAGTGTTACATATATCAGGAGCCATACAGGAATTTCTGCTCCCCTGCGCCCTCAGCTCCTCTTCTCCTGTGCCCTGGGCTCCACTACCCCTTCCCCCTTCCGCCCTGGGCTCCACCCCCCCCCCCCCCCCCTCTTCCGCCCTGGGCTCCTCTTCCCCCCCCCCCCCCCCCCCCCCCCCCTTACGCCCCGGGCTCATCTTTCCCCCTTCCCCTGCGCGCCCCGGCTCGTCTTTCTCTCCCCCCCCACCCCTCTTCTCCCTTCCCCCGGGATCGTCTTTCCCCTGCGCAGAAACCATTGGTACCTCCATGCCTGGAGACCAGCAGTTCATACAGTCAGCAGTTTGTCTGATGGGACATTGCCATGATCCAGAGTGGGGGCAGTCCTGTGTTCCCACTGATAATGATGAAATCAGACTATAATACGCTGTCTATTTATAAGACACGGTTGTGTCCAAATTATGTATTTCATCATCTGAAAGCTGACATTTTTATACTGATACATAACATGAAATCTGCCCATTTAGCGCGTGGTCTGAGAAACGGGACCCTGAGATAGAAGTATAGATCATCGGTATATCTGTAATGTGTTCTATAGAAGTATATATCATCGGTATATCTGTAATGTGTTCTATAGAAGTATATATCATTGGTATATATGTAATGTGTTCTATAGAAGTATATGTCATCGGTATATCTGTAATGTGTTCTATAGAAGTATATATCATTGGTATATCTGTAATGTGTTCTATAGAAGTATATATCATCAGTATATCTGTAATGTGTTCTATCTTGTGTGCTTTATATCATTATGCATTATTGTCGCTTAGCAAACGTACGAGGAAGCTGAGCGAGGGTTTGATGAGACGTTGTCTAAGGAGAAGGGAATGAACCGAGATGATCGCATCCACGGAGCTCTCCTGATTATTAACGAGTTAGTGCGAATCAGCAGCATGGAAGGCGAGGTAAGTGATAAATGCGCAGGCTAGGTGTGTATACAGGCAGAATGGGCGGCGGTCACAGACAGGTAGGTAGGCGTTGTTTCACTGTATTAGAGACTTTCCTCAGACACCACACAGATATACATAATTTAAATGCCCCAAATACTCAGTGTGAGTGGATACGCCCCTCTGCTTGCACCAAGCCATCACAGATTTGGCTTGGGTCTCTCAGTACCTGGACCAATAAGCCATTCCCTCTTGCTATCAGTTACTGACTCCTCCCATGGCGTAGTGGGCGGGTATTTTGCTGCCACCATTAGGTCCTACCATTGGCACCTGGAACAGCTTGTTGCTGTGTATATGTAGTCACACTGCTGACATGCCTCCTAATTGGTGTCGGCTGATTCCCACTGGTCTCTCACATGCACCAGGCCCTGCATGGTGGCTGGTAGAGGGTGGAGTTGGGAGACACTGGACACAATCCACAACATCCGGAGAACGAAATTGCGTTTGTCGCACTCTTATTAGTCGCAGGAATTCAGATGTCATCTTAAAGGTAAGATGTTTATTGCTCAAATAATACCTCTCTCGCAACGTCTTCCTCTTTGCCGGGGAGGGGGGGGGGGGGGTACAGATATAGATATTCACAGGAGTACAATCTTCTTAAAGTCACAGTAGGTCTAGATCTCTCCACAGGGCTCTCATGGCCTCTTTATATAGTCACAAGGCAAAGTACAGCATGGTGAAATCCTCCCATACACATCAGACCAACAATCCCAAAATGTAAATACAGCTCCCATTACACAGGAACTGATCCGCTGATTTATTTATCGCACAATGACAGTATGTGCATGCCACGTCCTCATTGTACGGGAAATCTTTAAAAACAAATTGTTTTCCTCCTGCATTTCATATTTCTCTTACGTCCTAGAGGATGCTGGGGTCCACATTAGTACCATAGGGTATAGACTCTTCCCTTGGGAGCAATGGGCACTTTAAGAGTTTGAGAGTGTGGGCTGGCTCCTCCCTCTATGCCCCTCCTACCAGACTCATTGTAGAAAATGTGCCCGGAGGAGCCGGTCACAGCTCCGGGAGCTCCATAGGAGTTTTTTTTTTATTGTGTTATTTTTTTTTTTAAGAGTTAGGTACAGGCAGGCTGCTGGCAACAGTCCCCCTGCTTTTTAGGGGGGGAGCAGTGTCCAACCCTCTGAGGTTAATGGCTCCCATCTCCGCTGACAGGACACTGAGCTCCTGAGGGTGATGATTGCAAGCCCCTAAGGCGACCGCTCACTCCCGCAGCACTGCCGCCGCCCCCTAACAGAGCCATAAAATAGAATAGTGGTGAGTATGACGCCGGTGCCCCGATAAGCGGGTCGCCGGCGGGAATGGCATAAAGGTCGGAGCGCAGCGCTGACAGGCTGCGTTCCGGAGGGCTCAGCGGTACCATAGTGTGTGTCGCTGTGACGGCGTCCTGGGCCAGCGCAGTACCCTAACACTGGTCAAACTAGGCTAACGGGCTATAATCTCATAAGTGCGGGAAGACGTCATTACAGGGGGCGGGGTTCTCATAGCGGATCCAGCACTGCCCAGCGCCATTTTCTCTCTGCAGATCACAGCAAGAGACGCTGACAGGGAGCGCTGCTCTCCACATAACTCCAGTTATCCTCTGCGGTACCAGGGGGTTATAGAAGGGGGAGAGTGTTACTCAGTCAGCGCCGGGCATTTATCATATATCTGCCTGCTGGGGCGCTGTGTGTGTGTGTGTGCTGGCTGCTTATACTCTGTCTCTCTCTCTGCAGGTACTCTGGGGGAAACTGTGTCTGACATTTTCCTGTGTGTGTGTGTTGGCTCCTTATACTCTGTCTCTCTCTGCAGGTACTCTGGGGGAAACTGTGTCTGACATTTTCCTGTGTGTGTGTGTGTGTGTGTTGGCTCCTTATACTCTGTCTCTCTCTGCAGGTACTCTGGGGGAAACTGTGTCTGACATTTTCCTGTGTGTGTGTGTGTGTGTGTGTGTGCTGGCTCCTTATACTCTGTCTCTCTCTGAAGGTACTCTGGGGGAAACTGTGTCTGACATTTTCCTGTGTGTGTGTGTTGGCTCCTTATACTCTGTCTCTCTCTGCAGGTACTCTGGGGGAAACTGTGTCTGACATTTTCCTGTGTGTGTTATGTATCTCACATTACCATGTCTAAGGACTCTGTGTCCTGTGCTGCAGAGTGTATATCTTCTCCAGAAGTCTATTCCATGTACTCAGGACTGCAATACACTGTCTCAGCTTTCTGAATCCGAACCCCCATGAGTGGCTTCTATTAGGGGAATGATATCCCAGATTTCATGTAGGATAGCGCATACTGAGACTGAAACACAGGTTTTTAGAAAATCTGTTGAGGTTTTGTCGTATTCTGCTCCCGCTACCTCATCAAAATCCCCTGGCATATACCCCCCATAAAAAGCGTGCGCTTGCCCAGATAATGCAAGTCAACATGGATACCGACTCTGATACGGGGGACGGTGATGAGGATATATTGGGGGGGGGGGAGCATCCCTTGCTAAAGGGGTGCAACTCATGATTGAGGCCATTCGGGATGTTTTACACACCGCTGATAAGGTACCTGAACAGGTGGAGGAGGCTTACTTTACAGACAATAAGAGAGTCTCCCTGACCTTCCCTGCATAGAAAAATCATGGGAAAACCCGGAGAAAAAATTCTAGATCCCAAAGAGGTTTCTCATTGTTTTCCCTTCCCTGAAGAGGACAGGAAAAAGTGGGAAAACACCCCTATAGTAGACGCTTCTGTATCTAGATTGTCTAAAAAGGTGGTTTTACCTGTCCCTGGGTCTCCCGCTTTGAAAGAACCGGCAGACCGCAAGATTGAGACTACGCTCAAATCAATATACACTACTTCAGGTCTGGCGGTCCCACTATTGCTTGTGCGTGGATTTCAAAAGCCACAGTAAAGTGGTCAGGCACGTTACTAGAGGATTTAGATACTATGGATAGAAGTGACATTGGAAAAAAGGGGGGATATTCCTGCACAACCTATGAAGTAATTCATCTGTACAATTATTATGATATATATGAAGATCCAGCTATCTGGTGATTAATTTATAGAGTGTCTTAGATATCAATTATACTGCTGGTGGTGCTCCCCGAGGTCAAATGACAAAGGAATCACACAGGGGGGTTGTTCCTAGAGAGAGTCATGGAACCAAGACGTAAGCCTCTTTGTGGGGGCACTCTTTGTCTAATATTGTTAGTATCTTTTAAAACATAACTTTTATTAATTCAAATAAGATATTAAATAAATTATATATAATCAAATAATATATGTGAAAAAGTGGTCATGGAACAATGTTTTGACCACTATGGCACTTCAATAATCCAAACGGAGCGGTCAGCCCTTTTTCACATATATTTGTTGATTATATATAATTTTCCATTTATTATAAGAAACTTTTTTCACAGTTTTTTTTTTAAATATATTTTCACCCGTGGATGATCTCCACGTAAAAAATAAGAATTTACTTACCGATAATTCTATTTCTCATAGTCCGTAGTGGATGCTGGGACTCCGTCAGGACCATGGGGAATAGCGGGCTCCGCAGGAGACAGGGCACATCTAAATAAAGCTTTTAGGATCACATGGTGCGTACTGGCTCCTCCCCCTATGACCCTCCTCCAAGCCTCAGTTAGGTACTGTGCCCGGACGAGCGTACACAATAAGGAAGGATCTTGAATCCCGGGTAAGACTCATACCAGCCACACCAATCACTCCGTACAACTTGTGATCTGAACCCAGTTAACAGTATGATAACAACAAATGAAGTAGCCTCTGAAAAGATGGCTCACAACAATAGTAATAACCCGATTTTTGTAACAATAACTATGTACAAACATTGCAGACAATCCGCACTTGGGATGGGCGCCCAGCATCCACTACGGACTATGAGAAATAGAATTATCGGTAAGTAAATTCTTATTTTCTCTAACGTCCTAGTGGATGCTGGGACTCCGTCAGGACCATGGGGATTATACCAAAGCTCCCAAACGGGCGGGAGAGTGCGGATGACTCTGCAGCACCGAATGAGAGAACTCCAGGTCCTCCTTAGCCAGAGTATCAAATTTGTAAAATTTTACAAACGTGTTCTCCCCTGACCACGTAGCTGCTCGGCAAAGTTGTAATGCCGAGACCCCTCGGGCAGCCGCCCAAGATGAGCCCACTTTCCTTGTGGAGTGGGCCTTTACAGATTTAGGCTGTGGCAGGCCTGCCACAGAATGTGCAAATTGGATTGTGCTACAGATCCAACGTGCAATCGTCTGTTTAGACGCAGGAGCACCCATCTTGTTGGGTGCATACAATATAAACAACGAGTCAGATTTTCTGACTTCAGCTGTCCTTGAAATATATATTTTTAATGCTCTGACAACGTCCAGTAACTTGGAGTCCTCCAAGTCGCTAGTAGCCGCAGGCACCACAATAGGCTGGTTCAAGTGAAAAGCCGAAACCACCTTAGGGAGAAAATGAGGACGTGTCCGCAGTTCTGCCCTGTCCGAATGGAAAATCAGATATGGGCTTTTGTACGATAAAGCCGCCAACTCTGAAACTCTCCTGGCTGAAGCCAGGGCCAATAACATGGTTACCTTCCATGTAAGGTATTTTAAATCTACCGATTTTAGAGGCTCAAACCAATGAGATTTGAGAAAATTCAAAACTACGTTCAAATCCCACGGTGCCACTGGAGGCACCATTGGGGGTTGTATATGTAGTACACCTTTGACAAAAGTTTGTACTTCAGGAACTGACGCCAATTCCTTCTGGAAGAAGATTGATAAGGCCGAAATTTGAACTTTAATGGACCCTAATTTTAGGCCCATAGACAATCCTGCTTGCAGGAAATGTAAGAATCGACCCAATTGAAATTCTTCCGTTGGGGCCTTTTTGGCCTCACACCACGCAACATATTTTCGCCAAATGCGGTGATAATGTTGTACAGTCACTTCCTTCCTAGCCTTCATCAAGGTAGGAATAACTTCCTCTGGAATGCCCTTTTCTTTTAGAATCCGGCGTTCAACCGCCATGCCGTCAAACGCAGACGCGGTAAGTCTTGGAACATACAAGGTCCCTGCTGAAGCAGATCCCTTCTTAGAGGTAGAGGCCACGGATCCTCCGTGAGCATCTCTTGAAGTTCCGGATACCAAGTTCTTCTTGGCCAGTCCGGAGCCACTAGTATTGTTCTTACTCCCCTTTTCCGTATAATTCTCAGTACCTTTGGTATGAGAGGCAGAGGAGGGAACACATACACTGACTGGTACACCCACGGTGTTACCAGAGCGTCCACAGCTATTGCCTGAGGGTCTCTTGACCTGGCGCAATATCTGTCCAATTTTTTGTTGAGGCGAGACGCCATCATGTCCACCTTTTGGTTTTTCCCAACTGTTCACAATCATGTGGAAGACTTCTGGGTGAAGTCCCCACTCTCCCGGGTGAAGGTCGTGTCTGCTGAGGAAATCTGCTTCCCAGTTGTCCACTCCCGGGATGAACACTGCTGACAGTGCTATGACATGATTTTCCGCCCAGCGCAGAATCCTTGCCGCTTCTGTCATTGCTCTTCTGCTTCTCGTGCCGCCTTGTCGGTTTACGTGGGCGACTGCCGTGATGTTGTCCGACTGGATCAACACCGGCTGACCCTGAAGCAGCGGTTTTGCCAGGCTTAGAGCATTGTAGATCGCTCTTAGCTCCAGTATATTTATGTGAAGGGACGTCTCCAGGTTTGACCACACGCCCTGGAAGTTCCTTCCCTGTGTGACTGCTCCCCAGCCTCGTAGGCTGGCATCCGTAGTCACCAGGACCCAGTCCTGTATGCCGAATCTGCGGCCCTCTAACAGATGGGCACTCTGCAACCACCACAGGAGAGACAACCTTGTTCTTGGTGACAGTGTTATCCGCTGATGCATGTGCAGATGCGATCCGGACCATTTGTCCAGCAGATCCCACTGAAATGTTCGTGCATGGAATCTGTCAAATGGAATTGCTTCGTAAGAAGCCACCATCTTTCCCAGGACTCTTGTGCATTGATGTACTGACACAGTTCCTGGTTTTAGGAGGTTCCTGACAAGTTCGGATAACTCCCTTGCTTTCTCCTCCGGGAGAAACACCTTTTTCTGAACCGTGTCCAGAATCATTCCCAGGAACAGCAGACGTGTTGTCGGGGTCAATTGAGATTTTGGAAGATTCAGAATCCACCCGTGTTGCTGAAGCACTACCTGGGTTAGTGCTACACCGACTTCCAGCTGTTCTCTGGACTTTGCCCTTATCAGGAGATCGTCCAAGTAAGGGATAATTAATACGCCTTTTCTTCGTAGAAGAACCATCATTTCGGTCATTACCTTGGTAAAGACCCGAGGAGCCGTGGACAAACCAAACGGCAGCGTTTGAAACTGATAATGACAGTCTTGTATCACGAACCTGAGATACCCTTGGTGTGAGGGGTAAATTGGAACATGCAGATAAGCATCTTTTATGTCCAGGGACACCATGAAGTCCCCTTCCTCCAGATTCGCTATCACTGCTCTGAGTGACTCCATCTTGAACTTGAATTTTTGTATGTACAGGTTCAAGGATTTCAGGTTTAGAATAGGTCTTACCGAACCGTCTGGCTTCGGTACCACAAATAGTGTGGAATAATACCCCTTTCCCTGTTGTAGGAGGGGTACCTTGACTATCACCTGCTGAGAATACAGCTTGTGAATGGCTTCCAATACCGACGTCCTTTCTGAGGGAGACGTTGGTAAAGCAGACTTTAGGAACCGGCGAGGGGGAGACCTTTCGAACTCCAACATGTAACCCTGAGATATTATCTGCAGGATCCACGGGTCCACTTGTGAGCGAGCCCACTGATTGCTGAAAATCTTGAGTCGACCCCCCACCGCTCCTGAGTCCGCTTGTAAAGCCCCAGCGTCATGCTGATGGCTTTGTAGAACCCGGGGCGGGCTTCTGGTCCTGGGCAGGGGCTGCTTGCTGCCCTCTCTTACCCTTTCCTCTGCTTCGCGGCAGATAAGACTGTCCTTTTGGTCGCTTGTTTTTATAGGAGCGAAAGGACTGCGGCTGAAAAGACGGTGTCTTTTTCTGTTGGGAGGGGGTCTGAGGTAAAAAAGTGGATTTGCCGGCAGTTGCCGTGGCCACCAGGTCCGAAAGACCGACCCCAAATAATTCCTCTCCTTTATATGGCAATACTTCCATATGCCTTTTGGAATCCGCATCACCTGACCACTGTCGCGTCCATAAACTTCTTCTGGCAGATATGGACATCGCGCTTACCCTTGATGCTAGAGTACAAATATCCCTCTGAGCATCTCGCATATAAAGAAACGCATCCTTTAATTGCTCTAGAGTCAATAAAATACTGTCCCTATCCAGGGTATCAATATTTTCAGTCAGGGAATCCAACCACACTACCCCAGCACTGCACATCCAGGCTGAGGCTATTGCCGGTCGCAGTATAACACCAGTATGTGTGTATATACTCTTCAGTGTAGTTTCCAGCCTCCTATCTGCTGGATCCTTGAGGGCGGCCGTATCAGGAGACGGCAACGCCACTTGCTTTGATAAACGTGTGAGCGCCTTATCCACCCTAGGGGGTGTTTCCCAGCGCGCCCTAACCTCTGGTGGGAAAGGGTATAATGCCAATAACTTCTTGGAAATTAGCAGTTTTCTATCTGGGTTAACCCACGCTTCATCACACACGTCATTCAATTCCTCTGATTCTGGAAAAGCTACAGGTAGTTTTTTCACCCCCCACATAATACCCCTTTTTGAGGTACCAGCAGTATCAGAGATCTGCAAAGCCTCCTTCATTGCCGTGATCATATAACGTGTGGCCCTATTGGAAAATACGTTTGTTTCTTCACCGTCGACACTAGATTCATCTGTGTCGGTACCCGTGTCGACTGACTGAGGTAAGGGACGTTTTACAGCCCCTGACGGTGTCTGAGACGCCTGAGCCGGTACTAACTGGTTTTCCGGCCGTCTCATTTCGTCAACTGACTTTTGTAATGTGCTAACATTATCACGTAATTCCATAACTAAAGCCATCCATTCCGGTGTCGACTCCCTAGGGGGTGACATCACCATTACCGGCAATTGCTCTGCCTCCACACCAACATCGTCCTCATACATGTCGACACACACGTACCGACACACAGCAGCCACACAGGGAATGCTCTAATCGAAGACAGGACCCTCTTAGCCCTTTGGGGAGACAGAGGGAGAGTTTGCCAGCACACACCAAAAGCGCTATAAATGTATATAAACAACCCTAGAAGGTGTTGTTTTTGATATAGGCGCTTTTAATATATCAATATCGCCAAATTATGCCCCCCTTCTCTTTGTTACCCTGTTTCTGTAGTGCAGTGCAGGGGAGAGTCCTGGGAGCCTTCCTCACCAGCGGAGCTGAGCAGGAAAATGGCGCTGAGTGCTGAGGAGAATAAGCTCCGCCCCTTTTTCGGCGGGCTTTTCTCCTGGGTTTTAAGAAAACTGGCCTGGGTTAAATACATACATATAGCCTTAATGGCTATATGTGATGTATTTTTCGCCACTAAAGGTATTTAATATTGCTGCCCAGGGCGCCCCCAGCAGCGCCCTGCACCCTCCGTGACTGAATCAGTGAGACGTGTAGCAACAATGGCGCACAGCTGCAGTGCTGTGCGCTACCTTCATGAAGACTGAGGAGTCTTCTGCCGCCTGCTTTCCGGACCTCCGATCTTCAGCGTCTGTAAGGGGGGTCGGCGGCGCGGCTCCGGGACGAACCCCAGGATGACCTGTGTTCCGACTCCCTCTGGAGCTAAGTGTCCAGTAGCCTAAGACTCCAATCCATCCTGCACGCAGGTGAGTTGGAAATCTCTCCCCTAAGTCCCTCGATGCAGTGATCCTGTTGCCAGCAGGATTCACTGAGATTTAAACCTAAAAAAACTTTGTCTAAGCAGCTCTTTAGGAGAGCCACCTAGATTGCACCCTTCTCGGACGGGCACAAAAACCTAACTGAGGCTTGGAGGAGGGTCATAGGGGGAGGAGCCAGTACGCACCATGTGATCCTAAAAGCTTTATTTAGATGTGCCCTGTCTCCTGCGGAGCCCGCTATTCCCCATGGTCCTGACGGAGTCCCAGCATCCACTAGGACGTTAGAGAAATGTGGATTATTAGGACAAAGAACCTCCATGTGGGATCTAAACGTATCTGCTTTCTGTTCTTGAGCCTAATTTTTAAATAAAAAAACCTTATTAGGGAAATCAATAACAGTCTATATATTTCTTATTTGAATTAATAAAAGTTATGTTTTAAAAGATACTAACAATAGTAGACAAAGAGTGCCCCCACAAAGAGGCTTACTTCTTGGTTCCATGACTCTCTAGGAACAACCCCCCTGTATAGAAGTGACATTGAAATGTTTTTACGTCACATACAGGATTCTGCAGGTTTCATGGTGGACGCCATGAAGAACCTGGGTCATCTGAATGCAAGGACGTCTTCCATGGCTGTCTCGGCACAATGGTCTGCGGACGCGGAATCCAAGAAAAGTGTGGAGAACCTACCCTTCACAGGTCAGGCTCTGTTTGGGGAGGCATTGGATGCGTGGATTTCCACGGCAACCGCGGGTAAGTTAACCTTTCTTCCCTCAGCCACTCTGCCGACGAGAAAATCTATTCCTACGTCTACAATGCAGTCCTTTCGGACCGCAAAGGTTAAAAAAAATCCAAGTCCTCTTCCGCTTTCTACAAAGGTGGTCGGGGGAAATCCAGAAAACCTGCAGCAACAGGTTCCCAGGAACAGAATCCTGGTTCTGCGTCCTCAAAATGCTCAGCATGACAGACCTCCCAGCCTGGAAATCGGGCAGGTGGGAGCACGACTAAGAAATTTCAGTCACGTCTGGGCTTCATCAGGCCTGGACCCCTGGGTGCAAGATATTGTGTCCCAGGGGTACAGACTGAAGTTTTAAGATCTCCCACCTCACAGATTCTTCAAATCAGGCTTTCCAGCTTTGCTGACAGAAAGGGCTATCCTACAGGAAGACATTCAAAAGTTGGAAAAGACAAATGTCATTGTTCCAGTTCCACCTGATCTGGAAAACGTGGATTACTACTCAAACCTATTTGTGGTACTGAAACCGGATGGTTCGATCAGGCCAATATTGAACCTAAAATCTTTAAACCCCTATTTGAGGGAATTCAAGTTCAAAATGGAATCTCTGAGAGCGGTGATCTCGGGTCTGGAGGAGGGGGAATTCCTGTTATCCCTAGATATCAAGGATGCATACCTCCACATTCCAATTTGGCCGCCTCACCAGGCTTCTCTCAGATTTGCACTGTTGGACTGTCATTATCAGTTCCAGGCACTACCATTTGGCCTCTCCACGGCACCGAGAGTGTTCATCAAGGTAATGTCAGAGATGATGCTACTCCTCTGCAAGCAGGGAGTTAACATAATTCCATACCTGGACGATCTGCTGATAACAGCATCTTCCAGGGAGAAGTTGTTGCAGAGCATTGCTCTCACAACTCGACTACTCCGGGATCATGGATGGATCCTGAATCTTCCAAAGTCACATTTGGAGCTGACAAGGAGATTCTTTCCTAGGGATGATCCTCGACACGGAGGTGCAGAGGGTTTTTCTACTGGTGGAGAAAGCTTTGGTGATACAATCGATGGTCCGGGATGTCTCGAAACCAACCCGGGTAACGGTTTATCAGTGCATTCGCCTTCTGGGGGAAGATGGTTGCCTCCTCCGAGGCTTTACAGTACGGAAGATTTCACGCATAGTCCTTCCAACTGGATCTCCTGGACAAATGGTCGGGATCTCATATTCACATGCACCAGAGGATACGTCTGTCTCCGAAAGCCAGAATCTCGCTCATCTGGTGGCTGCAAACCTCTCACCTACTAACTAGAGGGCCGCAGGTTCGGGATTCAGAATTGGATCCTCTTAACCACGGATGCAAGTCTCAGAGGTTGGGGAGCAGTCACCCAAGGGGAAAACTTCCAAGGAAGGTGGTCAAGTCTGGAATGCATCCTTCCAATAAACATTCTGGAACTAAGGGCCGTGTACAACGGTCTTCTACAAGCGGCACATCTTCTGAAAGATCAGGCCATTCAGGTTCAGTCGGACAATGTAATGACAGTGGCCTACATAAACCGACAAGGCGGAATGAAGAGCAGATCTATAATGTCAGGGGTTACAAGAATCATCCTCTGGGCGGAAAGACACGTGGTGGCGCGGTCGGCAATCTTCATTCTGGGAGTGGGCAACTGGGAAGCGGACTTCCTCAGCAGACACGTTCTACATACGGGAGAGTGGGCCCTCCACCCAGAGGTATTCGCAGAGGTGACAATTCTTTGCGGCGTACCTCAAATAGACATGATGTCCTCACGCCTCAACAAGAAGCTTTGGCGGTACCGTTCTAGGTCGAGGGATCCACAGGCAGTGGACGCTCTGGTAACTCCGTGGGTGTTCAAGTCAGTGTATATGTTCCCTCCACTTCCGCTCATGCCAAGTATTCTCAAACTAATCAAAAGAACAAGAGTTCAGGCGATCCTCATTGCTCCTGACTGGCCAAGAAGGGATTGGTACGCGGCTCTGCTGGAAGATCCAAGGTTTCTTCCTCTTCGAGAAGACCTTCTGCAACAAGGGCCGTTCGCTTATCCAGACTTACCGCTGCTACGTTTGACGGCATGGAGGTTGAACGCCAGATTTTAGCTCGGAAGGGCGTTCCGAAAAAGTTTATTCATACCCTGATACAGGCTAGGAAAGGAGTAACGCCAATACATTACCATCGGATTTGGAAAAAGTATGTGTTTTGGTGTGAATCCAAGAAGTTTCCTACTGTGGAGTTTCAACTGTGACGTTTCTCCTCTTCTACAAGCAGGTGTGGATTTGGGCTTGCGCCTGGGCTCCATAAAAGTCCAGATTTCGGCCTTGTCCATTTTCTACCAGAAACAATTGCTGCCTTCCCTGAGGTTCAGACTTTCTTGAAAGGGGTTCTGCACATCCAACCTCCCTTTGTGCCTCCTGCGGCACCTTGGGATCTTAATGTGGTGCTGCAGTTCCTGCAATCGGATTGGTTCGAGCCTTTGCAGGTGGTTGAGGTCAAGTTTCTTACTTGGAAGGCTGTCACACTGTTGGCATTGGCATCTGCTAGACGTGTGTCAGAATTGGGGGCATTGTCCTGCAAGAGCCCCTACTTGATTTTCCATGAAGATAGAGCTGAGCTCAGGACGCGTCAGCAATTTTTTCCAAAGGTTGTGTCGGCTTTTCATATCAACCAACCTATTGTGGTGCCAGTGGCTACTGACTCCTCAATTACCTCAAAGTCCTTGGATGTTGTGAGTACTTTGAAGATTTATGTGAAGAGAACTTCTTGTCACAGAAAGTCGGACGCTCTGTTTGTTCTTTATGATCCCAACAAGGTTTGGTGTCCTGCTTCTAAGCAGATGATTTCTCGCTGGATCAGGTTCACTATCCAGCATGCGTATTCTACGGCAGGATTGCTGTGTCCAGAATCTGTTAAGGCCCACTCTACTCGTAAGGTGGGGTCTTCCTGGGCGGATGCCCGGGGTGTCTCGACTTTACAACTTTGCCGAGCGGCTACTTGGTCTGGTTCGAACACGTTTGCTAAGTTCTACAAGTTCAATACTTTGGCCTCTGAGGATCTAAAGTTTGGTCAATCAGTTCTGCAGGAGCCTCCGCGCTCTCCCTCCCGTACTGGGAGCTTTGGTACATCCCCATGGTACTAATGTGGATCCCAGCATCCTCTAGTACATAAGAGAAAATAGGATTTTAATTACTTACCGGTAAATCCTTTTCCTGTAGTCCGTAGAGGATGCTGGGCACCCGCCCAGCGCTTCGTTGTCCTGCAGTGGTTACTTTGTTCAGTACTGCCTTTGTTACCTGGTTCAGTACTGTGGTTACTGTTATGTATAAGTGTGTGTGTGTGCATTACTGTTATGTGTGTGTGCATGTGCATTACGGTTATGTGTGTGTGCATTACGGTTATGTATGTGTGTGCTCATTACTGTTTTGTATATGTGCGCATTACTGTTTGTGTGCGCATTACTGTTATGTGTGTATGTGTGTGCATTACTGTTATGTATACGTGTGTGTGCTCATTACTGTTATGTATGTGTGTGTTCGCGCATTACTGTTACGTATGTGTGCGCGCGCATTACTGTTATGTATGTGTGCTCATTGCTGTTATGTATGTGTGAGCGCGCATTACTGTTATGTATGTGTGTGCGCGCATTACTGTTATGTATGTGTGTGCGCGCATTACTGTTATGTATGTGTGCGCGCATTACTGTTATGTATGTGTGCGCATTACTGTTATGTATGTGTGTGCGCGCATTACTGGTATGTGTGTGTGTGTGTGTGCATTACTGTTATGTATGTGTGTGTGTGCATTACTGTTATGTATGTGTGTGCGCGCATTACTGTTATGTATGTGTGTGCGCGCATTACTGGTATGTGTGCGCATTGCTGTTATGTATGTGTGTGCGCGCATTACTGTTATGTATGTGTGCGCGCGCATTACTGTTATGTATGTGTGTGCGCGCATTACTGTTATGTATGTGCGCGCATTACTGTTATGTATGTGTGTGCGCATTACTGTTATGTATGTGTGTGCGCATTACTGTTATGTATGTGTGTGCGCATTACTGTTATGTATGTGTGCGCGCATTACTGTTATGTATGTGTGTGCGCGCATTACTGGTATGTGTGTGCGCATTGCTGTTATGTATGTGTGAGCGCGCATTACTGTTATGTATGTGTGCGCGCATTACTGTTATGTATGTGTGCGCGCATTACTGTTATGTATGTGTGCGCGCATTACTGTTATGTATGTGTGTGTGCGCATTACTGTTATGTATGTGTGTGTGCGCATTGCTGTTATGTATGTGTGAGCGCGCATTACTGTTATGTATGTGTGTGCGCGCATTACTGTTATGTATGTGTGCGCGCATTACTGTTATGTATGTGTGTGTGCGCATTACTGTTATGTATGTGTGTGCGCGCATTACTGGTATGTGTGTGTGTGTGCATTACTGTTATGTATGTGTGTGCGCGCATTACTGTTATGTATGTGTGTGCGCGCATTACTGGTATGTGTGTGTGCGCATTGCTGTTATGTATGTGTGTGCGCGCATTACTGTTATGTATGTGTGTGCGCGCATTACTGTTATGTATGTGTGTGCGCGCATTACTGTTATGTATGTGTGTGCGCATTACTGTTATGTATGTGTGTGCGCGCATTACTGTTATGTATGTGTGTGCGCGCATTACTGGTATGTATGTGTGTGTGCGCATTACTGTTATGTATGTGTGTTGCGCGCATTACTGTTTGTGTGTGCGCATTACTGGTATGTATGTGTGTGCGCATTGCTGTTATGTATGTGTGTGTGCGCATTGCTGTTATGTATGTGTGTGTGCGCATTGCTGTTATGTATGTGTGTGTGCGCATTGCTGTTATGTATGTGTGTGCATTGCTGTTATGTATGTGTGTGTGCGCATTGCTGTTATGTATGTGTGTGTGCGCATTGCTGTTATGTATGTATGTATGTGTGTGTGCGCATTGCTGTTATGTATGTGTGTGTGCGCATTGCTGTTATGTATGTATGTGTGTGTGCGCATTGCTGTTATGTATGTGTGTGTGCGCATTGCTGTTATGTATGTGTGTGTGCGCATTGCTGTTATGTATGTGTGTGTGCGCATTGCTGTTTTGTATGTGTGCGCATTACTGTTGTGTGTATGTGTGCATTACTGTTATGTATACGTGTGTGCGCATTACTGTTATGTATGTGTGTGCACATTACTGTTATGTATGTGTGTGCGCATTACTGTTATGTATGTGTGTGCGCATTGCTGTTATGTATGTGTGTGTGCGCATTGCTGTTTTGTATATGTGCGCTTTACTGTTGTGTGTATGTGTGCGCATTACTGTTGTGTGTATGTGTGCATTACTGTTATGTATACGTGTGTGCGCATTACTGTTATGTATGTGTGTGCACATTACTGTTATGTATGTGTGTGCGCATTACTGTTATGTATGTGTGTGCGCATTACTGTTATGTATGTGTGAGCGCGCATTACTGTTATGTATGTGTGTGCGCATTACTGTTATGTATGTGTGAGCGCGCATTACTGTTATGTATGTGTGTGCGCGCATTACTGGTATGTATGTGTGTGCGCATTACTGTTATGTATGTGTTGCGCGCATTACTGTTATGTATGTGTGTGTGCGCATTACTGGTATGTATGTGTGTGTGCGCATTGCTGGTATGTATGTGTGTGCGCATTGCTGTTTTGTATATGTGCGCATTACTGTTGTGTGTATGTGTGCGCATTACTGTTGTGTGTATGTGTGCATTACTGTTATCTATACGTGTGTGCGCATTACTGTTATGTATATGTGTGCGCGCATTACTGGTATGTATGTGTGTGCGCATTACTGTTGTGTGTGTGTGTGCGCGCGCATTACTGTTATGTATATGTGTGCGCGCGCATTACTGTTATGTATATGTGTGCGCGCATTACTGTTATGTATGTGAGTGTGTGTGCGCATTACTCTTACTAGATCTTGTCTTTGCCATGTCCCAGTCTTATGCCGCAGCCTGGGACTGTTTCTTGCTGCAGACCTGCTCCTTGCCGATGACTATTACATTTACAACTGGTGCCTCGGAGCTGATCGGTCCAATACAAAAATGGCGCAGAAACTTGAGGGTTAACCCCTTCAATGCTGCGGTGGCCATTTTAGCCACATGTCATACAACATGGAGCCGCCTTCCGGGGTGGTGATGACATAACATAACATCCCCGATGATAACACACACCTTTTACCAGGTCTGCTTCCAGTAAGACATTGTCCGCCATAGCCAGAGAAGCCGCATCGCACCGGTAATTCCCTGCTCGCTTGTAGTGAAAGTAACGCCAGCAGATGGTGATATAGACAGAAATGGCGATGCCGGTGTTTCCTAAACTTTCCTGAATCACAGCGCCCTAGAGTAGCAGCATTTTTTCACGGTATCCCTTTGCTAAAAGTTTTTTAGTATTTTTGGGAATAAAATGTGAGGTAAATTGTTCCTCGCGGTCATCCTTGGCGCCGGTCATCCTTCGGGTCAGCCGTGCGTCTGACCTGTTCTGTGATTGGCAGCCGCCAGCTCTGGTTCTGCCCATCACTTTCACCATACAATCCGGGCAGTCCTGTAAGAGCCTTGCAGCACCCCGGGGTGTTCTAGGCACACAGTTTAGGAATTGCTGGGTTACTCGTATAAACATTTGACCAGATGGGGCTACCAAGTTACTGTGTAATTTACTTTGTGTTCTTGGATAATTGTCCAGGCCATGGAGTCTTATGCTAGGCTAGTATTTAATGCTGCCATTTCCTGTGATTCCTAGCGTCTGAGAGAAGAGATGGAGGAGATTACCCAGCAGCAGCTAGTACACGACAAGCATTGCAAGGACCTCATGACCTTCGGCTTGAAGCCGCGGCATATCACCCCTTTTGCCAGTTTCCAGTCGGTGCAGCCCCAGCCTTCCAATGCTTTGCTGAGCCTCTTAGGGTACACAGGGCAGCAGGGGATCCTGGGATACGGTTCTGCGCCGATGCCGGACAAATCCACTTTGGTGGAAAGCCGCACCTGCCGGGAGCTAGTAGAAGAGAAGTTTGATCAGGTATGAAGAGATCGGAGTCTCGCGCTACCGTAGAGACTTCTGTGTGTTTTGTACAACTCTCTATGTTTTTCTCTCGTAGATTTGTCGTTGGGTCTTAAAGTGCAGAAGTAGTAAAAACCCTCTAATTCAGATGACGATTTTGCATGTTCTTCCACGTCTGGCGGCCTTCAGACCCTCTGCATTCACAGGTAATGCTTACCTGTAGACGTAGGCTAGAATGGTATGCTGAGACTTGTAGTTCCTAATAAAGCTGGTTTTCAGAACCTTTTCTTTGTCTTCTTACTCTGTCTTTTGTTGTGTAAACCTTTATTAGCGGATCAGTACCTTCCGGACACCATGAGCCACCTGCTGAGCTGTGTGCGCAAGGAGAAAGAGCGCACAGTGGCCTTCCAAGCTCTGGGGCTCATTTCTGTAGCCGTCAGGTCAGAGATTCGTTGTTATCTGCCCAAGATCCTGGAACACGTGAAATCTGCACTGCCCCCTAAAGACTTTGCTCACAAGTAAGTCTGTGTTGCTATTTGTGTCGGTATGATTGAGCTTTGTAGTCGATCTATTCGCTAGTTGGGCAGGGGTATGGTAGGGGAAAAGTGCAATACTAAGGGCAACAGGCCCGTGTATCAAAATGGTTAGGAAAAGCACCAGGAAAAGGAAGCCAGTGTGGTTCACAAAAGAACTAGTGTGAAAGCAAAAAAGATGGCTTTTAGGAAATACAAACAGACTCAAAATAATAATGACAAAGAGGTGTATCTTGACAGACGGAAGGATGTTAAGAAAGTGATCAGATGCGCAAAGGCAGAAGCTGAGGAGAAAATGGCCCAGTCAGTAGATAAAGGGGGCAAAACTTTTTTTAAGTATATAAATGAAAGGAGAAAATCAAATGGAGGAATAATAAGACTTAAGACAGAGAGTGAGAATTTGGTGGAGGGAGACAAGGCAATAGCAGATCACCTAAATCATTATTTTTGCTCAGTATTTACTACAGAAGAAGGGAAGGGTCCCAGTTATGTTGCAAGGACATTCATAAAAATAAGGCAGATGAAAGTACATTTACAGAGGAGAAGGTCCTAGCAGAACTTTCAAAACTAAAAGTGGATAAATCAATGGTGCCAGATGGGATACACCCAAGGATACTAAAAGAGCTAAAAGATGTGCTGGTTACACCGTTAACAGAATTATTCAACCAGTCACTAAATACAGGTGCCATTACAGAGGACTGGAAAAGAGCAAATGTAGTTCCACTGCACAAAAGTGGAAACAAGGAAGAAGCAAGTAACTACAGACCAGTAAGCCTTACATCAGTAGTAGGGAAAGTAATGGAAAAACTATTAAAAGAAAGAGTTGTGGAATATCTTAAATCAAACAACTTACAGGATCCAAAACAGCATGGATTTACTGGTGGGAGATCATGCCAAACAAATCTTATTGACTTTTTTTGACTCTGTGATGAGAATAATAAATCAAGGGGGAGCTGTAGATGTAGCATATCTAGACTTTAGTTAGGCATTTGACACTGTCCCACATCACAGACTGCTAAATAAACTTGAAAGCATAGGGGTGGATTATAAAACAGTTAAATGGATAAGAACCTGGTTGCAGGATAGGAAACAGACAGTTGTAGTTAATGGAGTGCAATCTATGGAGGGAAATGTTACCAGTGGAGTACCCCAGGGATCTGTACTTGGTCCAGTTCTCTTTAATATCTTTGTTGGTGACATTGCAAATGGTATTGAAGGGAAAGTACGCCTTTTTGCAGATGATATAAAGATATGCAACAGGATAGACACACCAGGAGGGGTAAAACAAATGATTGATGACCTAGATAGACTTGAAAAATGGTCAAGAACGTGGCAACTACAGTTTAATGCTAAATAATGCAAAATCATGCACTTGGGTCTCAAAAACCCAAAAGCTAAATATAGTATCAAGGGTACTATAATGGAAACTACTGAGGAGGAAAGGGATTTAGGAGTCACTATTTCAAGTGACTTAAAGGCAGGAAAGCAATGCAACAAAGCAATGAGAAAGGCAAGTCAGATGCTTGGTTGCATAGGGAGAGGAATCAGTAGCACGAAAAGAGAAGTAATAATGCCACTGTATAGGTCATTGGTGCGGCCTCATCTGGAATACTGTGTTCAATTCTGGAGACCCTGTCTCCAGAAGGATATACCGTATATACTCGAGTCAGTCAGTGTGACAGGCAGAGCAGTGTGAAGGAGGGACACGGAGCGCACAGCGCGCGCCTCTCCTGTGTCCCTCCTGCATCTCCGGCGGCAGCGGCGGGTCTATTAATGGAAGTACCCATTCGTGACCTCTGATCACGAACCGGCACTTCCTTTAATAGACCCGCCGCGGCCGCCGGAGATGCAGGAGGGACACAGGAGAGGCGCGCGCTGTGCGCTCCGTGTCCCTCCTTCAGAAGACAGCGCGGGATCAACGGAGGGGTAAGTAACAGGCACTGGGGGAGCATATCTGGCACTTGGGGAGGGGGCATATCTGGCAGCATGAGGGGGCATATCTGGCAGCATGAGGGGGATATGTGGCAGCATGAGGGCATATCTGGCACTGTGGGGCATATTTGGCAGCATGAGGGCATATCTGGCACATCTGGCACAGTGGGGCATATTTGGCAGCATGAGGGCATATCTGGCACTGTGGGGCATATCTGGCAGTATGATGGCATATCTGGCAGTATGATGGCATATCTGGCAGTATGATGGCATATCTGGCAGTATGAGGGCATATCTGGCACTGTGGGGGCATATCTGGCACTGAGGGCTGTGTACGGCTAGAGCTGCATTTCCCACCCTAGGCTTATACTCGAGTCAATAAGTTTTCCCAGGTTTTTGTGGTATAATTAGGTGCCTCGGCTTATATTCGGGTCGACTTATACTCGAGTATATACGGTAAATACATTAGAGAGTGTACAAAGAAGGGAAACTAAAATGATGCATGGCCTACATCACACAACTTACCCGGAAAGGCTAAAAGATCTTAACATGTATAGTATGGAGGAGAGAAGGGAAAGGGGGGACATGATAGAAACTTTCAAATATACCAAAGGTTTTAACAAAGTTCAGGAGGGAAACATTCTTCAAAGGAAGAGAAGTATTAGAACTCGAGGACATACACTGAGACTGGAGGGGGGGAGGTTCAGGGGAAATTTAAGGAAAAATTACTTCACAGAAAGGGTAGTGGATAAGTGGAATCCCATCAGAGGTGGTAGAGGCTAAGACTGTAGAGCAATTTAAACATGCTTGGGACAGGCATATGAATATCCTTACAAAGAATTAAGGTTCAAAAAGGGTTGAGATTGCCTAAAGGATAAAAAAAAGGGGCAGACTAGATGGGCCAAGTGGTTCTTATCTGCCGTCAAATTCTATGTTTCTATTTTACATGATGCACTAGGTAATACGTTGTTTCTGGAAGAGTCTGGGTACAGATGTGTCCTCATACGTGAGCCTTTAATTGTGCCATGTCCCGGGTGACACAGCCGCACAGAGCATCATACTGTATTTGGCCAAACAAAACAACTGGAAGTGACAAAACTACATTGATAGATGACACTGACATTTGTACATCTGTGTATACCAAGTGCTGCAGGGGCCGCGTCCTTTTCTCACCACAAGTTCCGTTGTCCTTTATCTGTGTCTTTATATGAGTTTGGCTGGGGGTTAGCAGCACTGCAGTGAGGATGCGGCGGGTGGTCGTGGAGGTTGGTTTGCCTGGGGGGTGGGGTGGGAAGCTGCTCAGTAATTTGGGGGTTTTTGTGTTCCGTTATGTGACCGTACGGTATGGAACGAAAGCACTCACCGCTTTCGCGTCCTGTCCCCAGTACAAAGAATGGATGTTTAGGTCACACGGGACCTGGCCACATAGGGGATTCCCGCTTACCGTCAGTAACCGCCTGTTACTGACTCCTCCCACTGCTCTGTGGGCGGGTTTATTATTATTACCGCCACCACCACCAAACTCCTAACCTGCCGTGGCGTTTGGAACCACGGTTCTGCTCTGTATGTGCCGACACACTGCCTTACCACACGTGTGGTATTGACGAATCCCCACTAGTCCTCTACCGGTAGCTGGCGGAACTTGGAGACGCTGATTCACCCTAGACAGCCGGTGAACGGGGCTTTGTTTTGCATAGCCCTGTAGGTCACAAGATGGCGCAATCTTCTTGAGGCAGATGATGTTTTAATGCCAACAAATAGTTCTGAAGAGAACTTAGCAGTACAGCGACATGTTACAGCAGAATTAAGATGGTATAATACACTCTGGAAGCTCACAGCCTCCTCTTTTTATACAGTAAAATCACAAACCACAGTCCTTTCCATCCAATCAGGATATCTTACAAAATATAAATAAATTACATTTTACAAGGATATACAGTAAGTGCAAAAAAGCTATTTCCTTTTTCCTGCCACACACAGACAAAGTTCTTGTAATTTAACCAAATCTGCATCCTAGATAATGCAGCCTAGGAAATGTTAGATCAAACTGTTAACTGAAACCCATTAGTTTGCATTCAGAAAACACAATCTGATTAACATGTTCCTGTCCCATTCACATCTCCATGCAAACCCGGTGTTTGGGATTACAACAGGAAAGACTGCCACACAACAAACAGTCTTCCTTCCACCTTCGTTTGCATTTCAAAGATGTTTGGCCACCAAGAGGCCGGCTAATTGACACTTACTTGTACATAGCAAGTCTGGAGCTAGGACAATTACCATACGACTTCCTATTCAAAAAGTGTCTCTCAAACTATTTTCAAGGCCTTTTTAGAAACAAAATACCTTGTACATTCCTCATAAGTGCCCTGTCCATCAGTTCATCATTCTCCAACTGCGCAGCGATATAACATATGACACATTATTAAACATATTTTCTCTAACGTCCTAGTGGATGCTGGGGACTCCGTCAGGACCATGGGGAATAGCGGCTCCGCAGGAGACAGGGCACAAAAGCAAGCTTTTAGGATCACATGGTGTGTACTGGCTCCTCCCCCTATGACCCTCCTCCAAGCCTCAGTTAGGTTTTTGTGCCCGGCCGAGAAGGGTGCAATCTAGGTGGCTCTCTTAAAGAGTTACTTAGAAAAAGTTTTTAGGTTCTTTATTTTCAGTGAGTCCTGCTGGCAACAGGCTCACTGCATCGAGGGACTTAGGGGAGAGATTTTCAACTCACCTGCGTGCAGGATGGATTGGATTCTTAGGCTACTGGACATAGCTCCAGAGGGAGTCGGAACACAGGGCTCGCCCTGGGGTTCGTCCCGGAGCCGCGCCGCCGACCCCCCTTGCAGACGCTGAAGATGAAGAGGTCCGGAACCAGGCGGCAGAAGACTCTCAGTCTTCATCAGGTAGCGCACAGCACTGCAGCTGTGCGCCATTGTTGTCAGCACACTTCACACAGCGGTCACGGAGGGTGCAGGGCGCTGGAGGGGGGCGCCCTGGGCAGCAATGTATAATACCTGTATGGCGAAAAATACATCACATATAGCCCTTGAGGCTATATGGATGTATTTAACCCCTGCCAGATATCTAAAACTCCGGAGAAGAAGCCCGCCGAAAAGGGGGCGGGGCCTATTCTCCTCAGCACACAGCGCCATTTTCCCTCACAGAAAGGCTGGTGGGAAGGCTCCCATGCTCTCCCCTGCACTGCACTACAGAAACAGGGTTAAAACAGAGAGGGGGGGCACTGATTTGGCGATATGTGTATATATTAAAATGCTATAAGGGAGGAACACTTATATAAAGGTTGTCCCTGGATAATTATAGCGTTTTGGTGTGTGCTGGCAAACTCTCCCTCTGTCTCCCCAAAGGGCTAGTGGGTCCTGTCCTCTATCAGAGCATTCCCTATGTGTGTGCTGTATGTCGGTACGTGTGTGTCGACATGTATGAGGAAAATATTAGTGAGGAGGCGGAGCAAATTGCCTGTAATGGTGATGTCACTCTCTAGGGAGTCGACACCGGAATGGATGGCTTATTTATGGAAATTACGTGACAATGTCAACACGCTGCAAGCCGGTTGACGACATGAGAGGGCCGGCGAACAAATTAGTATCTGTCCAGGCGTCTCAAACACCGTCAGGGGCTGTAAAATGCCCATTTACCTCAGTCGGTCGACACAGACCCAGACACGGACACTGATTTCAGTGTCGACGGTGAAGAAACAAACGTATTTTCTTTTAGGGCCACACGTTAAGGGCAATGAAGGAGGTGTTACATATTTCTGATACTCCAAGTACCACAAAAAAGGGTATTATGTGTGAGGTGAAAAAACTACCTGTAGTTTTTCCTGAATCAGATAAATTAAATGAAGTGTGTGATGATGCGTGGGTTTCCCCCGATAGAAAATTATTGGCGGTATACCTTTTCCCGCCAGAAGTTAAGGCGCGGTGGGAAACACCCCTCAGGGTGGATAAGGCGCTCACACGCTTATCAGAACAAGTAGCGGTACCATCTACGGATAGGGCCGTACTTAAGGAGCCAGCTGATAGGAGGCTGAAAAATATCCTAAAAAAGTATACACACACATGCTGGTGTTATACTGCGACCAGCGATCGCCTCAGCCTGGATGTGCAGAGCTGAGGTGGCTTGGTCGGATTCCCTGACTAAAAATATTGATACCTTTGACAGGGACAGTATTTTATTGACTATAGAGCATTTAAAGGATGCATTTCTATATATGCGAGATGCGCAGAGGGATATTTGCACTCTGGCATCAAGAGTAAATGCGATGTCCATATCTGCAAGAAGATGTTTATGGACACGACAGTGGTCAGGTGATGCAGATTCCAAACGGCACAAAGATGTATTGCCGTATAAAGGGGAGGAGTTATTTGGGGTCGGTCCATGGGACCTGGTGGCCAGGGCAACTGCTGGAAAATCCACCGTTTTTTACCCTAAGTCACATCTCTGCAGAAAAAGACACCGTCTTTTCAGCCTCAGTCCTTTCGTCCCTATAATAGTCATATCTGCCCAGGGATAGAGGAAAGGGAAGAAGACTGCAGCAGGCAGCCCATTCCCAGGAACAGAAGCCCTCCACCGCTTCTACCAAGTTCTCAGCATGACGCTGGGACCGTACAGGACCCCTGGATCCTACAAGTAGTATCCAAGGGGTACAGATTGGAATGTCGAGAGGTTTCCCCCCTCGCAGGTTCCTGTAGTCTGCTGTACCAATGTCTCCCTCCGACAGGGAGGCAGTATTGAAAACAATTCACAAGCTGTATTCCCAGCAGGTGATAATAAAATTACCCCTCCGACAACAAAGAAAGGGGTATTACTCCACACTATATGGTGGTACTGAAGGCTAGGTGAGACCTATTCTAAATCTGAAAAATTTGAACACTTACAAGGGTTCAAATCCAGATGGAGTCACTCAGAGCAGTGATAGCAAAGAACAAGGGGACTATATGGTGTCCCGGGACATCAGGGATGCTTACCTCCATGTCCCAAAATTTGCCTTTTCTCACCAAGGGTACCTCAGGTTCGTGGTACAGAACTGTCACTATCAGTTTCAAGACGATGCCGTTGGATTGTCCAAGGCACCCCGGGTCCTTACCAAGGTAATGACCGAAAGGAGGATTCGTCTTCAAAGAAAATGGACGACCTCCTGATAAGAACAAGGTCCAGAGAACAGTTGGAGGTCGGAGTAGCACTATCTCAAGTAGTTCTACGACCGCACGGGTGGATTCTAAATATTCCAAAACCGCAGTTGTTCCGACGACACGTCTGCTGGTCCTAGGGATGATTCTGGACACAGTCCAGGAAAAGGTGTTTCTCCCAGAGGAGAAAGCCAGGGAGTTATCCGAGCTAATCGGGATCCTCCTAAAACCAGGAAAAGTGTCAGTGCATCATTGCACAAGAGTCCTGGTAAAAATGGTGGCTTATTACGAAGCGCTTCCATTCGGCAGATTTCACGCAAGAACTCTTCAGTGGGATCTGCTGGACAAATGGTCCGGATCGCATCTTCAGATGCATCAGCGGATAACCCTATATCCAAGGACAAGGGTGTCTCTCCTGTGGTGATTACAGAGTGCTCATCTTCTAGAGGGCCGCAGATTCGGCATTCAGGATTGGATGCTCGTGACCACGGAGGCCAGCCTGAGAGGCTGGGGAGCAGTCACACAAGGAGTGTGATCAAGTCTGGAGAATTCTCTCCACATAAATATACTGGAGCTAAGAGCAAATTTATAATGCTCTAAGCTTAGCAAGACCTCTGCTTCAAGGTCAGCCGGTATTGATCCAGTGGGATAACATCACGGCAGTCGCCCACGTAAACAGAAAGGGCGGCACAAGAAGCAGGAGGGCAGTGGCAAAACTGCAAGGATTTTTCGCTAGGCGGAAAATCATGTGATAGCACTGTCAGCAGTGTTCATTCCGGGAGTGGACGACTGGGAAGCAGACTTCCTCAGCAGGCACGACCTCCACCCGGGAGAGTGGGAACTTCATCGGGAAGTTTTCCGCATGATTGTGAACCGTTGGGAAAGACCAAAGGTGGACATGATGGCGTCCCGCCCGAACAAAAAATGGGACAGGTATTGCGCCAGGTCACGAGACCTTCAGGCGATAGCTGTGGACGTCCTGGTAACACCGTGGGTGTAACAGTCGGTGTATGTGTTCCCTCCTCTGCTTCTCATAACCAAGGTATTGAGAATTATAAGACATAGAGGAGTAAGAACTATACTCGTGGCTCCGGATTGGCCAAGAGGGACTTGGTAACCGGAACTTCAAGAGATGCTCACAGAGGACTAATGGCCTCGGGAGCTAAGAAGGGATTTGCTTTCAGCAAGTACCATGTCTGTTCCAAGAGGAACCGTGGCATCGGCCTTTAAGAAAGGACCTGCTCCAGCAGGGACCTTGTCTGTTCCAAGACTTACCGCGACTGTGTTTGACGGCATGGCGGTTTGAACGCCGGATCCTAAGGGAAAAGGCATTCCGGAAGAGGTCATACCTACCCTGGTCAAAGCCAGGAAGGAGGTGACCGCACAACGTTATCACCACATGTGGTAAAAATATGTTGCGTGGGTGAGGCCAGGAAGGCCCCACGAAAAAAATTTCAACTAGGACGATTTCTGCACTTCCTGCAAACAGGAGTGTCTATGAGCCTCAAATTGGGGTCCATTAAGGTTCAAGTTTCGGCCCTATAGATTTTCTTCCAGAAAGAATTGGCTTCAGTTCCTGAAGTCCAGACGTTTGTCAAGGGAGTATTGCATATACAGCCCTTGTGTGCCTCCAGTGGCACCGTGGGATCTCGACGTAGTGTTGGGATTCCTCAAATCATATTGGTTTGAACCACTCAAATCTGTGGATTTGAAATATCTCACATGGAAAGTGACCATGCTGTTGGCCCTGGCCTCGGCCAGGCGATTGTCAAAATTGGCGGCTTTGTCTTACAAAAGCCCATATTTGATTTTCCATTCGGACAGGGCAGAACTGCGGACTCGTCCCCAGTTTCTTCCTAAGGTGGTGTCAGCGTTTCACCTGAAACAACCTATTGTGGTGCCTGCGGCTACTAGGGACTTGGAGGACTCCAAGTTGCTAGACGTTGTCAGGGCCCTGAAAATATATATATATATATATATATATATATATATAATTCCAGGACGGCTGGAGTCAGAAAGTCTGACTTGCTGTTTATATTGTAGGCACCCAAAAAGCTGGGTGCTCCTGCTTCTAAGCAGACTATTGCTCGTTGGATTTGTAGTACAATTCAGCTTGCACATTCTGTGGCAGGCCTGCCACAGCCAAAATCTGTAAATGCCCATTCCACAAGGAAGGTGGGCTCATCTTGGGCGGCTGCCCGAGGGGTCTCGGCTTTACAACTTTGCCGAGCAGCTACTTGGTCAGGGGCAAACACGTTTGCTAAATTCTACAAATTTGATACCCTGGCTGAGGAGGACCTGGAGTTCTCTCATTCGGTGCTGCAGAGTCATCCGCACTCTCCCGCCCGTTTGGGAGCTTTGGTATAATCCCCATGGTCCTGACGGAGTCCCCAGCATCCACTAGGACGTTAGAGAAAATAAGATTTTACTTACCGATAAATCTATTTCTCATAGTCCGTAGTGGATGCTGGGCGCCCATCCCAAGTGCGGATTGTCTGCATTACTTGTACATAGTTATTGTTACAAAAAAATCGGGTTATTATTGTTGTGAGCCATCTTTTCAGAGGCTCCTTCTGTTATCATACTGTTAACTGGGTTCAAATCACAAGTTGTACGGTGTGATTGGTGTGGCTGGTATGAGTCTTACCCGGGATTCAAGATCCTTCCTTATTGTGTACGCTCGTCCGGGCACAGTACCTAACTGAGGCTTGGAGGAGGGTCATAGGGGGAGGAGCCAGTACACACCATGTGATCCTAAAAGCTTGCTTTTGTGCCCTGTCTCCTGCGGAGCCGCTATTCCCCATGGTCCTGACGGAGTCCCCAGCATCCACTACGGACTATGAGAAATAGATTTATCGGTAAGTAAAATCTTATTTTAAATACCCGGTGCCTAGCACCCACAATACATTTAAAGATGGCGACTAGCGCCAGTGCACAGTTTAAAAGTGGCGCCAAGCGCCCATTGTCCTCCTAATGGCGCCGGGCACTAGGGGTTAACTCCTTCAGTGCTGCGGCCGCCATTACACGTGTGGTTGGTTAGTCTCTCCGGCCACACGTTAGTTGGGTTTTTCTTGAAGGGGGGGGGGGGGAGATGCTTTGAAGTGTCGGTGGTCTGGCTCCTACCCTTTCATCCTGGCTCCCAGACTTTAGAAAAAAATTGTTAAGCCCTGGGTTAAAGTTGCAGCCCAGCGCCTGCAGCACACGGTGAGCGGCTTTGTAATCTTTCTGTATTGGGTATAGGTGAATAAAATCACGTGTACGTGGGGTCTGCACGGCCGGGCTGGCGGCTGGGGTCTGCACGGCCTGGCTGGCGGCTGGGGTCTGCACGGCCGGGCTGGCGGCTGGGATCTACACGGCCGGGCTGGCGGCTGGGATCTACACGGCCGGGCTGGCGGCTGGGGTCTACACGGCCGGGCTGGCGTCTGGGATCTGCACGGCGGGGTAGCGTCTGGGGCTGGGGTCTGCACGGCCGGGGTGGTGTGTGGGGTCTGCACGGCCGGGGTGGTGTCGGGGGCTGGGGTCTGCACAACTAGGGCATTGTCTGGGACTGGTGTTGGCACAGCCGGGTCAGTGTCCAGGGCTGGTGTCGGCACATGTGTAGTATAAGGTATATTAGTGAGCCATAGCTGATACTAATGTTATGTACTATGTATCCGGCCTCACCGTTGTTCCTCTCTCCTCTCAGGAGGCAGAAGTCTGTGCAGGTGGACGCCACGGTGTTTACGTGTGTCAGTATGTTGGCTCGGGCGATGGGTCCCGCCATGCAGCAGGACATTAAGGAGCTGCTGGAACCCATGTTGTCCGTTGGACTGAGGTAGGTATTCTCAGGATGACTGGGGAATCACAATGGCCGCCTCTTACTATACTTGTGCTGTCTTCCAGCCCTGCCCTGACCGCTGTGCTGTATGACCTGAGCCGCCATATCCCTCAGCTGAAGAAGGACATCCAGGACGGGCTGCTGAAGATGCTTTCCTTGGTTCTTATGCACAAACCTCTTCGCCATCCGGGCATGCCCAAAGGCCTGGCACACCAGCTGTCCTCTCCCAGCCTCACCAATATCCCTGAATCCAGCGATGTGGGCAGCATTACGCTGGCTCTTCGCACCCTGGGCACCTTTGAGTTTGAAGGTAGTGGCCTGGAAATCCGTATAACCCCTTCATGTTCTCATTCTGCCCTCGTGGTCCCTTCCATTAACGCGGTTCTTCTGTTGTGCCCCGTTCAGGTCACTCGTTGACCCAGTTTGTGCGTCATTGCGCTGACCACTTCCTCAATAGTGAGCACAAGGAAATTCGGATGGAAGCTGCCCGCACCTGCTCCCGCCTGCTCACACCCTCTATCCAGCTGCTCAGCGGACATGGACACGTGAGTCAGACCGCTGTGCAGGTTGTGGCTGATGTGCTGAGCAAGCTGCTGGTGGTGGGAATCACAGACCCAGGTAACGGATCCTCCTGCCGACACGGTCAGGGACGACGCAGGACTCTGAGTAACGCTTTCTCTTCCTCTCACAGATCCCGATATCCGCTACTGTGTCCTGGCGTCATTAGACGAGCGCTTCGACTCGCACCTCGCCCAGGCAGAGAACCTGCAGGCTTTGTTTGTCGCCCTGAATGATGAGGTGTTTGAGATACGGGAGCTGGCAATCTGCACCATCGGCCGCCTCAGCAGCATGAACCCGGCCTTTGTCATGCCGTTCCTGCGCAAGATGCTGATCCAGGTGAGGAGCACTGGCATGCAGGGGGAGGTGTATCAAACCTTCTACAGAGGGCCGGGGAGGTGTATCAAACCTTGTACAGAGGGCCGGGGAGGTGTATCAAACCTTCTACAGAGGGCTGGGGAGGTGTATCAAACCTTGTACAGAGGGCCGGGGAGGTGTATCAAACCTTGTACAGAGGGCCGGGGAGGTGTATCAAACCTTCTACAGAGGGCTGGGGAGGTGTATCAAACCTTGTACAGAGGGCCGGGGAGGTGTATCAAACCTTGTACAGAGGGCCGGGGAGGTGTATCCAACCTTGTACAGAGGGCACAGCTGTCACCCATCTAGGACATGCCGTAAATTGATGGCTAGAATCTGAGGTCAAACCAGTATCCCTGTGCTAATTAGATCTATGTATCTGTGGGATGCAGGCGGTCAGGATCCCATCGTCCAGGAGACAGACGCCTCCATACCGACACCCGCCCCTAATTCCCACTCTGTTGGTCCACGCCACCAACCAAGTGGGAATAGATAAAGGGACTTGATGCCGGTATTGCGGCAGACGGAATGCCGCTGTCGGTTAACTGACAGCCGGCATCAGGTCTACCAGAATATCATACCGGATCCGAGTGTATGTATATATGTGTGCGCAGCGGCGTGATCTGATGCTGGGTCAGTGGCGCGCTGTCCTGTCTGTTCTCTACGCGGTGCTGTGCGGAAGGATACCACGCCTATTCCTGAGAACCGGTCATCTGCCTTACTTTGTATACAGTATATAATATATAATCGCGGACATGAGGTAGATGACTGGATCATCTATTTCTCTATCGTCCTAGTGGATGCTGGGGTTCCTGAAAGGACCATGGGGAATAGCGGCTCCGCAGGAGACAGGGCACAAAAAGTAAAGCTTTAGGATCAGGTGGTGTGCACTGGCTCCTCCCCCTATGACCCTCCTCCAAGCCTCAGTTAGATTTTTGTGCCCGGCCGAGAAGGGTGCAATCTAGGTGGCTCTCCTAAAGAGCTGCTTAGAAAAGTTTAGCTTAGGTTTTTTATTTTACAGTGAGTCCTGCTGGCAACAGGATCACTGCAACGAGGGACTTAGGGGAGAAGAAGTGAACTCACCTGCGTGCAGGATGGATTGGCTTCTTTGGCTACTGGACATTAGCTCCAGAGGGACGATCACAGGTACAGCCTGGATGGTCACCGGAGCCTCGCCGCCGGCCCCCTTGCAGATGCTGAAACGAGAAGAGGTCCAGAATCGGCGGCAGAAGACTCCTCAGTCTTCTTAAGGTAGCGCACAGCACTGCAGCTGTGCGCCATTTCCTCTCAGCACACTTCACACGGCAGTCACTGAGGGTGCAGGGCGCTGGGAGGGGGGCGCCCTGGGAGGCAAATGAAAACCTTTTTTGGCTAAAAATACCTCACATATAGCCTCCGGGGGCTATATGGAGATATTTAACCCCTGCCAGAATCCATTAAAGAGCGGGAGACGAGCCCGCTGAAAAAGGGGCGGGGCCTATCTCCTCAGCACACAGCGCCATTTTCCCTCACAGAAAGGCTGGAGGGAAGGCTCCCAGGCTCTCCCCTGCACTGCACTACAGAAACAGGGTTAAAACAGAGAGGGGGGGCTCTAATTTGGCGTTAGAAATATATAAAAGATGCTATAAGGGAAAACACTTATATAAGGTTGTCCCTATATAATTATAGCGTTTTTGGTGTGTGCTGGCAAACTCTCCCTCTGTCTCTCCAAAGGGCTAGTGGGTCCTGTCCTCTATCAGAGCATTCCCTGTGTGTGTGCTGTGTGTCGGTACGTGTGTGTCGACATGTATGAGGACGATGTTGGTGAGGAGGCGGAGCAATTGCCTGTAATGGTGATGTCACTCTCTAGGGAGTCGACACCGGAATGGATGGCTTATTTAGGGAATTACGTGATAATGTCAACACGCTGCAAGGTCGGTTGACGACATGAGACGGCCGACAAACAATTAGTACCGGTCCAGACGTCTCAGAAACACCGTCAGGGGTTTTAAAATGCCCGTTTACTTTAGTCGGTCGACACAGACACGGACACTGAATCCAGTGTCGACGGTGAATAAACAAACGTATTCCTTATTAGGGCCACACGTTAAGGGCAATGAAGGAGGTGTTACATATTTCTGATACTACAAGTACCACAAAAGAGGGTATTATGTGGGATGTGAAAAAACTACCGTAGTTTTTCCTGAATCAGATAAATTAAATGAAGTGTGTGATGATGCGTGGGTTCCCCCCGATAGAAAATTATGGGCGGTATACCCTTTCCCGCCAGAAGTTAGGGCGCGTTGGGAAACACCCCTTAGGGTGGATAAGGCGCTCACACGCTTATCAAAACAAGTGGCGGTACCGTCTATAGATAGGGCCGTCCTAAAGGAGCCAGCTGACAGGAGGCTGGAAAATATCATAAAAAGTATATACACACATACTGGTGTTATACTGCGACCAGCGATCGCCTCAGCCTGGATGTGCAGAGCTGGGGTGGCTTGGTCGGATTCCCTGACTAAAAATATTGATACCCTTGACAGGGACAGTATTTTATTGACTATAGAGCATTTAAAGGATGCATTTTCTATATATGCGTGATGCACAGAGGGATATTTGCACTCTGGCATCAAGAGTAAGTGCGATGTCCATATCTGCCAGAAGATGTTTATGGACACGACAGTGGTCAGGTGATGCAGATTCCAAACGGCACAAAGGTGTATTGCCGTATAAAGGAAGAGGAGTTATTTGGGGTCGGTCCATCGGACCTGGTGGCCACGGCAACTGCTGGAAAATCCACCGTTTTTACCCTAAGTCACATCTCTGCAGAAAAAGACACCGTCTGTTCAGCCTCAGTCCTTTCGTCCCTATAAGAGTCATATCTGCCCAGGGATAGAGGAGAGGGAAGAAGACTGCAGCAGGCAGCCCATTCCCAGGAACAGAAGCGTTCCACCGCTTCTGCCAAGCTCTCAGCATGACGCTGGGACCGTACAGGACCCCTGGATCCTACATGTAGTATCCCAGGGGTACAGATTGGAATGTCGAGACGTTTCCCCTTCGCAGGCTCCTGAAGTCTGGTTTACCAAGGTCTCCCTCCGACAAGGAGGCAGTATGGGAAACAATTCACAAGCTGTATTCCCAGCAGGTGATAATCAAATTACCCCTCCTACAACAAGAAAAGGGGTATTATTCCACATTATATTGTGGTACTGAAGCCAGAAGGCTAGGTGAGACCTATTCTAAATCTAAAAAAATTTGAACACTTACAAAGGTTCAAATCAAGATGGAGTCACTCAGAGCAGTGATAACGAACCAGGAAGAAGGGGACTATATAGTGTCCCGAGACATCAGGGATGCTTACCTCCATGTCCAAAATTTGCCCTTCTCACTAAGGGTACCTCAGGTTCGTGGTACAGAACTGTCACTATCCGTTTCAGACGCTGCCGTTTGGATTGTCCACGGCACCCCGGGTCTTTACCAAGGTAATGGCCGAAATGATGATTCTTCTTCGAAGAAAAGGCGTCTTAATTATCCCTTACTTGGACGATCTCCTGATAAGGGCAAAGTCCAGGGAACAGTTGGAGGTCGGAGTAGCACTATCTCGGATACTGCTACAACAGCACGGGTGGATTCTAAATATTCCAAAATCGCAGCTGATCCCGACGACACGTCTGCTGTGCCTAGGGATGATTCTGGACACAGTCCAGAAAAAGGTGTTTCTCCCGGAAGAGAAAGCCAGGGAGTTATCCGAGCTAGTCAGGAACCTCCTAAAATCAGTGCATCATTGCACAAGGGTCCTGGTAAAGATGGTGACTTCCTACGAAGCAATTCCATTCGGCAGATTTCACGCAAGAATTTTTCAGTGGGATCTGCTGGACAAATGGTCCGGATCGCATCTTCAGATGCATCAGCGGATAACCCTATATCCAAGGACAAGGGTGTCTCTCCTGTGGTGGTTACAGAGTGCTCATCTTCTAGAGGGCCGCAGATTCGGCATTCAGGATTGGATGCTGGTGACCACGGAGGCCAGCCCGAGAGGCTGGGGAGCAGTCACACAAGGAAAAAATTTCCAGGGAGTGTGATCAAGTCTGGAGACTTTTCTCCACATAAATATACTGGAGCTAAGGGTAAATTTATAATACTCTAAGCTTAGCAAGACCTCTGCTTCAAGGTCAGCCGGTATTGATCCAGTGGGAAAAACATCACGGCAGTCGCCCACGTAAATAGACAGGGCGGCACAAGAAGCAGGAGGGCAATGGCAAAAACTGCAAGGACTTTTCGCTGGGCGGAAAATCATGTGATGGCACTGTCAGCAGTGTTTCATTCCGGGAATGGAAACTGGGAAGCAGACTTCCTCAGCAGGCACGACCTCCACCCGGCAGAATGGAAACTTCATCGGGAAGTTTTCCACATGATTGTAAACCGTTGGGAAATACCAAAGGTGGACATGATGGCGTCCCGTCTGAACAAAAAACGGGACCGGTATTGCGCCAGGTTAAGAGACCCTCAGGCAATAGCTTTGGACGTTCTGGTAACACCATGGATGTACCAGTCGGTGTATGTGTTCCATCCTCTGCTTCTCATACCTAAGGTACTGAGACTTATAAGACGTAGAGGAGTAAGAACTATACTCATGGCTCCGGATTGGCCAAGAAGGATTTGGTACCCGGAACTTCAAGAGATGCTCACAGAGGACTTGTGGCCTCTGCCGCTAAGAAGGGACTTGTTTCAGCAAGTACCATGTCTGTTCCAAGACTTACCGCAGCTGCGTTTGACGGCATGGCGGTGGAACGCCGGATCCTAAGGGAAAAAGGCATTCCGGAAGAGGTCATTCCTACCCTGGTCAAAGCCAGAAAGGAGGTGACCACACAACATTATCACCACATGTGGCAAAAATATGTTGCGTGGTGTGAGGCCAGAAAGGCCCCACGAAGAAATTTCAACTCGGTCGATTCCTGCATTTCCTGCAAACGGGAGTGTCTATGGGCCTCAAATTTGGGTCCATTAAGGTTCAAATTTCGGCCCTGTCGATTTTCTTCCAGAAAGAAGTGGCTTCAGTTCCTGAAGTCCAGAAGTTTGTCAAGGGAGTATTGCATATACAACCCCCTTTTGTGCCTCCAGTGGCACTGTGGGATCTCAACGTAGTTCTGGGATTCCTCAAATCACATTGGTTTAAAACCAGTCAAATCTGTGGATTTGAAGCATCTCACATGAAAAGTGACCATGCTCTTGGCCCTGGCCTGGACCAGGCGAGTGTCAAATTGGTGGTTTTTTTCTCAAAAAAGCCCATATCTGGTTGTCCATTTGGACAGGGCAGAGCTGCGGACTCGTCCCCAGTTCTCTCCCTAAGGTGGTGTCAGTGTTTCACCTGAACCAGCTTATTTTGGTGCCTTGCGCCTACTAGGGACTTGGAGGACTCCAGGTTGCTAGATGTTGTCAGGGCCCTGTAAATATAGGTTCCAGGACGGCTGGAGTCAGGAAAACTGACTTGCTGTTATCCTGTATGCACCCAACAAACTGGGTGCTCTTGCTTCTAAGCAGACTATTGCTAGTTGGATGTGTAATACAATTCAGCTTGCACATTCTGTGGCAGGCCTGACACAGCCAAAATATGTAAATGCCCATTCCACAAGGAAGGTGGGCTTATCTTGGGCGGCTGCCCGAGGGGTCTCGGCTTTACAACTTTGCCGAGCGGCTATTTAGTCAGGGGCAAACACGTTGGTAAAATCCTACAAATTTGATACCCTGGCTAAGGAGGACCTGGAGTTCTCTCATTCGGTGCTGCAGAGTCATCCGCACTCTCCCGCCCGTTTGGGAGCTTTGGTATAATCCCCATGGTCCTTTCAGGAACCCCAGCATCCACTAGGACGATAGAGAAAATAAGAATTTACTTACCGATAATTCTATTTCTCGGAGTCCGTAGTGGATGCTGGGCGCCCATCCCAAGTGCGGATTATCTGCAATACTTGTACATAGTTACAAAAATCGGGTTATTATTGTTGTGAGCCATCTTTTCAGAGGCTCCGCTGTTATCATACTGTTAACTGGGTTCAGATCACAGGTTGTACAGTGTGATTGGTGTGGCTGGTATGAGTCTTACCCGGGATTCAAAATCCTTCCTTATTGTGTACGCTCGTCCGGGCACAGTATCCTAACTGAGGCTTGGAGGAGGGTCATAGGGGGAGGAGCCAGTGCACACCACCTGATCCTAAAGCTTTACTTTTTGTGCCCTGTCTCCTGCGGAGCCGCTATTCCCCATGGTCCTTTCAGGAACCCCAGCATCCACTACGGACTCCGAGAAATAGAATTATCGGTAAGTAAATTCTTATTTATTCTACCACATCGGGATCCACTATATTATATAGGTTCCTTTTTATATAATTTACCTCAAAGTCACTTGTTTGTGTGAATGTGTAGGCGCACCCTTAGTGTGACAGTTATACAATGACTAATCCTCCCCCCATCTCGCCATACATGGCATGAGGCAGCTCCTCTCCTGTATGTCGGCAATGGGACCGGGCCCGGGGGAGAGCTGGAGAGATACTGATTAGCATGAGGCAGCTCCTCTCCTGTATGTCTGCAATGGGGCCGGGCCCGGGGGAGAGCTGGAGAGATACTGCGTAGCATGAGGCAGCTCCTCTCCTGTATGTCTGCAATGGGGCCGGGCCCGGGGGAGAGCTGGAGAGATACTGCGTAGCATGAGGCAGCTCCTCTCCTGTATGTCGGCAATGGGACCAGGCCCGGGGGAGAGCTGGAGAGATACTGCGTAGCATGAGGCAGCTCCTCTCCTGTATGTCGGCAATGGGGCCGGGCCCGGGGGAGAGCTGGAGAGATACTGCGTAGCATGAGGCAGCTCCTCTCCTGTATGTCGGCAATGGGACCAGGCCCGGGGGAGAGTTGGAGAGATACTGCGTAGCATGAGGCAGCTCCTCTCCTGTATGTCGGCAATGGGACCAGGCCCGGGGGAGAGCTGGAGAGATACTGCGTAGCATGAGGCAGCTCCTCTCCTGTATGTCGGCAATGGGGCCGGGCCCGGGGGAGAGCTGGAGAGATACTGCGTAGCATGAGGCAGCTCCTCTCCTGTATGTCGGCAATGGGACCGGGCCCGGGGGAGAGCTGGAGAGATACTGCGTAGCATGAGGTAGCTCCTCTCCTGTATGTCGGCAATGGGACCAGGCCTGGGGGAGAGCAGGAAAGATACGGATTAGCATGAGGCAGCTCCTCTCCTGTATGTCGGCAATAGGGCTGGGCCCAAGGGGGAGAGCTGGAGAGATACGGATTAGCATGAGGCAGCTCCTCTCCTGTATGTCGGCAATGGGGCCCGGGGGAGAGCTGGAGAGATACTGCGTAGCATGAGGCAGCCCCTCCTGTATGTCGCCAATAGGGCCCGGGGGAGAGCTGTAGAGATACTGATTAGCATGATGCAATCCTTCTCTTGTATGTCGGCAGTTGTAGGTAGACACTTGGTATAACTGGATGGAACTCCTAGTGGGATGGGTTTTCTTGGTCACGGCTAATGGTGTTTCCTACCCTCAGATTCTGACGGAGTTGGAGCACAGCGGTGTGGGGAGGAACAAGGAGCAGAGCGCCCGTATGCTGGGACATCTGGTATCTAATGCACCACGACTGATCCGCCCTTACATGGAGCCCATTCTTAAGGTAGAGATCTGTTGCCATACTAAGCCGTGCCAGCACTGGTTGGGAATTTCCTGCGTCTCACATGTCCCCACAGTCCTTTACTCAGCACATTAGTATCCGTTCATTGTATTGCAGGGTCTGCGATGGTGAAAATACCAGTTCTAGTGTTCAAAATATGGAAGTGTGCAGGGTACAACCATTTACTCTATGGCCACCGGCATTGTGCCGGTATTAGCCACAAGTGACGTGACATCACTGCCTTCCCGTTTCGTCAGCTTTATTGGACAGGGGACCTGTGGTAGAAACCTTCTGTGTAATGCGCTGCATACAAAGTATCTGAAAAGCCTCCATACCGAGGCCACATGCTCTGCACGTATGGTCTGTCTAGTGACTGCATGGCTAGTGTAGCCTGAGGTGGCAGGTTAGAGATAATACAGCATACCCTACCTGTCTCTCAACACCGTATGGTCTATCTAGTGACTGCACGGCTAGTGTAGTCTGAGGTGGCTGGCCCAATATAATACTCCCTACGCGTTTCTCCACACCGTATGGTCTATCTAGTGACTGTATTGCTAGTGTAGCCTGAGGTGGCAGGTCAGAGATAATACAGCATTCCCTACGCGTGTCTCCACACTGTATGGTCTGTCTAGTGACTGCATGGCTCGTGTAGCCTGAGGTGGCAGGTCAAAGATAATACAGCATACCCTACCTGTCTCTCCACACCGTATGGTCTGTCTAGTGACTGCATGGCTAGTGTAGCCTGAGGTGGCAGGTTAGAGATAATACAGCCTACACGTGTCTCCACACTGTATGGTCTGTCTAGTGACTACACGGCTAGTGTAGCCTGAGGTGGCAGGTTAGAGATAATACCACCTACGCGTTTCTCCACACTGTATGGTCTGTCTAGTGACTGCATGGCTAGTGTAGCCTGAGGTGACGGGTCAAAGATAATACAGCATACCCTACCTGTCTCTCAACACCGTATGGTCTATCTAGTGACTGTATGGCTAGTGTAGCCTTAGGTGGCAGGTCAGCGATAATACAGCCTACGCGTCTCTCCACACTGTGTGGTCTATCTAGTGACTGCATGGGTAGTGTAGCCTGAAGTGGCAGGTCAGAGATAATACAGCATTCCCTACGCGTCTCTCCACACTGTGTGGTCTATCTAGTGACTGCATGGCTAGTGTAGCCTGAGGTGACAGGTCAGAGATAATACAGCATTCCCTACGCGTCTCTCCACACTGTATGGTCTATCTAGTGACTGCATGGCTAGTGTAGCCTGAGGTGGCAGGTTAGAGATAATACAGCCTACGCGTCTCTCTACACTGTGTGGTCTATCTAGTGACTGCATGGCTAGTGTAGCCTTAGGTGGCAGGTCAGCGATAATACAGCCTACGCGTCTCTCCACACTGTGTGGTCTGTTTAGTGACTGCATGGCTAGTGTAGCCTGAGGTGGCAGGTCAGAGATAATACAGCATTCCCTACGCGTCTCTCCACACTGTGTGGTCTATCTAGTGACTGCATGGCTAGTGTAGCCTGAGGTGGCAGGTTAGAGATAATACAGCCTACGCGTCTCTCCACACTGTATGGTCTGTCTAGTGACTACACGGCTAGTGTAGCCTGAGGTGGCAGGTTAGAGATAATACAGCCTACGCGTTTCTCCACACTGTATGGTCTGTCTAGTGACTGCACGGCTAGTGTAGTCTGAGGTGGCAGGCCCAAGATAATACCACCTACGCGTTTCTCCACACCGTATGGTCTATCTAGTGACTGCATGGCTAGTGTAGCCTGAGGTGGCAGGTCAGAGATAATACAGCATTCCCTACGCGTCTCTCCACAGTGTGTGGTCTATCTAGTGACTGCATGGCTAGTGTAGCCTGAGGTGGCAGGTTAGAGATAATACAGCCTACGCGTCTCTCCACACTGTATGGTCTGTCTAGTGACTACACGGCTAGTGTAGCCTGAGGTGGCAGGTTAGAGATAATACAGCCTACGCGTTTCTCCACACTATGGTCTGTCTAGTGACTGCACGGCTAGTGTAGTCTGAGGTGGCAGGCCCAAGATAATACTACCTACGCGTTTCTCCACACCGTATGGTCTATCTAGTGACTGTATGGCTAGTGTAGCCTGAGGTGGCAGGTCAGAGATAATACAGCATGCCCTACGCGTCTCTCCACACTGTATGGTCTATCTAGTGACTGCATGGCTAGTGTAGCCTGAGGTGGCAGGTCAGAGATAATACAGCATGTCCTAAGCGTCTCTCCACACTGTATGGTCTATCTAGTGACTGCATGGCTAGTGTAGCCTGAGGTGACAGGTCAGTGATAATACAGCATTCCCTACGCGTCTCTCCACACTGTGTGGTCTGTCTAGTGACTGCACGGCTAGTGTAGCCTGAGGTGGCAGGTTAGAGAGAATACAGAAATACCTACGCGTTTCTCCACACTGTATGGTCTGTTTAGTGACTGCACGGCTAGTGTAGCCTTAGGTGACAGGTCAGTGATAATACAGCATTTCCTACGCGTTTCTCCACACTGTATGGTCTATCTAGTGACTGCATGGGTAGTGTAGCCTAGGTGGCAGGTTAGAGATAATACAGCCTACGCGTCTCTCCACACTGTATGGTCTGTCTAGTGACTGCACGGCTAGTGTAGCCTGAGGTAAAGCAGCTAGTATTTACCCTGCACAGAAACAATATAACCCACCCCAATCTAACCTTCTGCTAATGTTATATCTGCCCCACCTGCAGTGCACACGGTTTTGCCCATTAGAGAAAGGTTTTGCTGCTGCGATCAGGTCTGAATTAGGCCCTTTGTTTCTACAACATGTAGAGATGTAGCAGGTACTGCCGCCTAATGATTTCAGAAAATGTAACACTCCCTTCCTCTGACTGCTTTACTATGAGTTATTGACTTTGTACAAGAGTCTCCCTAAAAACATAAATCAGAGCGGTTCTCTCTGTGTTCCCAGGCTCTAATCCTAAAGTTGCGTGACCCAGATCCCAACCCTGGTGTTGTGACAAACGTTCTGGCAACGATCGGAGAGCTCGCCCAAGTAAGTACAGACGTTCCCTGAAAGGGTAAGCTATCGGGTGACATCCAGGAGGCACAAAGTGCTGAGTAGTGACCGGTGCACATCGGGAGACACAAAGCGCTGAGTAGTGACCGCTGTATATTGGGAGACACAAAGTGCTGAGTAGTGACCGCTGCACATCGGGAGACACAAAGCGCTGAGCGGTGACCGCTGCACATCGGGAGACACAAAGCGCTGAGCAGTGACCGCTGCACATCGGGAGACACAAAGCGCTGAGCGGTGACCGGTGCACATCGGGAGACACACAGCGCTGAGTAGTGGCCGCTGTATATCGGGAGACACAAAGCGCTGAGTAGTGGCCGCTGCACATCGGGAGACACAAAGTGCTGAGTAGTGACCGCTGCACATCGGGAGACACAAAGCGCTGAGCGGTGACCGCTGCACATCGGGAGACACACAGCGCTGAGTAGTGGCCGCTGTATATCGGGAGACACAAAGCGCTGAGTAGTGGCCGCTGCACATCGGGAGACACAAAGTGCTGAGTAGTGACCGCTGCACATCGGGAGACACAAAGCGCTGAGCGGTGACCGCTGCACATCGGGAGACACACAGCGCTGAGTAGTGGCCGCTGTATATCGGGAGACACAAAGCGCTGAGTAGTGGCCGCTGCACATCGGGAGACACAAAGCGCTGAGTAGTGGCCGCTGCACATCGGGAGACACAAAGCGCTGAGTAGTGACCGCTGCACATCGGGAGACACAAAGCGCTGAGTAGTGACCGCTGCACATCGGGAGACACAAAGCGCTGAGTAGTGACCGCTGCACATCGGGAGACACAAAGCGCTGAGTAGTGACCGCTGCACATCGGGAGACACAAAGCGCTGAGTAGTGACCGCTGCACATCGGGAGACACACAGCGCTGAGTAGTGGCCGCTGTATATCGGGAGACACAAAGCGCTGAGTAGTGGCCGCTGCACATCGGGAGACACAAAGTGCTGAGTAGTGACCGCTGCACATCGGGAGACACAAAGCGCTGAGCGGTGACCGCTGCACATCGGGAGACACACAGCGCTGAGTAGTGGCCGCTGTATATCGGGAGACACAAAGCGCTGAGTAGTGGCCGCTGCACATCGGGAGACACAAAGCGCTGAGTAGTGGCCGCTGCACATCGGAAGACATAAAGCGCTGAGTAGTGACCGCTGTATATCGGGTGACACACAGCGCTGAGTAGTGACCGCTGTATATTGGGAGACATAAAGCACTGAGTAGTGATCACTACACATCGGGTGACAAACAGCGCTGAGTAGTGACCGCTGCACATCGGGAGGCACAAAACGCTGAGTAGTGACCGCTGTATATCGGGAGACACAAAGCGCTGAGTAGTGACCGCTGCACATCGGGAGACACAAAGTGCTGAGTAGTGGCCGCTGTATATCGGAAGACGCAAAGCGCTGAGTAGTGACCGCTGTATATTGGGGGTGGAGACAGCGCTGAGTAGTGACCGCTGTATATCGGGAGACACAAAGCGCTGAATAGTGGCCGCTGTATATTGGGGGGGAGACGGCGCTGAGTAGTGACCGCTGTATATCGGGAGACACAAAGCGCTGAGTAGTGACCGCTGTATATCGGGAGACATAAAGAGCTGAGTAGTGGCCGCTGTATATCGGAAGACATAAAGCGCTGAGTAGTGGCCGCTGTATATCGGAAGACACAAAGCGCTGAGTAGTGACCGCTGTATATTGGGGGTGGAGACAGCGCTGAGTAGTGACCGCTGTATATCGGGAGACACAAAGCGCTGAGTAGTGACCGCTGTATATCGGGAGACACAAAGCGCTGAGTAGTGACCGCTGTATATCGGGAGACATTAAGAGCTGAGTAGTGGCCGCTGTTTATCGGAAGACATAAAGAGCTGAGTAGTGGCCGCTGTATATCGGAAAACACAAAGCGCTGAGTAGTGACCACTGTATATTGGGGGTGGAGACGGCGCTGAGTAGTGACCGCTGTATATCAGGAGACACAAAGTGCTGAATAGTGGCCGCTGTATATTGGGGGGGAGACGGCGCTGAGTAGTGACCGCTGTATATCGGGAGACACACAGCGCTGAGTAGTGGCCGCTGTACATCGGGAGACGCAGAGCGCTGAGTAGTGGCCGCTGTACATCGGGAGACACACAGCTGAGTAGTGGCCGCTGCACATTGGGGGGAGACACAGCGCTGAGTAGTGGCCGCCGCGGCACCGGTCTGGTATCCGCTCACCTGTGTGTAATGAGCCGCTCTTTCTAGGTCAGTGGCTTGGAGATGAGGAAGTGGATGGATGAGCTATTCCCTATCATTATGGATATGTTACAGGACTCCTCCTTGCTGGCTAAGAGACAGGTGAGTGATGTGACGTCTGCTTGTCAGACCTGGGGCTGTGCCAGTAGTCTCACCCCTCCATGCTGTCTCTATTAGGTTGCCCTGTGGACTCTGGGACAGCTGGTGGCCAGCACCGGATATGTGGTGGAACCTTACAGGAAGTACCCGTCTCTGCTTGAGGTGCTGCTCAATTTCCTGAAGACTGAACAGAACCAGGGCATCCGCCGTGAGGTGAGGTCACTGCTCTGCCCAGCCTACTGTACACAGCGTGGGACGTGAGTGCGGAGATGACGAGTGTTATGTATTCCAGGCTATCCGTGTGCTGGGCCTCCTGGGGGCTTTGGATCCATACAAACACAAAGTAAATATCGGAATGATTGACCAATCCAGAGATGCTTCAGCTCTAAGTTTGTCCGAGTCTAAGACCAACCAGGATTCCGGTAAGAAAATGTCAAGGGAAAGTCTGTAAAGAGCCAGTGACCCAACAGGGGCACAGAGTGACAGCAGCCATTGTAGGGACGGAGCCTTGGTGGTGTCACTGCTCCTCGGTGGTGTCACTGCTCCTCGGTGGTGTCACTGCTCCTCGGTGGTGTCACTGCTCCTTGGTGGTGTCACTGCTCCTCGGTGGTGTCACTGCTCCTCGGTGGTGTCACTGCTCCTCGGTGGTGTCACTGCTCCTCGGTGAATCGATAGGCTGCATTAGGATGGATATTGGTATAGTCCATGGACTGTGACGGTGCTACACACCCATCAGCCATGACTGTAAAACCACTGACAGGTAAAGTGATCACTGATTATCTCGTTACAAGGACACCTGACAGTGGGCGGGATAAATTGGGCAGCATGTGATCAGTCACTTCCTGTAGTTCATGTGTTGGAAGCGGGAAATGGGCATACATAAGGAACTGAGCGACTCTGACGAGAGCCAAATTGTGATGGTTTGATGACTGGCTCTCAGAAATGGTGTGACTTCTAGGGTTTTCCCCGTAGGCAGTGGTCAGTACATACTAAAAGAGGTCCAAAGGAAGGACACCTACTGACCTGGCGACAGCGCTAGGTGCGCCCAAGGCTCACCGATGTGTGTTGTGAGCGAAGACTAGCCAGTCTGCTCCTGTAGCACAGTTATTGGATACGTTAATCCTGGCATTCGTGTGGCTGTTCCTGGCACTTACCTAATTATTGTAGCATGGCAGCGGTATTCCCCGATGGCATTGGCATCTCAGCAGGATAATGCGCCCGGCCAAACTGCTAACATTACTGAAGAATGGCGTCCGGAACATGACAAAGAGATCAAAGTGGTGACTTGGCCTCCAGTTTCCCCAGATCTCAGTATGTCTGAGCCCCTGTGGGATGTGCTGGAAGCACAAGTCCAAGCCATGGAGGCCCCACCTCACATCTTCCAGAACTTATACCATGGAGGCCCACCTCGCTTCTTACAGAACTTATACCATCTTCTGGGAACGCCTTGGTGCCAGGTACCACAGGACACCCTCAGAGGTCTTGTGATGTCCATGCCTCTATGGGTCACACCAGTTTTGGCAGCAAGAGGGGGACCCACATGATATTAGGCAAGCGGTTTAATGGTATGACTAATGAGTGTCCACTTTCTTCCTCCACCAGCTATTGCTACGTACACAGACTTTAGGAATAAAGGGTTGTCACAGTAGGACACATCAGTCGGGTTCCTCTTGTGTTGCCCTATTACCCTCCTGCTTTCATAATGCCGTGGTGCATATGTTGGAGTTTATCACGTGTTGCTTTCTGTTGCTCCACTGAGTTGTGTTTCAAGCAAAATGTCATTTCTTTTTCTCTAACGTCCTAAGTGGATGCTGGGAACTCGGAATAGCGGCTCCGCAGGAGACTGGGCACACCTAAAGAAAGCTTTAGGACTACCTGGTGTGCACTGGCTCCTCCCTCTATGACCCTCCTCCAGACCTCAGTTAGAATTTTGTGCCCGGCCGAGCTGGCTGCACACTAGGGGCTCTCCTGAGCTCTTAGAAAGAAAGTAATATTTAGGTTTTTTATTTTCAGTGAGATCTGCTGGCAACAGACTCACTGCTACGAGGGACCTAGGGGAGAGAAGCGAACCTACCTGCTTGCAGCTAGCTTGGGCTTCTAGGCTACTGGACACCATTAGCTCCAGAGGGATCGAACACAGGCCCAGCCTCGGTCGTCCGGTCCCGGAGCCGCGCCGCCGTCCCCCTAGCAGAGCCAGAAGCAAGAAGACGTTCCTGGAAATAGGCGGCAGAAGATCTTCGCCATTGCTCCCCAGGCACACCACATACTCCGGTCACTGATGGGTGCAGGGCGCTGGGGGGGGGGGGCGCCCTGGGCTGCAATATAAGTACCTTACTTGGCAAATTAACACATAATATAGCCTTTAAGACTATATATGTGTAAAATCCCCTGCCATAACTGTATAAAAAAAGCGGGAGAAGCCCACCGGAAAAGGGGCGGTGCTATCTCCCTCAGCACACTGGCGCCATTTTCCCTCACAGCTCCGCTGGAAGGATCGCTCCCCAGGCTCTCCCCTGCAGTTCCAGACTACATAGGGTAAAAAAGAGAGGGGGGGCAATCTGTGATATATAAGCAGCTATAAGGGGTAAAATCACTGTGTAGTGTGTATCCCTGTTTTATATAGCGCTCTGGTGTGTGCTGGCATACTCTCTCTCTGTCTCCCCAAAGGGCTTTGTGGGGTCCTGTCCTCAGTCAGAGCATTCCCTGTGTGTGTGCGGTGTGTCGGTACGGCTGTGTCGACATGTTTGATGAGGAGGCTTATGTGGAGGCGGAGCAGGTGCCGATAAATGTGATGTCACCCCCTGCGGGGTCGACACCTGAGTGGATGGATGTGGAAGGAATTACGCGACCGTGTCAACTCCTTACATAAAAGGTTTGACGACATATCAGATGTGGGACAGCCGGCTTCTCAGCCCGTGCCTGCCCAGACGTCTCAAAAGCCATCAGGGGCTCTAAAACGCCCGCTACCTCAGATGGCAGACACAGATACTGACTCCAGTGTCGACGATGATGAGACTAGTGTACATTCCAATAGGGCCATCCGTTACATGATTATGGCAATGAAAAATGTGTTGCACATTTCTAATATTACCCCAGGTACCACAAAAAAGGGTATTATGTTTGGGGAGAAAAAACTACCAGTGGTTTTTCCCCCTTCTGATGAATTAAATGAAGTGTGTGATGAAGCGTGGGCTTCCCCCGATAAGAAACTAGTAATTTCTAAAAAGTTACTAATGGCGTACCCTTTCCCGCCAGAGGATAGGTCACGTTGGGAGACATCCCCTAGGGTGGATAAAGCGCTCACACGCTTGTCAAAGAAGGTGACACTACCGTCTCCGGACACGGCCGCCCTAAAGGAGCCTGCTGATAGGAAGCAGGAGGCTATCCTGAAGTCTGTATATACACACTCAGGCATTATACTGAGACCAGCTATTGCTTCTGCATGGATGTGCAGTGCTGCAGCTGCGTGGTCATATTCCCTGTCAGAAAATATTGATACCTTAGACAGGGACACTATATTGCTAACCGTAGAGCATATTAAAGACGCAGTCTTATACATGAGAGATGCACAGAGGGATATTTGCCGGCTGGCATCTAAAATTAGTGCAATGTCCATTTCTGCCAGGAGAGGATTGTGGACTCGGCAGTGGACAGGAGATGCAGATTCTAAAAGGCACATGGAAGTTTTGCCTTACAAGGGTGAGGAGTTGTTTGGGGATGGTCTCTCGGACCTAGTTTCCACAGCGACAGCTGGGAAGTCAGCATTTTTACCCCATGTTCCCTCACAGCCAAAGAAAGCACCGTATTATCAGGTACAGTCCTTTCGGCCCCAGAAAGGCAAGCGGGTTAAAGGCGCGTCCTTTCTGCCCAGAGGCAGAGGTAGAGGAAAAAAGCTGCAGCATACAGCCAGTTCCCAGGAACAAAAGCCCTCCCCCGCTTCCTCTAAGTCCACCGCATGACGCTGGGGCTCCACAGGCGGAGCCAGGTACGGTAAGGGCCCGTCTCAAGAACTTCAGCGACCAGTGGGCTCGCTCATGGGTGGATCCCTGGATTCTACAAGTAGTATCTCAGGGGTACAAGCTGGAATTCGAGACGTCTCCCCCTCGCCGTTTCCTCAAATCTGCCTTGCCAACAGCTCCCCCGGACAGGGAGGCAGTGCTGGAGGCAATTCACAAGCTGTATTCGCAGCAGGTGATAGTCAAGGGTACCCCTCCTTCAACAAGGACGGGGTTACTATTCCACAATGTTTGTGGTACCGAAACCTGACGGTTCGGTGAGACCCATTTTAAATTTGAAATCCTTGAACACCTATATAAAAAGGTTCAAGTTCAAGATGGAATCGCTCAGGGCGGTTATTTCAAGCCTGGAGGAAGGGGATTACATGGTATCACTGGACATCAAGGATGCTTACCTACATGTCCCCATTTACCTTCCTCACCAGGAGTACCTCAGATTTGTGGTACAGGACTGTCATTACCAATTCCAGACGTTGCCGTTTGGTCTGTCCACGGCACCGAGGGTATTTACCAAGGTAATGGCCGAAATGATGATACTCCTTCGAAAAAAGGGAGTTTTAATTATCCCATACTTGGACGATCTCCTTATAAAGGCGAGGTCCAGGGAGCAGTTGTTGGTCGGGGTAGCACTATCTCGGGAGGTGCTACAACAGCACGGTTGGATTCTGAATATTCCAAAGTCACAGCTGGTTCCTACGACACGTCTACTGTTTCTGGGGATGGTTCTGGACACAGACCAGAAAAGGGTGTTTCTCCCGGAGGAGAAAGCCAAGGAGTTGTCATCTCTAGTCAGAAATCTCCTGAAACCAAAACAGGTATCGGTGCATCACTGCACGCGAGTCCTGGGAAAAATGGTAGCTTCCTACGAAGCAATTCCATTCGGCAGGTTCCATGCAAGAATCTTTCAGTGGGATCTGTTGGACAAGTGGTCCGGATCCCATCTTCAGATGCATCGGCTGATAACCCGGTCTCCAAGGACCAGGGTGTCTCTGCTGTGGTGGCTGCAGAGTGCTCATCTTCTAGAGGGCCGCAGATTCAGCATACAGGACTGGGTCCTGGTGACCACGGATGCCAGCCTTCGAGGCTGGGGGGCAGTCACACAGGGAAGAAACTTCCAAGGGCTATGGTCAAGCCAGGAGATTTCCCTACACATAAATATTCTGGAACTAAGGGCCATCTACAATGCCCTAAGTCAGGCAAGACCCCTGCTTCAAAACCAGCCGGTACTGATCCAGTCAGACAACATCACGGCAGTCGCCCATGTAAACCGACAGGGCGGCACGAGAAGCAGGACGGCGATGGCAGAAGCCACAAGGATTCTCCGATGGACGGAAAATCACGTGTTAGCACTGTCAGCAGTGTTCATTCCGGGAGTGGACAACTGGGAAGCAGACTTCCTCAGCAGGCACTACCTCCACCCGGGAGAGTGGGGACTTCATCCAGAAGTCTTTCAGCTGATTGTAAATTGCTGGGAACGGCCACAGGTGGACATGATGGCGTCCCGCCTCAACAAAAAGCTAGAAAGATATTGCGCCAGGTCAAGAGACCCTCAGGCAATAGCTGTGGACGCTCTAGTGACACCGTGGGTGTACCAGTCGGTTTATGTGTTCCCTCCTCTTCCTCTCATACCCAAGGTACTGAGGATAATAAGACGAAGAGGAGTAAGAACTATACTCATTGTTCCGGAATGGCCAAGAAGAGCTTGGTACCCAGAACTTCAAGAGGTGATCTCAGAGGACCCATGGCCTCTGCCGCTCAGACAGGACCTGCTACAGCAGGGGCCCTGTCTGTTCCAAGACTTACCGCGGCTGCGTTTGACGGCATGGCGGTTGAACGCCGGATCCTGAAGGAAAAGGGCATTCCGGAGGAAGTCATCCCTACGCTGATTAAAGCTAGGAAAGAAGTGACCGCAAACCATTATCACTGCATATGGCGAAAATATGTTGCGTGGTGTGAGGCCAGGAAGGCTCCAACGGAGGAATTTCAGCTGGGCCGTTTTCTGCACTTCCTACAGTCAGGGGTGACTACGGGCCTAAAATTGGGTTCCATTAAGGTCCAGATTTCGGCTCTATCGATTTTCTTCCAGAAAGAACTGGCTTCACTACCTGAAGTTCAGACATTTGTTAAGGGAGTGCTACATATTCAGCCCCCTTTTGTGCCCCCAGTGGCACCTTGGGATCTCAACGTGGTGTTGAATTTCCTAAAGTCACATTGGTTTGAACCACTTAAAACCGTGGATTTAAAATATCTCACGTGGAAAGTGGTCATGCTATTGGCCTTGGCTTCGGCCAGGCGTGTGTCAGAATTGGCGGCTTTTTCATGTAAAAGCCCTTATCTGATTTTCCATATGGATAGGGCGGAATTGAGGACTCGTCCCCAATTTCTCCCAAAGGTGGTTTCAGCTTTTCATTTGAACCAGCCTATTGTGGTGCCTGCGGCTACTCGTGACTTGGAGGATTCCAAGTTGCTGGACGTAGTCCGGGCCCTAAAAATCTATGTTTCCAGGACAGTTGGAGTCAGAAAGACTGACTCGCTATTTATCCTGCATGCACCCAACAAGTTGGGTGCGCCTGCTTCAAAGCAGACTAGTGCTCGCTGGATCTGTAGCACGATTCAACTTGCACATTCTGCGGCTGGACTGCCGCATCTTAAATCTGTAAAAGCCCATTCCACGAGGAAGGTGGGCTCTTCTTGGGCGGCTGCCCGAGGGGTCTCTGCTTTACAACTTTGCCGAGCAGCTACTTGGTCGGGGTCAAACACATTTGCTAAATTCTACAAGTTTGATACCCTGGCTGAGGAGGACCTGGAGTTCTCTCATTCGGTGCTGCAGAGTCATCCGCACTCTCCCGCCCGTTTGGGAGCTTTGGTATAATCCCCATGGTCCTTACGGAGTTCCCAGCATCCACTTAGGACGTTAGAGAAAATAAGATTTTACTCACCGGTAAATCTATTTCTCGTAGTCCGTAGTGGATGCTGGGCGCCCGTCCCAAGTGCGGATTGTCTGCAATACTTGTATATAGTTATTGGTTAACTAAAGGGTTATTGTTGAGCCATCTGTTGAGAGGCTCAGTTATATTTCATACTGTTAACTGGGTATAGTATCACGAGTTATACGGTGTGATTGGTGTGGCTGGTATGAGTCTTACCCGGGATTCCAAATCCTTTCCTTATTGTGTCAGCTCTTACGGGCACAGTATCCTAACTGAGGTCTGGAGGAGGGTCATAGAGGGAGGAGCCAGTGCACACCAGGTAGTCCTAAAGCTTTCTTTAGTTGTGCCCAGTCTCCTGCGGAGCCGCTACTCCCCATGGTCCTTACGGAGTTCCCAGCATCCACTACGGACTACGAGAAATAGATTTACCGGTGAGTAAAATCTTATTTTCTCTCTTCAGCTGATTATAGCACCAGTGAAATGCTGGTGAACATGGGGAACTTGCCCTTAGATGAGTTCTACCCTGCGGTGTCTGTGGTCACACTCATGCGGATTCTTAGGGACCAGTCGCTGTCCAACCATCACACCATGGTAGTACAAGCCATCACCTTCATCTTCAAGTCTCTAGGACTGAAATGTGTGCAGTTTCTGCCGCAGGTGATGCCGACTTTCCTGAGCGTTATCCGCTTGTGTGACAACAACGTACGAGAGGTGTGTATCTAGTATCTGGTGTCTGTATGCATTATAGCCACTTCTGCATATCTCCTCTGTTTGTGGTGATTGTATAAGGATTGTCCCCATAATGATGATTATATACATACCTGAAGGTAATCAGCACTAATTTCATATATACTAGTGTACACCAAAAATATAGTCGTCCCCTATGCCGTGATCCAATAGTCTACTAAATCTAGAACATTTGAAGCTGGCAGCATGTAGGGCAGGCAACTATTTATGGTCTTTGTGTGGGATGTGTTGTGTGTCTGTAGCTGGTCAGGGTTAGGAGATACTGTGGTTGGGAATGTGGGATGTGTTGTGTGTCTGTAGTTGGTCAGGGTTAGGAGATACTGTGGTTGGGAATGTGGGATGTGTTGTGTGTCTGTAGTTGGTCAGGGTTAGGAGATACTGTGGTTGGGAATGTGGGATGTGCTGTGTGTCTGTAGCTGGTCAGGGTTAGGAGATACTGTGGTCGGGAATGTGGGATGTGTTGTGTGTCTGTAGCTGGTCAGGGTTAGGAGATGACACAGTTGGGAATGTGGGATGTGTTGTGTGTCTGTAGTTGGTCGGGGTTAGGAGATGACACGGTTGGGAATGTGGGATGTGTTGTGTGTCTGTAGCTGGTCAGGGTTAGGAGATGACACAGTTGGGAATGTGGGATGTGTTGTGTGTCTGTAGTTGGTCGGGGTTAGGAGATACTGTGGTTGGGAATGTGGGATGTGTTGTGTCTCTGTAGTTGGTCAGGGTTAGGAGATGACACAGTTGGGAATGTGGGATGTGTTGTGTCTCTGTAGTTGGTCAGGGTTAGGAGATGACACAGTTGGGAATGTGGGATGTGTTGTGTATCTGTAGTTGGTCAGGGTTAGAAGATACTGTGGTTGGGAATGTGGGATGTGTTGTGTGTCTGTAGCTGGTCAGGGTTAGGAGATACTGTGGTTGGGAATGTGGGATGTGTTGTATGTCTGTAGTTGGTCAGGGTTAGGAGATACTGTGGTTGGGAATGTGGGATGTGTTGTGTGTCTGTAGCTGGTCAGGGTTAGGAGATGCCACGGTTGGGAATGTGGGATGTGTTGTGTGTCTGTAGTTGGTCAGGGTTAGAAGATACTGTGGTTGGGAATGTGGGATGTGTTGTGTGTCTGTAGCTGGTCAGGGTTAGGAGATACTGTGGTTGGGAATGTGGGATGTGTTGTGTGTCTGTAGCTGGTCAGGGTTAGGAGATACTGTGGTTGGGAATGTGGGATGTGTTGTGTGTCTGTAGTTGGTCAGGGTTAGGAGATACTGTGGTTGGGAATGTGGGATGTGTTGTGTGTCTGTAGCTGGTCAGGGTTAGGAGATACTGTGGTTGGGAATGTGGGATGTGTTGTGTGTCTGTAGCTGGTCAGGGTTAGGAGATACTGTGGTTGGGAATGTGGGATGTGTTGTGTGTCTGTAGCTGGTCAGGGTTAGGAGATACTGTGGTTGGGAATGTGGGATGTGTTGTGTGTCTGTAGCTGGTCAGGGTTAGGAGATACTGTGGTTGGGAATGTGGGATGTGTTGTGTGTCTGTAGTTGGTCAGGGTTAGGAGATACTGTGGTTGGGAATGTGGGATGTGTTGTGCGTCTATAGCTGGTCAGGGTTAGGAGATACTGTGGTTGGGAATGTGGGATGTGTTGTGTGTCTGTCTGTAGCTGGTCAGGGTTAGGAGATACTGTGGTTGGGAATGTGGGATGTGTTGTGTGTCTGTAGCTGGTCAGGGTTAGGAGATACTGTGGTTGGGAATGTGGGATGTGTTGTGTGTCTGTAGTTGGTCAGGGTTAGGAGATACTGTGGTTGGGAATGTGGGATGTGCTGTGTGTCTGTAGCTGGTCAGGGTTAGGAGATACTCTGGTTGGGAATGTGGGATGTGTTGTGTGTCTGTAGCTGGTCAGGGTTAGGAGATGACAGTTGGGAATGTGGGATGTGTTGTGTGTCTGTAGCTGGTCAGGGTTAGGAGATACTGTGGTTGGGAATGTGGGATGTGTTGTGTGTCTGTAGCTGGTCAGGGTTAGGAGATACTGTGGTTGGGAATGTGGGATGTGTTGTGTGTCTGTAGTTGGTCAGGGTTAGGAGATACTGTGGTTGGGGATGTGTTGTGTGTCTGTAGCTGGTCAGGAGATACTGTGGTTGGGAATGTGGGATGTGTTGTGTGTCTGTAGTTGGTCAGGGTTAGGAGATACTGTGGTTGGGGATGTGTTGTGTGTCTGTAGCTGGTCAGGGTTAGGAGATACTGTGGTTGGGAATGTGGGATGTGTTGTATGTCTGTAGTTGGTCAGGGTTAGGAGATGACACGGTTGGGAATGTGGGATGTGTTGTGTCTCTGTAGTTGGTCAGGGTTAGGAGATACTGTGGTTGGGAATGTGGGATGTGTTGTGTCTCTGTAGTTGGTCAGGGTTAGGAGATACTGTGGTTGGGGATGTGTTGTGTGTCTGTAGCTGGTCAGGGTTAGGAGATACTGTGGTTGGGAATGTGGGATGTGTTGTGTGTCTGTAGTTGGTCTTGGTTAGGAGATACTGTGGTTGGGAATGTGGGATGTGCTGTGTGTCTGTAGTTGGTCAGGGTTAGGAGATACTGTGGTTGGGAATGTGGGATGTGTTGTGTCTCTGTAGCTGGTCAGGGTTAGGAGATACTGTGGTTGGGAATGTGGGATGTGTTGTGTATCTGTAGTTGGTCAGGGTTAGGAGATACTGTGGTTGGGAATGTGGGATGTGTTGTGTGTCTGTAGTTGGTCAGGGTTAGGAGATACTGTGGTTGGGAATGTGGGATGTGCTGTGTGTCTGTAGTTGGTCAGGGTTAGGAGATACTGTGGTTGGGAATGTGGGATGTGTTGTGTGTCTGTAGCTGGTCATGGTTAGGAGATACTGTGGTTGGGAATGTGGGATGTGTTGTGTCTCTGTAGTTGGTCATGGTTAGGAGATACTGTGGTTGGGAATGTGGGATGTGTTGTGTGTCTGTAGTTGGTCAGGGTTAGGAGATACTGTGGTTGGGAATGTGGGATGTGTTGGGTCTCTGTAGTTGGTCAGGGTTAGGAGATACTGTGGTTGGGAATGTGGGATGTGTTGTGTGTCTGTAGTTGGTCAGGGTTAGGAGATACTGTGGTTGGGAATGTGGGATGTGTTGTGTGTCTGTAGTTGGTCAGGGTTAGGAGATACTGTGGTTGGGAATGTGGGATGTGTTGTGTCTCTGTAGTTGGTCAGGGTTAGGAGATGACACGGTTGGGAATGTGGGATGTGTTGTGTCTCTGTAGTTGGTCAGGGTTAGGAGATACTGTGGTTGGGAATGTGGGATGTGTTGTGTCTCTGTAGTTGGTCAGGGTTAGGAGATGACACGGTTGGGAATGTGGGATGTGTTGTGTTTCTGTAGCTGGTCAGGGTTAGGAGAGGACACGGTTGGGAATGTGGGATGTGTTGTGTGTCTGTAGTTGGTCAGGGTTAGGAGATACTGTGGTTGGGAATGTGGGATGTGTTGTGTGTCTGTAGTTGGTCAGGGTTAGGAGATACTGTGGTTGGGAATGTGGGATGTGTTGTGTCTCTGTAGTTGGTCGGGGTTAGGAGATACTGTGGTTGGGAATGTGGGATGTGTTGTGTGTCTGTAGTTGGTCAGGGTTAGGAGATGACACAGTTGGGAATGTGGGATGTGTTGTGCGTCTGTAGTTGGTCAGGGTTAGGAGATGACACAGTTGGGAATGTGGGATGTGTTGTGTCTCTGTAGTTGGTCAGGGTTAGGAGATACTGTGGTTGGGAATGTGGGATGTGTTGTGTCTCTGTAGTTGGTCAGGCTTAGGAGATACTGTGGTTGGGAATGTGGGATGTGTTGTGTGTCTGTAGCTGGTCAGGGTTAGGAGATACTGTGGTTGGGAATGTGGGATGTGTTGTGTGTCTGTAGCTGGTCAGGGTTAGGAGATACTGTGGTTGGGAATGTGGGATGTGTTGTGTGTCTGTAGTTGGTCAGGGTTAGGAGATGACAGTTGGGAATGTGGGATGTGTTGTGTGTCTGTAGTTGGTCAGGGTTAGGAGATGACAGTTGGGAATGTGGGATGTGTTGTGTCTCTGTAGTTGGTCGGGGTTAGGAGATACTGTGGTTGGGAATGTGGGATGTGTTGTGTGTCTGTAGTTGGTCAGGGTTAGGAGATGACACAGTTGGGAATGTGGGATGTGTTGTGTCTCTGTAGTTGGTCAGGGTTAGGCGATACTGTGGTTGGGAATGTGGGATGTGTTGTGTCTCTGTAGTTGGTCGGGGTTAGGAGATACTGTGGTTGGGAATGTGGGATGTGTTGTGTGTCTGTAGTTGGTCAGGGTTAGGAGATGACACAGTTGGGAATGTGGGATGTGTTGTGTGTCTGTAGTTGGTCAGGGTTAGGAGATGACACAGTTGGGAATGTGGGATGTGTTGTGTCTCTGTAGTTGGTCAGGGTTAGGAGATACTGTGGTTGGGAATGTGGGATGTGTTGTGTGTCTGTAGCTGGTCAGGGTTAGGAGATACTGTGGTTGGGAATGTGGGATGTGTTGTGTGTCTGTAGTTGGTCAGGGTTAGGAGATACTGTGGTTGGGAATGTGGGATGTGTTGTGTCTCTGTAGTTGGTCAGGGTTAGGAGATACTGTGGTTGGGAATGTGGGATGTGTTGTGTCTCTGTAGCTGGTCAGGGTTAGGAGATATTGTGGTTGGGAATGTGGGATGTGTTGTGTGTCTGTAGCTGGTCAGGGTTAGGAGATGCCACGGTTGGGAATGTGGGATGTGTTGTGTGTCTGTAGCTGGTCAGGGTTAGGAGATACTGTGGTTGGGAATGTGGGATGTGTTGTGTGTCTGTAGTTGGTTAGGAGATACTGTGGTTGGGAATGTGGGATTTGTTGTGTGTCTGTAGTTGGTCAGGGTTAGGAGATACTGTGGTTGGGAATGTGGGATTTGTTGTGTCTCTGTAGTTGGTCAGGGTTAGGAGATACTGTGGTTGGGAATGTGGGATGTGTTGTGTGTCTGTAGTTGGTCAGGGTTAGGAGATACTGTGGTTGGGAATGTGGGATGTGTTGTGTGTCTGTAGCTGGTCAGGGTTAGGAGATGACATGGTTGGGAATGTGGGATGTGTTGTGTGTCTGTAGCTGGTCAGGGTTAGGAGATGACACGGTTGGGAATGTGGGATGTGTTGTGTGTCTGTAGCTGATCAGGGTTAGGAGATACTGTGGTTGGGAATGTGGGATGTGTTGTGTGTCTGTAGCTGGTCAGGGTTAGGAGATACTGTGGTTGGGAATGTGGGATGTGTTGTGTGTCTGTAGCTGGTCAGGGTTAGGAGATGACACAGTTGGGAATGTGGGATGTGCTGTGTGTCTGTAGCTGGTCAGGGTTAGGAGATGCCACGGTTGGGAATGTGGGATGTGTTGTGTCTCTGTAGCTGGTCAGGGTTAGGAGATGACATGGTTGGGAATGTGGGATGTGTTGTGTGTCTGTAGCTGGTCAGGGTCAGGAGATACTGTGGTTGGGAATGTGGGATGTGTTGTGTGTCTGTAGTTGGTCAGGGTTAGGAGATACTGTGGTTGGGAATGTGGGATGTGTTGTGTCTCTGTATTTGGTCAGGGTTAGGAGATGCCACGGTTGGGAATAATTGTATCGATTTTTCTTTCTCTTTTCCTCCACAGTCTCATCAACCTTCTCCTCAAGTAAGTCCTGAAGAAACACCAGTGTTCTACGATGTGCAATAGTGATGGCACTTCTACTTAATGGATGTTCTAGAAATAATAACTCTTAGGACTTTTCTTCTGTACATTGTGTTGATGAGTGACAGTGTAGGATTGATGTTTAGACTTGGTGTAAGGAGCGCGGTCATTAGAACAATTGTCATTACAGAAGAATAGAGGACATTAAGCTGCAGGTGATGTCTGCACATTATGCCAGTGATGTAGATGGATCAGACATGTCTGTGGGGTGGATCATTGTGGGAGCTGTTGGCGCTTGCAGTGATCTTAGAGAATGGGGGACAAGAGGCACATTAGTGGTTCCCAAACTCTGTCCTCAAGGAGCACTGACAGGCCAGGTTACAAGTATTTCTCCTACACTACTTCATGGCAGCCCTTACTCTTGGGATTGTATCCCATTCCTAAACTTAGACAGGGAATCCTCTCAACACTTTAGGACCACCCGCCTTGGGTATATAGCCCTGCTCCTCCCCTTCCTCCATTAGTCTTTTTCCTGTCTCCTAGCTTGACAGGGGATTATGTGTTTGGTTTTTGAGAACGTTTTACCTCTATTCCCAGTAATACGCCTCTGTGTAGCCGTACTGGAAGAGGGTGGCTCCCTGGAGAAGGCAGAGTGTGCTTGGGGCGGTTGTAAGTCCCCGCTGTTCAGCTTAAGGTGTCCGCCCGCTGTTTTGCTGCTGGTCCCTCTCCCTAGTGCCGCTGTCTGAAGCCGTCTCCCCGGGTGCTTTGCTCCGCTTGCCGCAGCGCCTGTATCTCCGGCGAGACCGGAAGTGCGGGTGGCCGGAAGGGCAGCGGGGCGAAGGGGAAGTGCGGCTGGCGGGCGGAAGCGCTGTGAGAGACAGCGTGCGGCGGTTGGCGGGCGGAAGTGCTGGGGCGGCCGTCCTGTAGCTGGGACGGTCTGCTTAGCGCCGCTCTCTATGATTCTTTTGGAGCTTAAATATGGCGCTGCACACTAGGAGTGAGAGTCTCCTATGAGCTGGGCAGGTGTATGCTTACCAGCAGGATGGATAGAGAGCCTTCTCCCCATAAGCCGATGAGTGCCCGGAAGAGTGTGTCTCCTCCTAAGAAGAGGCTATGCAAGAAGAGGCATATGGATATACAGTGTGCAGCATGTGATAAGATCTTTTCTTCTACTGAGAATGTGAAGTTCTGTGAGGACTGTATACAGAGTGACATTCAGCAGGCCAGTCAAACCAGTCAGATTCAGCAATTGAAGGACTGGATGAAGAGGTCTTTTGTTACGAGAGAACAGCTGGCTGATTTGCAGGGAAATAAGAGGTCTAGATCCCTGGCTAGTATTGACTCTCAGGACGAGTCAGCCTCTTTGTATGCTGATTATCAGTTTTCCTCTAGTTCTGGGTCAGAAGAGAAGGAGGAAGTTAGAGAGTTTAATTTGGATCTCATTGACAGTCTCTTAAAGAATATATTTAAGACCATGAACTATAGGCAAAAGGATAAAGGAGATGAAGATAAGGATGTTTTGTTTGGAGATAAGTCCAAAAGGAGCAGATACTTTCCGGTTCACAGAGCATTGAAGGATGTAGTGTCTAAGGAGTGGCAAAACATAGATAAGAGACTTGGAAGTATTAAACGAGTGGATCGGATGTTTCCAGTAGAAGATGAGCAATTTCTGGGCTGGTGCACAGTGCCTAAGATTGATGCGGCAGTGGCAGAAATGGTGTCTAAAACTACGATTCTGTTAGAGGACGGAGCTGTCCTTAAGGATGGCATGGATAAGCGTATGGAGAGTGCGCTAAAAAAATTACATATGTCCTCGGCAGTATCCTTAAGGTCCGGTGTGGCTGTTGCATCTGTTTCCAGAGCTTTGAGAGTTTGGGGATCAGTGTTGTCCACAGATATTGAAGAGAAAATCTCAAGGCAATATTTGCAGAGAAGCCTGGGTATTATGCTCAAGGGCATAGAGTATCTGTGCGAAGCTTCTTTGGATGTGTTAGATTTCGCAGCGAAATCCATGGCGGCAGGTGTTATGGCTAGAAGAGCTTTGTGGCTTAGATCATGGTCGGCGGATATGCATTCCAAGAACCGGTTGGTGTCATTACCGTATGAGGGTTCCCTATTATTTGGAAATAAGCTTGAGGCTATTATACAAAAGATGTCAGGGGGTAAGTCAGCGAGGCTGCCTCAGGACAAGAGGAATAAATTTCCGTTTCCTTCTTCTAAGCAACAATTTAAGGAAGCGAGAAGTTATAGGCCGGGGCGAGCTTATATGGGAAGGTATTCCTCGGGGACGAATAGGCAGTCCTTTCGCCAGGCCTATAGGAGAGGTGGACGAAGACAATGACTGTCGCGGAGTTCTGGTATCCTTTCCGGTGGGAGCCAGGCTCCAGAAGTTTGCCAGTCTCTGGCAGTATTCAATTCAGGACACTTGGGTACTGGATGTGATATCTCAGGGATACCGGATAGAGTTTTCCGAAGTTCCAAAGAGGGACAAATTTGTGAGTTCAAGAAGCCCAGCTGCGAGTCTGGAACTAAAGGCTCTGGAAGACAGTTTGGAAAAATTGATCCAGGTGAATGCGGTAGAGCCTGTTCCGCCTTCAGAAAGAAAGAGGGGATTTTATTCCAGAATTTTTCTGATAAGAAAGGCGTCGGGAGATTTCAGAACGATACTAGATCTCAGACAGCTCAACGATTATGTAAAGACGATAAAATTTCGTATGGAGACGATGAAATCCATTCTGTCAGGGGTAAGGAAGGAGGATTTCCTAGCGTCCATAGACCTAGAGGATGCTTACTTTCATGTGCCGGTACACACACGGCACAGAAGATACCTGAGGTTTTCGGTCATGGGCAAGCATTTTCAGTTCACATGCCTCCCTTTCGGTCTGAAGTCGTCTCCAAGGATATTTACCAAGGTGCTGTCGGCACTGGTAACCGTAATAAGAGGTCAAAGAATTGCAATTTGGGCATATCTAGACGATCTACTAGTGTGCGGAGAGTCAAAACAGGAAGTAAAGATGGCGTTAGAAGTGACGCTGCAGATCCTACAAGAACATGGCTGGTTAATAAATTGGAAGAAAAGTCAACTAGAACCAAGACAAGAAATTCAGTTTCTCGGAGTACAGGTGGATACTGCCAATTATACAATAGGTCTTTCAGAAGAAAGATGCTCGAAGATTCGGAGTCTGGCTTCTTTGCTAAGGGAATGCAACAGTGTGACTCTGCGTCAGGGGATGAGTCTTTTGGGTATGATGGCCTCCTCCATAGACGTGGTCCCGTGGGCGAGATGGCGGATGAGGGGCCTTCAGCTAGAGATACTAGGCTATTGTCGGAGACGTTATTCCCTGAATCATCGCATAGGGTTAAGTCAAGGGGCAAAACGTTCTCTAGACTGGTGGATGGAAACAGAACTGGTCGACAGGAAGACGACTCTGTCGGATCGTCACTTCCTCATTCTAACAACAGATGCAAGTGCAGTCGGTTGGGGGGCGCACCTGTTGCAACAGAACTGCCAAGGAAGGTGGAACCACCAGGAGAGAAGATTATCCTCAAACCACAGGGAAATGAGAGCTGTATGGAAGGCGATGAAATATTTCCAGAAGCAGTTACAGGGGAAACATCTCAGGATATTTTCAGACAATGTAGCAGTGGTAGCCTATCTCAATCGGCAAGGAGGCACCAGAAGTCATGTATTAATGGAAGAGGTGTCAAACATACTTCATTGGGCGGAACGTCATCTAGAATCCCTATCAGCACTACATGTTCCCGGAGTAGACAATTACGTGGCAGATTTCCTCAGCAGACAAGAGGTGTTACCAGGAGAGTGGGAATTGAACAACGCAGTGTTCAATCAGATTGTACAAAGGTTCGGCCAGCCACAGGTGGATCTGATGGCCACACACATCAATACGAAGGTTCCTCTGTTCTTCTCCCGATATCATCTCCCAGGATCAAGCGGGGTGGATGTCTTCTCTCTCCCATGGGGGTTCAGACTAGCATATGTTTTTCCTCCGTTTCCAATGATTGCACGTATTCTAAGGAAGATCAGAGAAGAGAGGGCGCAGGTCATAATAGTTCTTCCATATTGGCCAAAGAGAGCGTGGTTTCCTTCAGTACTGAGGATGGCAGCAGGGGAACCTTTGACGTTGCCGCTAATAACGGATCTGTTGCATCAGGGTCCATTGCTGCACCCGAATTTGCGACAACTGCATTTGACGGCATGGAAATTGAACGGCAATTATTGAGAGATAAAGGGTTGTCTGAGCAAGTTGTTAATTTGCTGATTCAGTCGAGAAAGAAGGTATCCTCTAAGATCTACTATAGAGTCTGGAAAACTTTCATTTCCTGGTCGGGCTCAAAATTTAACCCACAGGAAGCAGAGACATCGCAGGTCCTTCAATTCTTGTTTGATGGATTTGAGAAGGGGCTGGCGGTATCTACCATCAAGGTCCAGATAGCAGCACTGAGTGTCCTATTGGAGAGAAGATTATCTGATGAGAGCTTAGTGAGGAAGTTCTGTCAGGCAATTAAAAGGATAAGACCTCGCTTCAGGTCGGTGGTCGCTCCGTGGGATCTGAATTTAGTTTTAAATTCATTAATGTTGTCTCCGTTTGAGCCATTGCAGGACGTCTCAGTTAAATTTCTAACTTGGAAAGTAGTGTTCCTGGTAGCCATTACGTCAGCCAGAAGAGTTGGAGAGCTACAGGCCCTGTGGTCAGAGGAGCCCTACCTTAATTTCCTTCCGGGTAGACTTGTTTTAAGGACTAATCCAGATTTTTTGCCTAAGGTGGTGTCAGATTTCCATTTGAATCAAGACATCGTGTTACCATCATTCTACCCACAGCCGCAGAATGAGGAGGAGAAGAGAATGCATAGTTTGGATCTAATCAGAGCAATTTCAGTGTATCTGGATAGAGTGAAAGAGTTCCGTAAGACGAAACACCTGTTTGTGTTATATTCAGGTGCAAGGAAGGGTGAGAAACCTACGAAACAGACCATCTCCAGATGGATCACAGAACTCCTGGCGTTTATTTACAAACAGAATGGTCAAGAGGTTCCGGAGCAGCTAAAGGCACACTCTACCAGGGCCATGGCAGCTTCCTGGGCTAAGAAGGCAAGGCTTTCGGCGAAGGATATATGTGCAGCAGCCACATGGTCTTCTATGCATACATTCTCCAGTCATTATGCGGTGGATGTTATGGAGGCACACTTTGGGAAACGTGTCTTTGATGCAGCATTGAATTAAACAAATTATAGTTTTCAGCATTGACAAGATGTCTGTGGTATTTTTTATTGCCCTCCCTATATTGAGTGTTGGTATATCCCAAGAGTAAGGGCTGCCATGAAGTAGTGTAGGAGAAAAAAGCAAATTATACTTACCGATAATTTTATTTCTCCGAGGTACTTCATGGCAGCCTACAATATACCCTCCCTTAGTGAAGTTTAAATATAGTCTGGTCACAGGAGACACTCAAAAGACTAATGGAGGAAGGGGAGGAGCAGGGCTATATACCCAAGGTGGGTGGTCCTAAAGTGTTGAGAGGATTCCTTCTAAGTTTAGGAATGGGATACAATCCCAAGAGTAAGGGCTGCCATGAAGTACCCCGGAGAAATGAAATTATCGGTAAGTATAATTTGCTTTTTTCTCTGACGTCCTAGTGGATGCTGGGAACTCCGTAAGGACCATGGGGAATAGACGGGCTCCGCAGGAGACTGGGCACTCTAAAAGAAAGATTAGGTACTATCTGGTGTGCACTGGCTCCTCCCTCTATGCCCCTCCTCCAGACCTCAGTTAGATTTCTGTGCCCGGCCGAGCTGGATGCACACTAGGGGCTATCCTGAGCTCCTAGAAAGAAAGTATATTTTAGGTTTTTTATTTTACAGTGAGATCTGCTGGCAACAGGCTCACTGCAACGAGGGACTAAGGGGAGAAGAAGCGAACCTACCTAACTGGTGGTAGCTTGGGCTTCTTAGGCTACTGGACACCATTAGCTCCAGAGGGATCGACCGCATGGAACTGGCCTTGGTGTTCGGTCCCGGAGCTGCGCCGCCGTCCCCCTTACAGAGCCAGAAGCAAGAAGTGTTCCGGAAAATCGGCGGCAGAAGACATCAGTCTTCACCAAGGTAGGGCACAGCACTGCAGCTGTGCGCCATTGCTCCTCATACACACTTCACACTCCGGTCACTGAGGGTGCAGGGCGCTGGGGGGGGCGCCCTGAGGGCAATATAAACACCTTGGCTGGCATATCATCACAATATATAGTCCCAGGGCTATATATGTGATAAATACCCCTGCCAGAATCCATTAAAAAGCGGGAGAAAAGTCAGCGAAAAAGGGGCGGAGCTATCTCCCTCAGCACACTAGCGCCATTTCTCCCTCACAGCTCCGCTGGAAGGATCGCTCCCTGGCTCTCCCCTGCAGTCTGCACTACAGAAAAGGGTAAAAAAGAGAGGGGGGGCACTAAATTTAGGCGCAGTAAATATAATAGCAGCTGTAGGGGACATAATTCAGTTAGTCCCTGCATTATATAGCGCTCTGGTGTGTGCTGGCATACTCTCTCTCTGTCTCCCCAAAGGGCTTTGTGGGGTCCTGTCCTCTGTTAGAGCATTCCCTGTGTGTGTGCGGTGTGTCGGTACGGCTGTGTCGACATGTTTGATGAGGAAAATTATGTGGAGGCGGAGCAGATGCCTATAGAAGTGATGTCACCCCCTGCGGTGCAGACACCTGAGTGGATGGTCTTATGGAAGGAATTACGTGCAAGTGTCGACTCCTTACACAAAAAATTTGACGACATGCCAAATGCGGGACAGCCGGCTTCTCAGCTCGTGCCTGCCCAGGCGTCTCAAAGGCCATCAGGGGCTCTAAAACGCCCGCTACCTCAGATGGCAGACGCAGATGTCGACACGGATACTGATACCAGTGTCGACGACGATGAGTCTAATCTAATGTCCACTAAGGCCATTCGTTGCATGATTGAGGCAATGAAAGAGGTGTTACACATTTCTGATATAAACCCAGGTACCACTAAAAAGGGTGTTATGTTTGGGGAGAAAAAACTACCCGTAGTTTTTCCCCCATCGGAAGAATTAAATGAAGTGTGTGAAGAAGCGTGGGCTTTCCCCGATAAAAGATTGGTAATCTCTAAAAAGTTACTAATGGCGTTCCCTTTCCCGCCAGAGGATAGGGCACGTTGGGAAACACCTCCTAGGGTGGATAAAGCGCTCACGCGTTTGTCAAAAAAGGTGGCACTACCGTCTCCGGATACGGCCGCCCTAAAGGAGCCTGCTGATAGAAAGCAGGAGGCGATCCTGAAGTCTGTATATACACACTCAGGCATTATACTGAGACCAGCGATTGCTTCAGCGTGGATGTGCAGTGCTGCAGCTGCGTGGTCCGATTCCCTGTCGGAAAATATTGACACCCTAGACAGGGACACTATTCTGCTAACCGTAGAGCATATAAAAGACTCAGTCTTATACATGAGAGATGCACAGAGGGAGATCTGCCGGCTGGCATCAAAAATAAGTGCACTGTCCATCTCTGCTAGGAGAGGCTTATGGACTCGGCAGTGGACAGGGGATGCAGATTCGAAAAGGCACATGGAAGTTTTGCCTTATAAGGGTGAGGAGTTATTCGGGGATGGTCTCTCAGACCTAGTTTCCACAGCAACAGCTGGGAAGTCAGCATTTTTGCCCCATGTTCCCTCACACCCTAAGAAAGCGCCGTATTATCAGGTACAGTCCTTTCGACCCCAGAAAGACAGGCGGGGAAAAGGCGGGTCCTTTCTGTCCAGAGGCAGAGGTAGGGGAAAAAAGCTGCAACAAACAGCAGGTTCCCAGGAACAAAAGTCCTCCCCCGCTTCTTCCAAGTCCGCCGCATGACGGTGGGGCTCCACAGGCGGAGCCAGGTACGGTGGGGGGCCGCCTCAAAAATTTCAGCGATCAGTGGGCTCGCTCAAAGGTGGATCCCTGGATCCTTCAGGTAGTATCTCAGGGGTACAAGCTGGAATTCGAGGCGTCTTCCCCCCCGCCGTTTCCTCAAATCTGCCTTGCCGACAACTCTCTCGGGCAGGGAGGCTGTGCTAGAGGCAATTCACAAGCTGTATTCCCAGCAGGTGATAGTCAAGGTGCCCCTACTTCAACAAGGACGGGGTTACTATTCCACTCTGTTTGTGGTACCGAAACCGGACGGTTCGGTGAGACCCATTTTAAATTTGAAATCCTTGAACACATACATAAAAAATTCAAGTTCAAGATGGAATCGCTCAGGGCGGTTATTGTAAGCCTGGAGGAGGGGTATTACATGGTATCCCTGGACATCAAGGATGCTTACCTACATGTCCCCATTTACCTTCCTCACCAGGAGTACCTCAGATTTGTGGTACAGGATTGCCATTACCAATTCCAAACACTGCCGTTTGGACTGTCCAAGGCACCGAGGGTCTTTACCAAGGTAATGGCAGAAATGATGATACTCCTTCGAAAAAAGGGAGTTTTAATTATCCCGTACTTGGACGATCTCCTTATAAAGGCGAGGTCCAAGGAACAGTTGTGGGTCGGAGTAGCACTATCTCGGGAAGTGCTACAACAGCACGGATGGATTCTAAACATTCCAAAGTCACAGCTGGTTCCTACCACACGCCTACTGTTCCTGGGGATGGTTCTGGACACAGAACAGAAAAAAGTGTTTCTCCCGCAGGAAAAAGCCAAGGAGCTGTCATCTCTAGTCAGAGACCTCCTGAAACCAAAACAGGTATCGGTGCATCACTGCACACGAGTCCTGGGAAAAATGGTAGCTTCTTACGAAGCAATTCCATTTGGCAGGTTCCATGCAAGAACTTTTCAGTGGGACCTCTTGGACAAGTGGTCGGGATCGCATCTTCAGATGCATCGGCTGATAACCCTGTCTCCAAGGACCAGGGTATCTCTACTGTGGTGGCTGCAGAGTGCTCATCTTCTAGAGGGCCGCAGATTCGGCATACAGGACTGGGTCCTGGTGACCACGGATGCCAGCCTTCGGGGCTGGGGGGCAGTCACACAGGGAAGAAATTTCCAAGGACTTTGGTCAAGTCAGGAGTCGTCCCTACACATAAATATTCTGGAACTGAGGGCCATTTATAATGCCTTAAGTCAGGCAAGACCCCTGCTTCAAAACCAGCCGGTACTGATCCAATCAGACAACATCACGGCAGTCGCCCATGTAAACCGACAGGGCGGCACAAGAAGCAGGATGGCGATGGCAGAAGCCACAAGGATTCTCCGATGGGCGGAAAATCACGTCTTAGCACTGTCAGCAGTGTTCATTCCGGGAGTGGACAACTGGGAAGCAGACTTCCTCAGCAGACACGACCTACACCCAGGAGAGTGGGGACTTCATCCAGAAGTCTTCCAACTGTTGGTAAACCGGTGGGAAAGGCCACAGGTGGACATGATGGCGTCCCGCCTCAACAAAAAGCTAAAGAGATATTGCGCCAGGTCAAGGGACCCTCAGGCGATAGCTGTGGACGCTCTAGTGACACCGTGGGTGTACCAGTCGGTTTATGTGTTCCCTCCTCTGCCTCTCATACCAAAGGTACTGAGAATAATAAGAAGGCGAGGAGTAAGAACGATACTCGTGGTTCCGGATTGGCCAAGAAGAGCTTGGTACCCAGAACTTCAAGAAATGATATCAGATGACCCATGGCCTCTACCGCTCAGACAGGATCTGCTACAGCAGGGGCCCTGTCTGTTCCAAGACTTACCGCAGCTGCGTTTGACGGCATGGCGGTTGAATTCCGGATCCTAAAGGAAAAGGGCATTCCGGAGGAAGTCATTCCTACGCTAATAAAAGCCAGGAAAGAAGTAACCGCAAACCATTATCAACGTATTTGGCGAAAATATGTTGCGTGGTGTGAGGCCAGGAAGGCCCCTACAGAGGAATTTCAGCTGGGTCGTTTTCTGCACTTCCTACAGTCGGGAGTGACTATGGGCCTAAAATTGGGTTCCATTAAGGTCCAGATTTCGGCTCTGTCGATTTTCTTCCAGAAAGAACTGGCTTCACTGCCTGAAGTTCAAACTTTTGTAAAGGGAGTGCTACATATTCAGCCCCCTTTTGTGCCTCCTGTGGCACCGTGGGATCTCAACGTGGTGTTGAGTTTCCTGAAATCACATTGGTTTGAGCCACTTAAAACTGTGGATCTGTAATATCTCACGTGGAAAGTGGTCATGTTATTGGCCTTGGCTTCGGCCAGGCGGGTGTCAGAATTGGCGGCTTTGTCATGTAAAAGCCCTTATCTGATTTTCCATATGGATAGGGCAGAATTGAGGACTCGTCCCCACTTTCTCCCTAAGGTGGTATCAGCTTTTCACTTGAACCAACCTATTGTGGTGCCTGCGGCTACTAGGGACTTGGAAGATTCCAAGTTACTGGACGTAGTCAGGGCCTTGAAAGTTTATGTTTCCAGGACGGCTGGAGTCAGAAAAACTGACTCGCTTTTTAACCTGTATGCACCCAACAAAATAGGCTCTCCTGCTTCTAAGCAGACTATTGCTCGCTGGATTTGTAGCACAATTCAGCTGGCGCATTCTGCGGCTAGATTGCCGCATCCTAAATCGGTAAAAGCCCATTCCACAAGGAAGGTGGGCTCATCTTGGGCGGCTGCCCGAGGGGTCTCGGCTTTACAACTTTGCCGAGCTGCAACTTGGTCAGGGGCAAACACGTTTGCTAAATTCTACAAATTTGATACCCTGGCTGAGGAGGACCTTGAGTTCTCTCATTCGGTGCTGCAGAGTCATCCGCACTCTCCCGCCCGTTTGGGAGCTTTGCTATAATCCCCATGGTCCTTACGGAGTTCCCAGCATCCACTAGGACGTCAGAGAAAATAAGATTTTACTCACCGGTAAATCTATTTCTCGTAGTCCGTAGTGGATGCTGGGCGCCCATCCCAAGTGCGGATTGTCTGCAATACTTGTATATAGTTATTGCCTAACTAAAGGGTTATTGTTGAGCCATCTGTTGAGAGGCTCAGTTATATTTCATACTGTTAACTGGGTATAGTATCACGAGTTATATGGTGTGATTGGTGTGGCTGGTATGAGTCTTACCCGGGATTCAAAATCCTTCCTTATTGTGTCAGCTCTTCCGGGCACAGTATCCTAACTGAGGTCTGGAGGAGGGGCATAGAGGGAGGAGCCAGTGCACACCAGATAGTACCTAATCTTTCTTTTAGAGTGCCCAGTCTCCCGCGGAGCCCGTCTATTCCCCATGGTCCTTACGGAGTTCCCAGCATCCACTACGGACTACGAGAAATAGATTTACCGGTGAGTAAAATCTTATTATCCATGGCTCAGCACAGATGTGTCTAAATCATATTGACCGAGGGACTAAAGGCAGCTGTGGGCAAGCATGGATATGTGTAAAACCTGGTCTGTTAGGACTCCTTGAGGACTGGGTTTGGGAACCAGTGATCACATAAGCCCCTGCAGTCACACATGGAAACCCTGTAGAAGCCGTTAGTCCAGTCAGAGCCTTTGCTTTCTCTGTGTTGCTGATGTCAGTCTAATGGGAGTCTGTCTATCTCTTGTCTTTCCTTGTTTGATTTCGGCCTAGAAGAGGACAGGACTGATGTCACCTCAGGTAAGAGTCCGCTATTACTGATGACAGGAACATTGTAGGACCTGGGCCGATGGAAACGTTTCCTATGGCTTTCCGTGTTGGTGAATTTCATAGCAGTGTAAATATGGGAAGCTGTAAGTGCAGGGACTGAATGAACTCTGATCCTCCTATGGGGTCTGCAGCGCCATACGGTGGTGGTGGAGGAAACAGCAAAGCGGTACACAGGCACTGGACAACATCAAGTGACAAAGGGGGTGAGGGGGGTGTAAGAAGAGACGGTATGCCCTAGAACCAGCGCTATGTGACGCAGCAAACATTGGCATGTATGAAATAAGTTATCCCTGTGTTATCAGCGACATCGAGTCACTGAATATCATTCCGATGTTATTAAATGAACCATAACAGCACTTCTGTGGCTAATTACATATCTGTAGAATTACCTGCCGGTATATGTACATACCTGCGGGAGCTGTGTGGGGAGAGGAGTCCTGGCTGCACGTCAGATCTTGCACATGTGCAATGTGTCCGGCCAGAAAGTAACACGCAACGCACTAGACTGATGCGCTGGGTTCTTCCGCGGACCTCTGAAGGAAGGATTTTCTCTCCCACACTTCAGTGGCTGAGATCTTATTACAGCTCCGTGTTCTGCTACTTCATATCCTGTGTACAGCAGTGACTGATATGTGAGGTGGTGCTGAGGTGTCACAGGTGTGTAGTATACAGATCAGATATACAGGTATAGTAACTTATCCCATCGCTGTATACTGCAGACTGCTACTTCATATCCTGTGTACAGCAGTGACTGATATGTGAGGGGGTGCTGAGGTGTCACAGGTGTGTGTAGTATATAGATCAGATGTACAGGTATAGTAATAGGTATAGGTGATATGTGAGCGGGGTGCTGAGGTGTCACAGGCGTGTAGTATACAGATCAGATATACAGGTATAGTAATAGGTATAGGTGATATGTGAGCGGGGTGCTGAGGTGTCACAGGTGTGTGTAGTATACAGATCAGATATACAGGTATAGTAATAGGTATAGGTGATATGTGAGCGGGGTGCTGAGGTGTCACAGGCGTGTAGTATACAGATCAGATATACAGGTATAGTAATAGGTATAGGTGATATGTGAGCGGGGTGCTGAGGTGTCACAGGTGTGTGTAGTATACAGATCAGATATACAGGTATAGTAATAGGTATAGGTGATATGTGAGCGGGGTGCTGCGGTGTCACAGGTGTGTAGTATACAGATCAGATATACAGGTATAGTAGTAGGTATAGGTGATATGTGAGTGGGGTGCTGAGGTGTCACAGGTGTGTGTAGTATACAGATCAGATGTACAGGTATAGTAATAGGTATAGGTGATATGTGAGCGGGGTGCTGAGGTGTCACAGGTGTGTAGTATACAGATCAGATATACAGGTATAGGTAATAGGTATAGGTAATATGTGAGCTGGGTGCTGAGGTGTCACGTGTAGTATACAGATCAGATATACAGGTATAGTATAGGTGATATGTGAGCGGGGTGCTGAGGTGTCACAGGTGTGTGTAGTATACAGATCAGATATACAGGTATAGGTGATATGTGAGCGGGGTGCTGAGGTGTCACAGGTGTGTGTAGTATACAGATCAGATATACAGGTATAGTAATAGGTATAGGTGATATGTGAGCGGGGTGCTGCGGTGTCACAGGTGTGTAGTATACAGATCAGTTATACAGGTGTAGTAGTAGCTATAGGTGATATGTGAGCGGGGTGCTGAGGTGTCACAGGTGTGTAGTATACAGATCAGATATACAGGTATAGTAATAGGTATAGGTGATATGTGAGCGGGGTGCTGAGGTGTCACAGTTGTGTGTAGTATACAGATCAGATATACAGGTATACTAATAGGTGTAGGTGATATGTGAGCGGGGTGCTGAGGTGTCACAGGTGTGTGTAGTATACAGATCACATATACAGGTATAGTAATAGGTATAGGTGATATGTGAGCGGGGTGCTGAGGTGTCACAGGTGTGTGTAGTATACAGATCAGATATACAGGTATAGTAGTAGGTATAGGTGATATGTGAGCGGGGTGCTGCGGTGTCACAGGTGTGTGTAGTATACAGATCAGATATACAGGTATAGTAATAGGTATAGGTGATATGTGAGCGGGGTGCTGCGGTGTCACAGGTGTGTGTAGTATACAGATCAGATATACAGGTATAGTAGTAGGTATAGGTGATATGTGAGTGGGGTGCTGCGGTGTCACAGGTGTGTGTAGTATACAGATCAGATATACAGGTATAGTAAAAGGTATAGGTGATATGTGAGCTGGGTGCTGAGGTGTCACAGGTGTGTGTAGTATACAGATCAGATATACAGGTATAGGTGATATGTGAGCGGGGTGCTGCGGTGTCACAGGTGTGTACTATACGGATCAGATATACAGGTATAGGTGATATGTGAGCGGGGTGCTGCGGTGTCACAGGTGTGTACTATATGGATCAGATATACAGGTATAGCAGTAGGTATAGGTGATATGTGAGCGGGGTGCTGCGGTGTCACAGGTGTGTAGTATACAGATCAGATATACAGGTATAGTATAGGTAATATGTGAGCGGGGTGCTGAGGTGTCACAGGTGTGTGTGTAGTATACAGATCAGATATACAGGTTAGTATAGGTGATATGTGAGCGGGGTGCTGAGGTGTCACAGGTGTGTGTAGTATACAGATCAGATATACAGGTATAGTAGTAGGTATAGGTGATATGTGAGCGGGGTGCTGCGGTGTCACGTGTGTAGTATACGGATCAGATATACAGGTATAGTGTTAGGTATAGGTGATATGTGAGCGGGGTGCTGCGGTGTCACATGTGTGTAGTACACGGATCAGATATACAGGTATAGTAGTAGGTATAGGTGATATGTGAGCGGGGTGCTGAGGTGTCACAGGTGTGTGTAGTATACAGATCACATATACAGGTATAGTAATAGGTATAGGTGATATGTGAGTGGGGTGCTGAGGTGTCACAGGTGTGTAGTATACAGATCAGATATACAGGTATAGTAATAGGTATAGGTGATATGTGAGCGGGGTGCTGCGGTGTCACAGGTGTGTGTAGTATACAGATCACATATACAGGTATAGTAATAGGTATAGGTGATATGTGAGTGGGGTGCTGCGGTGTCACAGGTGTGTGTAGTATACAGATCAGATATACAGGTATAGTAATAGGTATAGGTAATATGTGAGCGGGGTGGTGAGGTGTCACAGGTGTGTAGTATACAGATCAGATATACAGGTATAGTAATAGGTATAGGTAATATGTGAGCGGGGTGCTGCGGTGTCACAGGTGTGTGTAGTATACAGATCAGATATACAGGTATAGGTGATATGTGAGCGGGGTGCTGAGGTGTCACAGGTGTGTGTAGTATACAGATCAGATATACAGGTATAGTAATAGGTATAGGTGATATGTGAGCGGGGTGCTGCGGTGTCACAGGTGTGTGTAGTATACAGATCACATATACAGGTATAGTAGTAGGTATAGGTGATATGTGAGCGGGGTGCTGAGGTGTCACAGGTGTGTGTAGTATACAGATCACATATACAGGTATAGTAGTAGGTATAGGTGATATGTGAGCGGGGTGCTGCGGTGTCACAGGTGTGTGTAGTATACAGATCAGATATACAGGTATAGTAGTAGGTATAGGTGATATGTGAGCGGGGTGCTGAGGTGTCACAGGTGTGTGTAGTATACAGATCAACTATACAGGTATAGTAATAGGTATAGGTTATATGTGAGCGGGGTGCTGAGGTGTCACAGGTGTGTGTGGTATACAGATCAGATATACAGGTATAGTAATAGGTATAGGTGATATGTGAGCGGGGTGCTGAGGTGTCACAGGTGTGTGTGGTATACAGATCAGATATACAGGTATAGTAATAGGTATAGGTGATATGTGAGCGGGGTGCTGAGGTGTCACAGGTGTGTGTAGTATACAGATCAGATATACAGGTATAGTAATAGGTGTAGGTGATATGTGAGCGGGGTGCTGAGGTGTCACAGGTGTGTGTGGTATACAGATCAGATATACAGGTATAGTAATAGGTGTAGGTGATATGTGAGCGGGGTGCTCAGGTGTCACAGGTGTGTGTAGTATACAGATCAGATATACAGGTATAGTAACTTATCCCATTGCTGTATACTGCAGACTGCTACTTCATATCCTGTGTACAGCAGTGACTGATATGTGATCGGGGTGCTGAGGTGTCACAGGTGTGTGTAGTATACAGATCAGATATACAGGTATAGGTGATATGTGAGCGGGGTGCTGAGGTGTCACAGGTGTGTGTAGTATACAGATCACATATACAGGTATAGTAATAGGTATAGGTGATATGTGAGCGGGGTGCTGAGGTGTGTGTAGTATACAGATCACATATACAGGTATAGGTGTAGGTGATATGTGAATGTATGGGGATAGAGTGTAATGTCCCTTGTCTCCCGCAGTTCATGTTCCAGCAGTTGGGAATGTTGGTTTCCTTTGTGCGCAGCCATATTCGCCCTTACATGGAGGAGATATTCGCCTTGATCAGAGTAAGTATTAATGTGGTAATCTCATGTGAGTAATAAGTGTATATTATTGTCTGTTACATAATGTCCTTGTGTCTGTGTCACATCATATATATGGGATATAGAAATGGCGGCAGTGCAAGTCCAGCATACGTAAGAGGCATTATCCTGCACTAGTGATCACTGTGTCACTATGGTGTGTAGCTCTCCCTGCACTAGTGATCACTGTGTCACTATGGTGTGTAGCTCTCCCTGTACTAGTGATCACTGCGTCACTATGGTGTGTAGCTCTCCCTGCACTAGTGATCACTGCGTCACTATGGTGTGTAGCTCTCCCTGCACTAGTGATCACTGTGTCACTATGGTGTGTAGCTCTCCCTGTACTAGTGATCACTGTGTCACTATGGTGTGTAGCTCTCCCTGCACTAGTGATCACTGCGTCACTATGGTGTGTAGATCTCCCTGCACTAGTGATCACTGCGTCACTATGGTGTGTAGCTCTCCCTGCACTAGTGATCACTGTGTCACTATGGTGTGTAGCTCTCCCTGCACTAGTGATCACTGCGTCACTATGGTGTGTAGCTCTCCCTGCACTAGTGATCACTGCGTCACTATGGTGTGTAGCTCTCCCTGCACTAGTGATCACTGTGTCACTATGGTGTGTAGCTCTCCCTGCACTAGTGATCACTGTGTCACTATGGTGTGTAGCTCTTCCTGCACTAGTGATCACTGTGTCACTATGGTGTGTAGCTCTCCCTGCACTAGTGATCACTGTGTCACTATGGTGTGTAGCTCTCCCTGCACTAGTGATCACTGTGTCACTATGGTGTGTAGCTCTCCCTGTACTAGTGATCACTGTGTCACTATGGTGTGTAGCTCTCCCTGTACTAGTGATCACTGTGTCACTATGGTGTGTAGCTCTCCCTGCACTAGTGATCACTGTGTCACTATGGTGTGTAGCTCTCCCTGCACTAGTGATCACTGTGTCACTATGGTGTGTAGCTCTCCCTGCACTAGTGATCACTGTGTCACTATGGTGTGTAGCTCTCCCTGCACTAGTGATCACTGTGTCACTATGGTGTGTAGCTCTCCCTGCACTAGTGATCACTGTGTCACTATGGTGTGTAGCTCTCCCTGCACTAGTGATCACTGTGTCACTATGGTGTGTAGCTCTCCCTGCACTAGTGATCACTGTGTCACTATGGTGTGTAGCTCTCCCTGCACTAGTGATCACTGTGTCACTATGGTGTGTAGCTCTCCCTGTACTAGTGATCACTGTGTCACTATGGTGTGTAGCTCTCCCTGTACTAGTGATCACTGTGTCACTATGGTGTGTAGCTCTCCCTGCACTAGTGATCACTGTGTCACTATGGTGTGTAGCTCTCCCTGCACTAGTGATCACTGTGTCACTATGGTGTGTAGCTCTCCCTGCACTAGTGATCACTGTGTCACTATGGTGTGTAGCTCTCCCTGCACTAGTGATCACTGTGTCACTATGGTGTGTAGCTCTCCCTGCACTAGTGATCACTGTGTCACTATGGTGTGTAGCTCTCCCTGCACTAGTGATCACTGTGTCACTATGGTGTGTAGCTCTCCCTACAGTAGTGATCACTGTGTCACTATGGTGTGTAGCTCTCCCTGCACTAGTGATCACTGTGTCACTGATGTGTAGCTCTCCCTGTAGTAGTGATCACTGTGTCACTATGGTGTGTAGCTCTCCCTGTAGTAGTGATCACTGTGTCACTATGGTGTGTAGCTCTCCCTGTACTAGTGATCACTGTGTCACTATGGTGTGTAGCTCTCCCTGTACTAGTGATCACTGTGTCACTGATGTGTAGCTCTCCCTGTACTAGTGATCACTGTGTCACTGATGTGTAGCTCTCCCTGTAGTAGTGATCACTGTGTCACTATGGTGTGTAGCTCTCCCTGTAGTAGTGATCACTGTCACTATGGTGTGTAGCTCTCCCTGTAGTAGTGATCACTGTGTCACTATGGTGTGTAGCTCTCCCTGTAGTGATCACTGTGTCACTGTGAAGTGTAGCTCTCCCTGGAGTCAGCCAGCCATGCGCTTTCCCCGTACGGCTGGCATTGGGAAGGAGGATGTAGTGTCAGTGTATATAAGAGGCATTATCCTGTACTAGTGATCACTGTGTCACTATGGTGTGTAGCTCTCCCTGTGCTAGTGATCACTGTGTCACTATGGTGTGTAGCTCTCCCTGTAGTGATCACTGTGTCACTGTGAAGTGTAGCTCTCCCTGGAGTCAGCCAGCCATGCGCTTTCCCCGTACGGCTGGCATTGGGAAGGAGGATGTAGTGTCAGTGTATATAAGAGGCATTATCCTGTACTAGTGATCACTGTGTCACTATGGTGTGTAGCTCTCCCTGTGCTAGTGATCACTGTGTCACTATGGTGTGTAGCTCTCCCTGCACTAGTGATCACTGTGTCACTATGGTGTGTAGCTCTCCCTGTACTAGTGATCACTGCGTCACTATGGTGTGTAGCTCTCCCTGCACTAGTGATCACTGTGTCACTATGGTGTGTAGCTCTCCCTGTAGTGATCACTGTGTCACTGTGAAGTGTAGCTCTCCCTGGAGTCAGCCAGCCATGCGCTTTCCCCGTACGGCTGGCATTGGGAAGGAGGATGTAGTGTCAGTGTATATAAGAGGCATTATCCTGTACTAGTGATCACTGTGTCACTATGGTGTGTAGCTCTCCCTGTGCTAGTGATCACTGTGTCACTATGATGTGTAGCTCTCCCTGCAGTAGTGATCACTGTGTCACTATGGTGTGTAGCTTTACCTGTACTAGTGATCACTGTGTCACTATGGTGTGTAGCTCTCCCATGCACTTTCCCCGTACGGCTGGCATTGTAGCGTCATTGTACCTGAGGAGCTGGAAAGGGTACTTATTTGCTTCGTGCAGTCCTCAATCTTCCATTTTATGTCCCGCAGGACTACTGGACCATGAATAACCCCATTCAGAGTACCATTATTCTGCTGATCGAGCAGATTGTGCTGGCTCTGGGAGGAGAGTTCAAGCTGTATCTGCCGCAGCTCATCCCTCACATGCTCCGCGTCTTCATGCATGACAGTAGCGCCGGCCGCTCCGTGACGATAAAGGTACTGTACACTTGGGGACATAAAACAGACTTTCTTTATAGATTCATAATGAATGATTAGAATCCTCTGATGGCGTTACTCTCTCTGCAGCTGCTGAATGCTATCCAGATGTTTGGGGCCAATTTAGACGATTACTTGCACCTCCTGTTACCGCCCATCGTGAAGCTCTTTGATGCGCTAGACTCTCCTTTACCAGCTCGGAAGTAAGAAGCTGCTGATACTGAACGCACAGTGCCGTGTTATCACATAACGTGTAGAATTATGTCTGTTCTCGTTTACTTTCAGCTGATCATGAGAATGAAGTGTATGTACTAAGGGGTAAATTTGCTAAAAATCAATCTCAGCCGATGGAAGTTTTCAGGGGCTGAAACACGGTATCCACAGGGCTAACCTTAGGGTATGCTGGTGGAGACCAGGACATGCACTGAACAGCTAAGCTTTTACAAGCTCCCAGGATGCACTGGACCCGTCTCCCCTCATACCCTGCCCATAGCTCAGGCTCTTTAGTTTTTGTGTGGTGCCAGCAGGAGCTGGTCACCGGAGAACAATGGGCTGCACTTTGAAGCCTGAGCTTTTTCATTTTTGACTTTCACAATTTTTAAAAATGTCTGTTTTTGTTACTGGAGCAGAGAGCACTGTCCAGTCCTTTGTACGCCAGCGCTGCTGTTCCAACACTCCCACCGGAGCCGCGACTCCAGCCACAGTGAGGAACTTTCAGCGGGTCACGTAAAGTCTTCCTTACCAGGGGCACCAAGGGCTACCCCGGACTGCAAGCAGACTCTGCGCAGTCCTTCCTCCGGTCCCGGAGGTGCTGATGTGTACTCAGACCCCGGTGTTGGACTTCACTACACACCAGGGCAAACGTTACTGGTGCTGGGGACAGTTTATAAGAGGCCAGGGAACCGGTGATTAAAGTCAGCGCTTTCCCAGTGGCCCCTCCCCCAGCGCCATTCCTCTGTCTTCCTGCCCTGAGCTGCTCCTCCTACACCCTCTTCCCTCACAGAGACGCTGGGCTCTGCATGTCTCTGGGAACGCTGGGTTCAGTCTCCCTGTATATCTGTCTTTGGAGTCAGGTTATACACAGCGCTATCTCTTACCAGCTGCTGCAGCTGTGTATTCCGTGTCCACCGCCGTCACATTGTGATTTCTGCATTGTATGTGACCTGTGCTAGTGCTGCGGTCTGTTTCTTCTCACTGTACTTGTATAGAACGTTCCCTTTTCTTCTCAAGGAACCCTTAGATACAGATGTGTACGGGGTTTTAGGAAGTGGAAACCACCATGTGACAGTGCCGCAGGGGAGGCCGTGTCTGGTTGTGTGAGCCATGTTTCTGTTATAGCCAGCAGGTTAAAGTTGTTAGATATGAAGAGGTCATGGATGGATGTCAATTTGTTACAAACAGAGCGTGCATTCCGTAAGGCACATTTTAGGGATTTGGAGGGTGATGGGAGATGTGATGTTTGAGCATGACTGGATTTCTATAACGCTGCAAATCAGGTGAATGTGAGTGGAGCAAGTTGTTGGGTCCCAGATTAGGTGAAATGTCACCAGCTATTTAGAAGCAGGAGAGAGAGATAAATACAGTTGTATGAGGGTTGTGAATGTTTTTTATAGTGACAGGTTGTGGATGTTATTGTCAAAGTAGAAAGATAAGTAAAAATCTCATGTTAATAAGAGGGGAGTGAATAATTGAGGCGGTAATGTGTACAGAGGGGTGAGCTGCAGGGAGAATGAAGGATGTTATTGTGTTTGAGAAAACACTATGGAATGCAATGAAGAAAATTTGCGGTACATGGTTCGTTTGAGATAAAAGTACATTTCTTTAGGCTAAGAGCGTAAAGAATTTGCAATATTTAAAGTTAAACGTTCAAATACCTGTTTACTGGTTTTCAGCTGTTCATTTACAGACACTTAGCATTATGAACCACCTGCGTATGTGAGCGCACATTGATCAGCACTGCTGACCCTAGATTGCATCTAAAGGAATACTTGGCAAATTAATTAAGGCTACCAGTGAGGCAAATATTTAGTTGGTGAAAGGTGAAAAAATTATCTGTTTGACTATGCAAACACCATTCTGTTCTGAGACTGCGTGAGGATGTCAGAGAGAAAGGTATGTACATACGTTTAAATGGACAGATGAGTTTGCATGAGGTGAAAGGCGTGGTGATTGCCTATTCCTTTGCTACAAAATTGATTGGATGTTTCTGTCTGTTTTCGTCCTGGATAAGTCTTTTTATAATATTTCATAACCCTTTAAATACAACTCTGATCAGCCTAGCATCTTTCCTTAAGAATGATTACTACCCCTGTGTGTCCAGTAATTCCAATCAAGGCCTAACACCCCTCCGCCAGTTACAGGGGGTGCAATAAAACTCCACTAAAATAATGTATTTGCACTACAGCATGAATTTTCTAAACAGCCTCTCGTTTTGCACACCAGGGCCAGTCGTCCCCCTAATACACCCCCCCATGGGTCTGCCTCCACAATTGCAACCCATTTATCAGCCTGCACCGGGCCCCATTGGTCATCCATCCTAACTGCGCTCAGTGCATGGAATCCGGCCTCAGCACGCATCTATTACTGCATATGGCTTTCCTACTTTCAGTTGTGCACTCATCGACACTATGATCCTATAGTATTTTGGATTTCTAGACTCAGGCTGGCCTTAACATGGGTTTCCACCTTGCTTCTCTTAACGTTCAGGTCTCGGCTATGTTCGTCTGGTTCCAGGGATGACTTGCTCTTTTACTAAATGTACGTACCTTCCTTCATGGGGTATTTCGACTACAGCCTCTCTTTCCCTCCAGTGGCTCCTTGGGATTTGGCCTTGGTTCTTTGGGCCTTGCAGCAGTCTCCCTTCGAACCGTTGGACTATGTTGATCTGAAATGGTTGCCAGCTAAGACTCTTTTCTCCTGGCAATCGCCTCAGCACACAGAGTCTCGGATTTGGGGGCGCGCTCATGCCGCTTCCCCTTTTTTAATTTTTCATCACGACAGAGGAGTCCTCCAGACCACACGGGCTTCCTCCCCAAGGTGGTGTCCCAGTTCCATTTCATTGAGGAAATTATTGTTCCTTACTTCCGGATACCCGATCTCTCTAAAGAGGAAGATTGTTTGGATGTGGTCTGTACTCTGCGGATCTATGTGGACCGTACTAGTTCTATTAGGAAAATGGATTCCTTATTCGTTCTCTGTGGATTCCACAAGCGAGGCTGGCCCGCAATATCCTCCTTTCAGCCTAGGGGCATTCCCTCACTATTACAACTGCTTTGGGACATCCCCAAGGTTAACCCTGTGGAAAGTAAGAGTTATGGTAAAACTTACCTTTAACGCTTTTCCTTCGAGGTCCATAGGATGCTGGGCGCCCCCCCTGTCGCACCCGGCCTCAATGTGTTACTTTCCCAATCACCAGTTCCCATTTCCTGTTGGTGAGTGTTTCCTGTGTGCACCAACCGTCTCATCTCCAGAGCTGTGGGCAGGGTATGAGAGGAGAGAGTCCAGTGCATCCTGGGAGCTTGTAAAAGCTTGGCTGTTCGGTGCCTGACCTAGTCTCCACCAGCATTCCCCAGGGTTTACCCTGTGGATCCTATGGACCTTGAAGAAAATGAGTTAATGAAGGTAAGTCTTTACCATAACTCTCAATTTCCCCTCTAGGAGGAACACCCTCATGGCTCCAGTATCCCTCAGATAGGATCTCTGATAGAACAGTATATTTGGTAGTTACCGCTATATCCGTTTCTTGGAATCCATCTGGGGGACGTGGTGTTACTCCTTCTGCACGCCATAGAGGGCACAGGGCCAGACGCTGGGTATAGGGTGGAATGGTAGGACCGGGCACCTCCAATTTACATTACAGCATCTATAATATATAGTTACTGTGTATGTATGCGTATGAAGCCTAATAAGGAGTCTTGTGATGTAGAGACAAAGCTTCTAGTGGAGCTGCTGAACACTACGCAGTACAGTTCTATTGTTTACCTTCTCCTGCAAGATTTCATATTATATCTTATATACATAACACACACACACGTGGATGTCTGGCTGTCTGGATGAGAGATATTATACTGGGGTGCCCTCTTTACTATATATATATATATATATATATATATATATATATATATATATATATATATATATATACAGACACGTTTATATTATGTATTCAGATTGACAAAGGTCCATGTGGGGACCAAAATGTCGTTAAGATTTTGCGTTCATCTACCTGAATAAATGACCTTTTCTCAAGTCTAGTGAGTGTACTCCTTGTTCTACAGCAATCCGTATCACGTGGCGTGAGGGGTGGTCTTCAGTATGCCGACTGACAGGATCCCGGCGCACAGTATACCGGCGCCGGAATCCCGACAGCCGGCATACCGACACTTATTCTCCCTCGTGGGGGTCCACGACCCCCCTGGAGGGAGAATAAAATAGCGTGGCGCGCCCGCAAGGGGCTCATTTGCGCTCGCCATACTGTCGGTAAGCCGGCGGTCGGTAAGCCGGCGGTCGGGCTCCCGGCGCCGGTATGCTGGTCGCCGGGAGCCCGACCGCCGGCATACCATACTGAACCCGGCGTGAGAGTGGACCTAATGGACACGGACACTTGCGCGCACACACAACAAATGTATACATGCATATTCTATGTTTATATGTTCTCCATGGTATACTCCATGTTCCTGTGTAAATGTAATCCGCTCTCTTACCCCAGGGTGGCTCTGGAGACTGTGGATCGTTTGACAGAATCGCTGGATTTCACAGATTACGCCTCCAGAATAATCCATCCTATTGTCCGCACACTTGACGTCAGCCCTGAGCTGAGACAGAGCGCCATGGACACACTTTCCTCGTTGGTCTTCCAGCTGGGGAAGAAGGTACAGTGGGGTTTTACTGTCCCGATATGCTGTTGCGATGTCTGTGAAAGTTCTGTGCAGCACAGCCGTCGCGATATGTCTGTGAATGTTCTGTGCGGCCCAGCCGTCGCGATATGTCTGTGAACGATCTGTGCGGCCCAGCCGTCGCGATATGTCTGTGAATGTTCTGTGCGGCCCAGCCGTCGCGATATGTCTGTGAACGATCTGTGCGGCCCAGCCGTCGCGATATGTCTGTGAACGACCTGTGCGGCCCAGCCGTCGCGATATGTCTGTGAATGTTCTGTGCGGCCCAGCCGTCGCGATATGTCTGTGAATGTTCTGTGCGGCCCAGCCGTCGCGATATGTCTGTGAACGATCTGTGCGGCCCAGCCGTCGCGATATGTCTGTGAATGTTCTGTGCGGCCCAGCCGTCGCGATATGTCTGTGAACGATCTGTGCGGCCCAGCCGTCGCGATATGTCTGTGAACGACCTGTGCGGCCCAGCCGTCGCGATATGTCTGTGAATGTTCTGTGCGGCCCAGCCGTCGCGATATGTCTGTGAATGTTCTGTGCAGCACAGCCGTCGCGATATGTCTGTGAATGTTCTGTGCGGCACAGCCGTCGCGATATGTCTGTGAATGTTCTGTGCGGCCCAGCCGTCGCGATATGTCTGTGAATGTTCTGTGCGGCCCAGCCGTCGCGATATGTCTGTGAACGATCTGTGCAGCACAGCCGTCGCGATATGTCTGTGAACGATGTTCTTCACAGACATATTGTGTGTACACAATTGATCGGACTATATATATCGTTCAGTGTGTACCCAGCTTCCGACTCACCGCACACAGATATAAGCCGTTTTATCACATTGTGACTAAGGCTCGCAGTGATAAATACGCTCTGCTCACGCGCGGTGTGGCGCACCAGGACGTATCTGTGTGGATGTTATACAATGGCAGTATACTAATGCAGTTTACAGCTAGTGGCGTTTTCTATGTTTTGTGGAGAATGGATCATACTGAAGCCACGTCAGGGTAATAGAGGGACAGATAATACCCTGAAGCCACGTCGGGGTAATAGAGGGACAGATAATACCCTGAAGCCACGTCGGGGTAATAGAGGGACAGATAATACCCTGAAGCCACGTCGGGGTAATAGAGGGACAGATAATACCCTGAAGCCACGTCGGGGTAATAGAGGGACAGATAATACCCTGAAGCCACGTCGGGGTAATAGAGGGACAGATAATACCTTGAAGCCACGTCGGGGTAATAGAGGGACATATAATACCCTGAAGCCACGTCGGGGTAATAGAGGGACATATAATACCCTGAAGCCACGTCGGGGTAATAGAGGGACAGATAATACCCTGAAGCCACGTCGGGGTAATAGAGGGACAGATAATACCCTGAAGCCACGTCGGGGTAATAGAGGGACAGATAATACCCTGAAGCCACGTCGGGGTAATAGAGGGACAGATAATACCCTGAAGCCACGTCGGGGTAATAGAGGGACAGATAATACCCTGAAGCCACGTCGGGGTAATAGAGGGACAGATAATACCTTGAAGCCACGTCGGGGTAATAGAGGGACATATAATACCCTGAAGCCACGTCGGGGTAATAGAGGGACATATAATACCCTGAAGCCACGTCGGGGTAATAGAGGGACAGATAATACCCTGAAGCCACGTCGGGGTAATAGAGGGACAGATAATACCCTGAAGCCACGTCGGGGTAATAGAGGGACAGATAATACCCTGAAGCCACGTCGGGGTAATAGAGGGACAGATAATACCCTGAAGCCACGTCGGGGTAATAGAGGGACAGATAATACCCTGAAGCCACGTCGGGGTAATAGAGGGACAGATAATACCCTGAAGCCACGTCGGGGTAATAGAGGGACAGATAATACCCTGAAGCCACGTCGGGGTAATAGAGGGACAGATAATACCCTGAAGCCACGTCGGGGTAATAGAGGGACAGATAATACCCTGAAGCCACGTCGGGGTAATAGAGGGACAGATAATACCCTGAAGCCACGTCGGGGTAATAGAGGGACAGATAATACCCTGAAGCCACGTCGGGGTAATAGAGGGACAGATAATACCCTGAAGCCACGTCGGGGTAATAGAGGGACAGATAATACCCTGAAGCCACGTCGGGGTAATAGAGGGACAGATAATACCCTGAAGCCACGTCGGGGTAATAGAGGGACAGATAATACCCTGAAGCCACGTCGGGGTAATAGAGGGACAGATAATACCCTGAAGCCACGTCGGGGGTAATAGAGGGACAGATAATACCCTGAAGCCACGTCGGGGTAATAGAGGGACAGATAATACCCTGAAGCCACGTCGGGGTAATAGAGGGACAGATAATACCCTGAAGCCACGTCGGGGTAATAGAGGGACAGATAATACCCTGAAGCCACGTCGGGGTAATAGAGGGACAGATAATACCCTGAAGCCACGTCGGGGTAATAGAGGGACAGATAATACCCTGAAGCCACGTCGGGGTAATAGAGGGACAGATAATACCCTGAAGCCACGTTGGGGTAATAGAGGGACAGATAATACCCTGAAGCCACGTTGGGGTAATAGAGGGACAGATAATACGACACAAGTCGTATAATAAACCCCAAATCTTCCTTCTCTGCTGCAGCGTTGTTTACCCCAGGTTCCGTTGTGTTACACACAGATAAGTATTGCATAGCAGATTGATCAGTGTAGTCTCGTGATGCGGATTTGTCGCATGCTGTGCTTGCTGGCGCGTCATGGCGTATTGAGGCTAGGTGTATCTGTATGGGGATGTGATATACGTCGTCCGTATCATTTTACAGTTAGTGGCTATTTCTCCTTCATCCACAGGGGCCACTGGAGCGCAGATACAATGGGGTTATAGTAGGCAGTAACTGGGAGCTGGCACTTTAAATTAATAACCATGTGACTAGCTCCTCCCCTACTATGTCCCCCCTCCAAGCCAGTCATATTTTAGTGCCCGAGTGAGCTGGTCACTTGGCTCTTCTCTGAAGATTTTTTTATTTCTTTTTATTATTTTTTTATTATTCTTACTTACACTCACAGACTGGCAGCTCTGCCACTGCCAGTCTGCACCGCGGGAGCTGCCGGCGGGGTCCCATCGCAGCTGCGTGCGGCTCGGGATGGGCCTCGGCTGAAGGAGACACTGAGCTCTCCGGAGCTGGCCGGACACCGCTGCTTGCGGTGCGTGTTGGGGCCGCTCCGTCGGCAGAAGATTCCGGCAGCACGGCAGCGGTAACAAACAGTGGCCGGACACCGCTGCGTGCGGCGCGTGTTGGGGCCACTCCGTCGACAGAGGCCGGACACCGCTATGTGCGGCGCGTGTCGGGGCCACTCCATCATCTGCAAGCAGTGGTGAGTAAACACCCCCCCTTCACATTGATATATGATTTATCTATTACATTACACATTTACTGGTGCAATATGCTCGAAGTAATATGTTTATTCCTTCAGTGTGCCACTGTATAATCTCATGTGTCTGGAGTGGGTCAGATTATAACCAGAGGCGCCTTTTCTGGTTCAAATTCGGCGCCATTAAGGGGGGGGCGGAGCTTCTGTGTGCTATGCACAGCGCCCGCTCTGTACAGCGGCTCAGCGCTCCCCGCTCGCGACACACATTGCCGGCGGGGGATGCAGGGCGCTCACCGGGCGGGTTCGTTTAAATTTGGCGCCAGAGCGGGGGGCGGAGCTAACTCCTGCTCGGTACAGCGAGCGCGCCCCTGCCGCTGCACGCTTTGCCGGCAGGGGATACAGGGCGCTCACCGCTCCGGGTAAACTACAGGCTCCCGCGCTGTACAGCGGGCTCAGCGCCCCGCTCCCCAGCCACTGCAATCCCGCTCTGTACAGCAGGCTCCCTGCTCCCCGCTCCCCACACGCATTGCCGGAGGGGGATACAGGGCGCTCACCGCTTCGTGGAACTGAAGCGGGTTAGTTAAGTTTTGGGGGCCGACCTAATTCCGCTCTGCACAAGCGGGCTCCCTGCTCCATGTCCACTTCACGCATTGCTGGAGGGAGAGTCAGGGAGCTCACCGCTTCATTTAATGTTTGAACTGGGAGGGGGAGGAGCTTAATCCTGCTTTGCTCAGCGGGCTCCCCGCTCCCCAGCACACACACATGGATTAGAGCCTGCTCTATATCAGGGGCTCATTAATGCATCATCATTATAAAGAGCTTTTATAGCTTGGAGGCCATAATAGTGGAGCATATTATGCATAGGAACCCAGGTTCACATATCACCCTCTACCCAATTAGCTTATATATATATATATATATATATATATTATAGAATAGACTGCTCCGGCACTCCATATAGTCCAATGCTGGACTAGTCTTGCTCTGGTGCCCTCCCCGACCGGGAACCCCTGCACCCCCCTATATATATATATATATATATATATATATATATATATATATATACTGTTACAATACCATATATAGTGGCAATGTTTTATTATAAGACAGACCTGGTTTCACATTAGCTCCGCCTTGCCACATAACTTTTCCCCCGGCTTTTCTCGCAGACTGGACGCCATTTTGGGAAACCAGCAGAGCCTTCGAGAAACATGTATTGCGTCTTCCTAATTTAGCAGTACTCTACATACAGGGCGGGTGTTACCTTCCCTTTATTATTCCTTTGTTTCACTTAATAATAATAATACTGGTTGTAATTTGGGGAATGTGTGTGGCAGCAGACAAACAGTCGCTGTGGCTCAGTACGCTAGTAGCGGGTATCTGAACAGGGAGACCAGGGTTTGAATCCCGACAAACACCTACTTTTAAGTTCCTATAGCCTAGTGGCTAAAACTCCTGTCCCGCAACGCTACCGGCTCAAGTCTCGGCTGCTTCAGAATGTTTATTTGAAACGTGTCAGTCACTGCACGTTATAGTGCAGCCATTACATAGGGCCACGCTTATTTAACCCACCTTTTCTCCTTTCGTTCGTATCACCTGGGACAGTCGGAGAAATCCCTGTTAGGTGGGCATGGTGCGATGGAGCCATCTGCTCAGCCCTCCACGCAGCTGCAGGACGCTCCGGTTGGAACAGCTCGGCTTATGCAGGTAATGTCGCTGTTACCCAGAGACCTTGTGCGTCATTTCACCTCTCCAGGTTTCTAAAGGGAGCTTGCTAACCTCCATGTTACAGTGGCCTTTCTTATAGGAGGCAAGCCATGTCCAGGATTCTGAGGGTGTCTGTTTTCGGTGGAGTCTGAACCAGTATCTCAGGATATCGAGGAGCATTTTACAGCAGTAGGTCTGGTACTGCAGGTAAAGGAGTCGGACAATTCACGTACCTCGGAGTTCGGCTCCAATGAAGAAATAATAACGACTTGTCCAGTGTCGAATGAGCTGGATATGCTCCAGTCGGAGGCCTGGAGACATCCGAATGCACAATTTCAGGTATCAAACATGGTTTGTTTTCCTATCCTTTCCCCGCAGATAGCAGGAAACGATATCAGACCTCTCCAAGGGTATACCCCTCGATGTATCGCCGGTCCAAGAAGCTGCCGTTTCCTGGGGCAACCTTGCTGAGGGAGCCATCTGAGAGAAATATACGGCAGCAGAGGTTCTACCTTGTCCGGAGCAGGTAGGTTGTGAAACAATTGTCCTCTAAGATACCGGATGGTTTGCATCAGTATCACCTGATTCCTTGGGCAGATCAGAGTCTCGATTCTGCTTTATTTTCCTTTGAGGTCTCCAGGGTCGTCTGTATACTCTGAGCCTGCATTTCCGCTTGGGCTGTCTTAACCCGACGACCTCTGGGGCTGCGACAGTGACAGGCGGATATTGAATCCTAAGAGCAGCAGGTTCATTATGGGCCTGGTCGGGAAGGATCTTCCTGCCTGGGTCTCCTCTTAGGCATTGGGGGTAAGTAAATTTTTTTTTTTTCCCCCTACTGCTGCTCCAGCTCCAGGAAGGACCTATACCGGTCTTTCCTTTAGATCTTTCCGTGCCCTTTCCAGGTTTCGAGTCCATGACGGGGGCGGTATTTCCGTCACCAAGGGATCTCAAAGTAAGACAGAGGTTCGGCGTCCTCGAACCAGCCTGATTGTAGGTCCTCCAACGCACCCACCGCAGGATGCTTGGGTGTAGGATTCGCATCACGGGCGGTTACATACTCGATTTTGGTGTCCAACCGCCTCAGGGGTCCCTCACCATGGGTCTGCCGGTTTAAGACGACAGGAGAGTCATGCTGCAGGCGGCGTTCCAGATGCTTCTAACCGCAAGGGTGCGGTTCCCGGTTCTGCACATCATTGGAATCGGTGCATTTTCTCAAGCCTTTGCTTTTTTACCTGTTCTGGAACCAGATGGCTCGGCCAGGCCTATTCTGAACTTAGAATCCTTTCAGTCTGGGATTGCTAGTTTGAAGAAAAAAAGGGGTTTTACAGGCATTGGGGATGCCTGTTTACTGGTTTCCATTGGGCTTCCTCATCGGTCTTTTCTCCGAGTCGTACTACAGGATGCTCATTTCCACCGTTAGACCTTTCCATTCGGTCTCTCTTCCACTCCCTCCGTGTTCATGAGGGTCACCGACTGGCCCTACTTCAAAGGCAGGGAGTGACGGTTGTTTCCCTACCTGGACAATCTACTGCTGGAAACCCACTCTGCAGATTAGGTTGCTTCTGGATATCTGGAGAATCCAGGGTCTTCTGATTCGACACGGGTCCCATTTATGCTCCTCGTATTGTTTTTTTTTTGTTTTTTTTCCTGTGTTTAGGGCTGGTCCTCAACTCGGCCCGTCAGAGGTTTTTTTCCTTCCTCGGGACCAGTTCCTCTCTCTCTCGCTCTCTCTTCAGTCAAGTTACGGCGCTGAGAGGTCGCCTACATTCTACTTTGACCAGAGGACGACAGTCTTCATTCCAGGTCAGGCACCCAGGGGAGTGGACATTCCCCGAAGTTTTGTCAGCGGGTCCACTGTGGGCGAAGAATTCGGATCGTCCTCGGGGCGTTCCGACTGACTCTTCTACCCCTTACTACTCTCGGACGTGAGCTCTGGCGGAAGTAGCCGGGGATGCCCTCACGGCTCCATGGAGTTTCTGGTTAGTCTATCTTTCCTCCTTTTCTGTTTCTACCTCACTTTCTGCAACACATAAAGGGAGAATGCGCGCTAATCCTCCCGGGGACTCCAGTCTGGCCGCGCAAGACTTGAAAATTTACCCTACATCTGTTGTCAGTAGGGGAGCCTTGACTCATACCTCTGCGGGACTGTCTATTTCAACAGGTTTCGTTTAACGGCGTGGCTGTTCGCGAGGCCTCAGAAGTAAGGAGTTCCCTAGTTCGGTTATACCTACTGGGCTCCGTTTTCGGATGTCGGTTACCTCTTCTCGCTTTTGCCACTTTTGGATATTTTATGTGGCTTGGTGTGGATGACGAGGGCTTTTCCCTTTTTGGTTTTTCCTTCAGCCGCCGCCTTTGGTTTCTACGGGTGTTTTGCTCAGCTGCGCTTCGACTAGGTTAACCTGAAGTTCAGGTCTCTACTCTTTCGGTTCTCTTCCAAGGGATATTAGCCTGACTGCCGGAAGTTCGGGTTTTCTTGCAGGGAGTACTCTACTGGCAATCCCACCTTGCGCATAAGGTTATGGCTGAGCTTCATTCTCAGCTGTCATTGCTTCCAGGGGTGATGTCCGCTTTTCATATAAATCTGACACTTGTGTTTTCGGCCCTCTCGGCGGTTTCACCGGCTACTTGACAATTGGATGTTGTCAGGGCTCTCCGACTCTCTGTACAAAGGTTTTCGGCTTTTCGACAAATTGATTTCTTCTTTGTTCTGTACGATGCTTCCGTCCTAAATGGCCGGGGTCCCAGCGGCCGTTGGGTCGTGGGATACGTCTGACCATCAGACAGTCTTATTTGACGGTTGCTCGAGAGCCTCCGTTTTCCGTTTCGGCGCACTCCACGCGCTCTGAGGGACCTTCGGGGGCGGCTGCCCACGGGGTTTCCGTGAATCCTTTATGTTGCGATGCCGCTTAGTCGGGACATCATACGTTTATCACATTTTACGGATTTGACATTTTTGCGGCCTGTGTGTCACAGGTTGGCCGAGCGGTTTTGCAGGACTCTCAGCGCTCTCCCTCCCGTCTTGGGAGCTCTGGGACGTCCCCATTGTATCTGCACTCCAGTGGCCCCTAGTGGATGAAGGAGAAATCAGGATTTTGGTACTTACCGATAAATCCCTTTCTCCGATTCCACAGGGGCCACTGGACGCCCACCCAGCGCTGTTTCCTCCTTCTACACTTATTGGGTTGCAGGTCACTGTGTGACTACGTGTTTTGTTCCTATTACCCTATCACTATGTTTTCAGGTTTCCTGGGTATTATCTTGTTTTACTTGGCTTAGCGAACCTCCTCTACTTTGACGTTGGTCTTTTCCAGCTCTCCTCGGGCACAGTTTTAACTAGACTGGCTTGGAGGGGGGACATAGTAGGGGAGGAGCTAGTCACATGGTTATTAATTTAAAGTGCCAGCTCCCAGTTACTGCCTACTATATCCCCATTGTATCTGCACTCCAGTGGCCCCTGTGGAATCGGAGAAAGGGATTTATCGGTAAGTACCAAAATCCTGATTTCTAGGCTTGGCTGAGAATAGAATATAGTAAAGCCTAGTCAGGGGAGGAATCTTCCTTTAATCCACATGTTAGCCCATGTTTCAGATATTCGTTTATCGGCAAAGATGGCGGATTCCTCGCAGAGAGCAGCCATTTCCACTGTCTGCAATTTCTCCTCTTCTGTATCTTCAGGATGGGATGCTACCTTCCCTGTATCTTCAGGATGGGATGCTTCCTTCCCTCCAACTCATTGTCTGTATCTTCAGGATGGGATGCTACCTTCCCTGTATCTTCAGGGTGGGATGCTACCTTTCCTGTATCTTCAAGGTGGGATGCTACCTTTCCTGTATCTTCAGGGTGGGATGCTACCTTTCCTGTATCTTCAGGGTGGCATGCTACCTTTCCTGTATCTTCAGGGTGGCATGCTACCTTTCCTGTATCTTCAGGGTGGCATGCTACCTTTCCTGTATCTTCAGGGTGGCATGCTACCTTCCCTGTATCTTTAGGGTGGCATGCTACCTTCCCTCCAACTCATTGTCTGTATCTTCAGGATGGGAGGCTACCTTCCCTCCAGCTCATTGTCTGTATCTTCAGGATGGGATGCTACCTTCCCTGTATCTTCAGGATGGGATGCTGCCTTGCCTCCAACTCATTGTCCGTAACTTCAGGATGGGATGCTACCTTCCCAGTATCTTCAGGATGGGATGCTACCTTCCCCGTATCTTCAGGATGGGATGCTACCTTCCCTCCAACTCATTGTTTGTATCTTCAGGATGGGATGCTACCTTCCCCGCATCTTCAGGATGAGATGCTACCTTCCCTGTATCTTCAGGATGGGATGCTACCTTCCCTGTATCTTCAGGGTGGGATGCTACCTTCCCTGTATCTTCAGGGTGGCATGTTACCTTCCCTGTATCTTCAGGGTGGCATGCTACCTTCCCTGTATCTTCAGGATGGCATGCTACCTTCCCTGTATTTTTAGGATGGCATGCTACCTTCCCTGTATCTTTAGGGTGGCATGCTACCTTCCCTGTATCTTTAGGATGGCATGCTACCTTCCCTGTATCTTTAGGATGGCATGCTACCTTCCCTGTATCTTTAGGATGGCATGCTACCTTCCCTGTATCTTCAGGATGGCATGCTACCTTCCCTGTATCTTCAGGATGGCATGCTACCTTCCCTGTATCTTCAGGATGGCATGCTACCTTCCCTGTATCTTCAGGATGGCATGCTACCTTCCCTGTATCTTCAGGATGGCATGCTACCTTCCCTGTATCTTCAGGATGGCATGCTACCTTCCCTGTATCTTCAGGATGGGATGCTACCTTCCCCGTATCTTCAGGATGGGATGCTACCTTCCCTGTATCTTCAGGATGGGATGCTGCCTTGCCTCCAACTCATTGTCCGTAACTTCAGGATGGGATGCTACCTTCCCCGTATCTTCAGGATGGGATGCTACCTTCCCTCCAACTCATTGTTTGTATCTTCAGGATGGGATGCTACCTTCCCCGCATCTTCAGGAGGAGATGCTACCTTCCCCGTATCTTCAGGATGGGATGCTACCTTCCCTGTATCTTCAGGGTGGGATGCTACCTTCCCTGTATCTTCAGGGTGGGATGCTACCTTCCCTGTATCTTCAGGGTGGGATGCTACCTTCCCTCCAACTCATTGTATCTTCAGGATGGGATGCTACTTTCCCTGTATCTTCAGGATGGGATGCTGCCTTGCCTCCAACTCATTGTCCGTAACTTCAGGATGGGATGCTACCTTCCCCGTATCTTCAGGATGGGATGCTACCTTCCCCGAATCTTCAGGATGGGATGCTACCTTCCCCGTATCTTCATGATGGGATGCTACCTTCTCCGTATCTTCAGGATGGGATGCTACCTTCCCCGTATCTTCAGGATAGGATGCTGCCTTCCCTCCAACTCATTGTCTGTATCTTCAGGATGGGAGGCTACCTTCCCTCCAGCTCATTGTCTGTATCTTCAGGATGGGATGCTGCCTTCCCTGTATCTTCAGGATGGGATGCTGCCTTGCCTCCAACTCATTGTCCGTAACTTCAGGATGGGATGCTACCTTCCCCGTATCTTCAGGATGGGATGCTACCTTCCCCGTATCTTCAGGATGGGATGCTACCTTCCCTGTATCTTCAGGATGGGATGCTGCCTTGCCTCCAACTCATTGTCCGTAACTTCAGGATGGGATGCTACCTTCCCAGTATCTTCAGGATGGGATGCTACCTTCCCCGTATCTGCAGGATGGGATGCTACCTTCCCTCCAACTCATTGTTTGTATCTTCAGGATGGGATGCTACCTTCCCCGTATCTTCAGGATGGGATGCTACCTTCCCTGTATCTTCAGGATGGGATGCTACCTTCCCTGTATCTTCAGGGTGGGATGCTACCTTCCCTGTATCTTCAGGGTGGGATGCTACCTTCCCTGTATCTTCAGGGTGGGATGCTACCTTCCCTGTATCTTCAGGGTGGGATGCTACCTTCCCTGTATCTTCAGGGTGGGATGCTACCTTCCCTGTATCTTCAGGGTGGGATGCTACCTTCCCTGTATCTTCAGGGTGGGATGCTACCTTCCCTGTATCTTCAGGACGGGATGCTACCTTCCCTGTATCTTCAGGACGGGATGCTACCTTCCCCGTGTCTTCAGGATGGGATGCCACCTTCCCCGTATCTTCAGGATGGGATGCTACCTTCCCTGTATCTTCAGGATGGGATGCTGCCTTGCCTCCAACTCATTGTCCGTAACTTCAGGATGGGATGCTACCTTCCCCGTATCTTCAGGATGGGATGCTACCTTCCCTCTAACTCATTGTTTGTATCTTCAGGATGGGATGCTACCTTCCCCGAATCTTCAGGATGGGATGCTACCTTCCCCGTATCTTCATGATGGGATGCTACCTTCTCCGTATCTTCAGGATGGGATGCTACCTTCCCCGTATCTTCAGGATAGGATGCTGCCTTCCCTCCAACTCATTGTCTGTATCTTCAGGATGGGAGGCTACCTTCCCTCCAGCTCTTTGTCTGTATCTTCAGGATGGGATGCTACCTTCCCTGTATCTTCAGGATGGGATGCTGCCTTGCCTCCAACTCATTGTCCGTAACTTCAGGATGGGATGCTACCTTCCCCGTATCTTCAGGATGGGATGCTACCTTCCCCGTATCTTCAGGATGGGATGCTACCTTCCCTGTATCTTCAGGATGGGATGCTGCCTTGCCTCCAACTCATTGTCCGTAACTTCAGGATGGGATGCTACCTTCCCAGTATCTTCAGGATGGGATGCTACCTTCCCCGTATCTTCAGGATGGGATGCTACCTTCCCTCCAACTCATTGTTTGTATCTTCAGGATGGGATGCTACCTTCCCCGCATCTTCAGGATGAGATGCTACCTTCCCCGTATCTTCAGGATGGGATGCTACCTTCCCTGTATCTTCAGGGTGGGATGCTACCTTCCCTGTATCTTCAGGGTGGGATGCTACCTTCCCTGTATCTTCAGGGTGGGATGCTACCTTCCCTGTATCTTCAGGGTGGGATGCTACCTTCCCTGTATCTTCAGGGTGGGATGCTACCTTCCCTGTATCTTCAGGGTGGGATGCTACCTTCCCTGTATCTTCAGGGTGGGATGCTACCTTCCCTGTATCTTCAGGGTGGGATGCTACCTTCCCTGTATCTTCAGGGTGGGATGCTACCTTCCCTACAACTCATTGTATCTTCAGGACGGGATGCTACCTTCCCCGTGTCTTCAGGATGGGATGCCACCTTCCCCGTGTCTTCAGGATGGGATGCCACCTTCCCCGTGTCTTCAGGATGGGATGCCACCTTCCCCGTGTCTTCAGGATGGGATGCTACCTTCCCCGTATCTTCAGGATGGGATGCCACCTTCCCCGTATCTTCAGGATGGGATGCCACCTTCCCCGTATCTTCAGGATGGGATGCCACCTTCCCCGTATCTTCAGGATGGGATGCCACCTTCCCCGTATCTTCAGGATGGGATGCCACCTTCCCCGTATCTTCAGGATGGGATGCTACCTTCCCCGTATCTTCAGGATGGGATGCCACCTTCCCCGTGTCTTCAGGACGGGATGCCACCTTACCCGTGTCTTCAGGACGGGATGCCACCTTCCCCGTGTCTTCAGGACGGGATGCCACCTTCCCCGTATCTTCAGGATGGGATGCCACCTTCCCCCGTATCTTCAGTATGGGATGCCACCTTCCCCGTATCTTCAGGATGGGATGCTACCTTCCCCGTATCTTCAGGATGGGATGCTACCTTCCCCGTATCTTCAGGATGGGATGCTACCTTCCCTGTATCTTCAGGATGGGATGCCACCTTCCCCGTATCTTCAGGATGGGATGCTACCTTCCCCGTATCTTCAGGATGGGATGCTACCTTCCCCGTATCTTCAGGATGGGATGCTACCTTCCGTCCAGCTCACTGGACGAGATGCAATTCTTTTTCTTGCTTGCAGTCACTAGACGGCTGGGACACTACGGCTTGCGGTAAAGTACGATCCCCCGGCAGCTGTTTCAGTAGGAGCATGGCGCATTTAAGTGGTCTATAATCGGGCAGCCTAGTGGGAATACACAGATAAAGATATACATGCTTTATATCTCGGTGTGTTATCTGTCAGTACACAGGGATAATGACACAGGGATACTGCAATAAAAATACACAATAGGTAGCTCCTATTCACTTGTGTCATTAGGGATAAGACAACGCTTAATTGAGTTAATTGTTTGATCATCACAATCTAAAGGTGTATCATTTCATATGCGTATCTGTGCGGTAATAGATATATCAGTGTAAGCTGCAATATATAAGAAGCTGTTAATAAATATTATGTAGCTGTAATGAGAGAAGGGAATGTATCCGGTAACGGGATTTCATGTTTTTTGTAGCGGTTACAGCCCTCAGGGTCTCCCCCTATTATTTCTCAATACTGTTGTGTAATTCCCTTTAAGCTACTGTGTAGCAGGCTGCCAGTGACCATGAACGCACGGATACCAGGCCGCCATATGCCCTGGCATTCCCTAGGTAACAGGAGAGGGTGAGTCAGAACTAGAAGAGCGCTGTACCCATGGCGTAACGGGGTGTGATCTCTGGGGACAAATAAACAGAATGATCCAAAGCATGAAATCAGCCAGGTTATGGGAAGGCCAAGTAATCAGCCTGTTCTTTCTCCTGGTGTCATACTGTGAGCTGGATCTCATTACACATGTGCTGTCCCTTCCTGTCTCCAGTTCCAGATATTTATTCCAATGGTGAACAAGGTGCTGCTGAAACACCGAATCTTACACCAGCGCTATGAAGTCCTTACATGCAGGATCTTAAAGGTACGCAAAGGATCTTAATGTAATTGTATCTGGTGACAAAGTATGGGTATGTGTCCTTCCACTCCCTCATCCGCCCACTAGGAGGCGCTGCTCCTACATAACATTCCTGTAAATGTAGTGTTGTGTCCTTCCACTCCCTCATCCGCCCACTAGGAGGCGCTGCTCCTACATAACATTCCTGTAAGTGTAGTGTTGTGTCCTTCTACTCCCTCATCCGCCCACTGGGAGGCGCTGCTCCTATATAACATTCCTGTAAGTGTAGTGTTGTGTCCTTCCACTCCCTCATCTGCCCACTAGGAGGCGCTGCTCCTACATAACATTCCTGTAAGTGTAGTGTTGTGTCCTTCTACTCCCTCATCCGCCCACTGGGAGGCGCTGCTCCTATATAACATTCCTGTAAGTGTAGTGTTGTCCTTCCACTCCCTCATCTGCCACTAGGAGGCGCTGCTTCTACATAACATTCCTGTAAGTGTAGTGTTGTCCTTCCACTCCCTCATCTGCCCACTAGGAGGCGCTGCTCCTACATAACATTCCTGTAAGTGTAGTGCTGTTTCCTTCCACTCCCTCATCCGCCCACTAGGAGGCGCTGCTCCTACATATCGTTCCTGTAAGTGTAGTGTTGTGTCCTTCTACTCCCTCATCTGCCACTAGGAGGCGCTGCTCCTACATAACATTCCTGTAAATGTAGTGTTGTGTCCTTCTACTCCCTCATCCGCCCACTGGAAGGCGCTGCTCCTACATAACATTCCTGTAAGTGTAGTGTTGTCCTTCTACTTCCTCATCTGCCCACTAGGAGGCGCTGCTCCTACATAACATTCCTGTAAGTGTAGTGTTGTGTCCTTCTACTCCCTCATCTGCCCACTAGGAGGCGCTGCTCCTACATAACATTCCTGTAAGTGTAGTGTTGTGTCCTTCTACTCCCTCATCCGCCCACTAGGAGGCGCTGCTCCTACATAACATTCCTGTAAGTGTAGTGTTGTGTCCTTCCACTCCCTCATCTGCCCACTAGGAGGCGCTGCTCCTACATAACATTCCTGTAAGTGTAGTGTTGTGTCCTTCTACTCCCTCATCTGCCCACTAGGAACGCGCTGCTCCTACATAACATTCCTGTAAGTGTAGTGTTGTGTCCTTCCACTCCCTCATCTGCCCACTAGGAGGCGCTGCTCCTACATAACATTCCTGTAAGTGTAGTGTTGTCCTTCTACTTCCTCATCTGCCCACTAGGAGGCGCTGCTCCTACATAACATTCCTGTAAGTGTAGTGTTGTGTCCTTCTACTCCCTTATCTGCCCACTAGGAGGCGCTGCTCCTACATAACATTCCTGTAAGTGTAGTGTTGTGTCCTTCTACTCCCTCATCCGCCCACTAGGAGGCGCTGCTCCTACATAACATTCCTGTAAGTGTAGTGTTGTATCCTTCTACTCCCTCATCTGCCCACTAGGAGGCGCTGCTCCTACATAACATTCCTGTAAGTGTAGTGTTGTGTCCTTCTACTCCCTCATCTGCCCACTAGGAGGCGCTGCTCCTACATAACATTCCTGTAAGTGTAGTGTTGTGTCCTTCTACTCCCTCATCTGCCCACTAGGAGGCGCTGCTCCTACATAACATTCCTGTAAGTGTAGTGTTGTCCTTCTACTCCCTCATCCACCCACTAGGAGGCGCTGCTCCTACATAACATTCCTGTAAGTGTAGTGTTGTCCTTCTACTCCCTCATCCGCCCACTAGGAGGCGCTGCTCCTACATAACATTCCTGTAAGTGTAGTGTTGTGTCCTTCCACTCCCTCATCCGCCCACTAGGAGGCGCTGCTCCTACATAACATTCCTGTAAGTGTAGTGTTGTCCTTCCACTCCCTCATCCTCCCACTAGGAGGCGCTCCTACATAACATTCCTGTAAGTGTAGTGTTGTGTCCTTCTACTCCCTCATCTGCCCACTAGGAGGCGCTGCTCCTACATAACATTCCTGTAAGTGTAGTGTTGTGTCCTTCCACTCCCTCATTTCCCCACTAGGAGGCGCTGCTCCTACATAACATTCCTGTAAGTGTAGTGTTGTGTCCTTCTACTCCGTTATTCGCCCACTAGGAGGCACTGCTCCTACATAACATTCCTGTAAGTGTAGTGTTGTGTCCTTCCACTCCCTCTTCTGCCACTAGGAGGCGCTGCTCCTACATAACATTCCTGTAAGTGTAGTGTTGTCCTTCTAATCCCTCATCTGCCCACTAGGAGGCGCTGCTCCTACATTACGTTCCTGTAAGTGTAGTGTTGTCCTTCCACTCCCTCATCTGCCACTAGGAGGCGCTGCTCCTACATAACATTCCTGTAAGTGTAGTGTTGTGTCCTTCTACTCCCTCGTCCGCCCACTAGGAGGTGCTGCTCCTACATAACATTCCTGTGAGTGTAGTGTTGTGTCCTTCCACTCCCTCATCTGCCACTAGGAGGCGCTGCTCCTACATAACATTCCTGTAAGTGTAGTGTTGTGTCCTTCTACTTCCTCATCTGCCCACTAGGAGGCGCTGCTCCTACATAACATTCCTGTAAGTGTAGTGTTGTGTCCTTCCACTCCCTCATCCGCCCACTAGGAGGTGCTGCTCCTACATAACATTCCTGTAAGTGTAGTGTTGTCCTTCTACTTCCTCATCTGCCCACTAGGAGGCGCTGCTCCTACATAACATTCCTGTAAGTGTAGTGTTGTGTCCTTCTACTCCCTCATCTGCCCACTAGGAGGCGCTGCTCCTACATAACATTCCTGTAAGTGTAGTGTTGTGTCCTTCTACTCCCTCATCCGCCCACTAGGAGGCGCTGCTCCTACATAACATTCCTGTAAGTGTAGTGTTGTGTCCTTCCACTCCCTCATCTGCCCACTAGGAGGCGCTGCTCCTACATAACATTCCTGTAAGTGTAGTGTTGTGTCCTTCTACTCCCTCATCTGCCCACTAGGAACGCGCTGCTCCTACATAACATTCCTGTAAGTGTAGTGTTGTGTCCTTCCACTCCCTCATCTGCCCACTAGGAGGCGCTGCTCCTACATAACATTCCTGTAAGTGTAGTGTTGTCCTTCTACTTCCTCATCTGCCCACTAGGAGGCGCTGCTCCTACATAACATCCCTGTAAGTGTAGTGTTGTGTCCTTCTACTCCCTTATCTGCCCACTAGGAGGCGCTGCTCCTACATAACATTCCTGTAAGTGTAGTGTTGTGTCCTTCTACTCCCTCATCCGCCCACTAGGAGGCGCTGCTCCTACATAACATTCCTGTAAGTGTAGTGTTGTATCCTTCTACTCCCTCATCTGCCCACTAGGAGGCGCTGCTCCTACATAACATTCCTGTAAGTGTAGTGTTGTGTCCTTCTACTCCCTCATCTGCCCACTAGGAGGCGCTGCTCCTACATAACATTCCTGTAAGTGTAGTGTTGTGTCCTTCTACTCCCTCATCTGCCCACTAGGAGGCGCTGCTCCTACATAACATTCCTGTAAGTGTAGTGTTGTGTCCTTCTACTCCCTCATCTGCCCACTAGGAGGCGCTGCTCCTACATAACATTCCTGTAAGTGTAGTGTTGTCCTTCTACTCCCTCATCCACCCACTAGGAGGCGCTGCTCCTACATAACATTCCTGTAAGTGTAGTGTTGTCCTTCTACTCCCTCATCTGCCCACTAGGAGGCGCTGCTCCTACATAACATTCCTGTAAGTGTACTGTTGTGTCCTTCCACTCCCTCATTTCCCCACTAGAAGGCGCTGCTCCTACATAACATTCCTGTAAGTGTAGTGTTGTCCTTCTACTCCCTCATCCGCCCACTAGGAGGCGCTGCTCCTACATAACATTCCTGTAAGTGTAGTGTTGTGTCCTACTACTCCCTCATCCGCCCACTAGGAGGCGCTGCTCCTACATAACATTCCTGTAAGTGTACTGTTGTGTCCTTCTACTCCCTCATCCGCCCACTAGGAGGCGCTGCTCCTACATAACATTCCTGTAAGTGTAGTGTTGTCCTTCTACTCCCTCATCTGCCCACTAGGAGGCGCTGCTCCTACATAACATTCCTGTAAGTGTAGTGTTGTCCTTCCACTCCCTCATTTCCCCACTAGAAGGCGCTGCTCCTACATAACATTCCTGTAAGTGTAGTGTTGTCCTTCTACTCCCTCATCCGCCCACTAGGAGGCGCTGCTCCTACATAACATTCCTGTAAGTGTAGTGTTGTGTCCTTCCACTCCCTCATCCGCCCACTAGGAGGCGCTGCTCCTACATAACATTCCTGTAAGTGTAGTGTTGTCCTTCCACTCCCTCATCCTCCCACTAGGAGGCGCTCCTACATAACATTCCTGTAAGTGTAGTGTTGTGTCCTTCCACTCCCTCATCTGCCCACTAGGAGGCGCTGCTCCTACATAACATTCCTGTAAGTGTAGTGTTGTGTCCTTCCACTCCCTCATTTCCCCACTAGGAGGCGCTGCTCCTACATAACATTCCTGTAAGTGTAGTGTTGTGTCCTTCTACTCCCTCATCTGCCCACTAGGAGGCGCTGCTCCTACATAACATTCCTGTAAGTGTAGTGTTGTGTCCTTCTACTCCCTCATCTGCCCACTAGGAGGCGCTGCTCCTACATAACATTCCTGTAAGTGTAGTGTTGTGTCCTTCCACTCCCTCATCTGCCCACTAGGAGGCGCTGCTCCTACATAACATTCCTGTAAGTGTAGTGTTGTGTCCTTCTACTCCGTTATTCGCCCACTAGGAGGCACTGCTCCTACATAACATTCCTGTAAGTGTAGTGTTGTCCTTCTACTCCCTCATCTGCCCACTAGGAGGCGCTGCTCCTACATTACGTTCCTGTAAGTGTAGTGTTGTCCTTCCACTCCCTCATCTGCCACTAGGAGGCGCTGCTCCTACATAACATTCCTGTAAGTGTAGTGTTGTGTCCTTCTACTCCCTCGTCCGCCCACTAGGAGGTGCTGCTCCTACATAACATTCCTGTGAGTGTAGTGTTGTGTCCTTCCACTCCCTCATCTGCCACTAGGAGGCGCTGCTCCTACATAACATTCCTGTAAGTGTAGTGTTGTGTCCTTCTACTTCCTCATCTGCCCACTAGGAGGCGCTGCTCCTACATAACATTCCTGTAAGTGTAGTGTTGTGTCCTTCCACTCCCTCATCCGCCCACTAGGAGGTGCTGCTCCTACATAACATTCCTGTAAGTGTAGTGTTGTCCTTCTACTTCCTCATCTGCCCACTAGGAGACGCTGCTCCTACATAACATTCCTGTAAGTGTAGTGTTGTGTCCTTCTACTCCCTCATCTGCCCACTAGGAGGCGCTGCTCCTACATAACATTCCTGTAAGTGTAGTGTTGTGTCCTTCCACTCCCTCATCTGCCCACTAGGAGGCGCTGCTCCTACATAACATTCCTGTAAGTGTAGTGTTGTCCTTCTACTTCCTCATCTGCCCACTAGGAGGCGCTGCTCCTACATAACATTCCTGTAAGTGTAGTGTTGTGTCCTTCTACTCCCTTATCTGCCCACTAGGAGGCGCTGCTCCTACATAACATTCCTGTAAGTGTAGTGTTGTGTCCTTCTACTCCCTCATCCGCCCACTAGGAGGCGCTGCTCCTACATAACATTCCTGTAAGTGTAGTGTTGTATCCTTCTACTCCCTCATCTGCCCACTAGGAGGCGCTGCTCCTACATAACATTCCTGTAAGTGTAGTGTTGTGTCCTTCTACTCCCTCATCCGCCCACTAGGAGGCGCTGCTCCTACATAACATTCCTGTAAGTGTAGTGTTGTGTCCTTCTACTCCCTCATCTGCCCACTAGGAGGCGCTGCTCCTACATAACATTCCTGTAAGTGTAGTGTTGTGTCCTTCTACTCCCTCATCTGCCCACTAGGAGGCGCTGCTCCTACATAACATTCCTGTAAGTGTAGTGTTGTCCTTCTACTCCCTCATCCACCCACTAGGAGGCGCTGCTCCTACATAACATTCCTGTAAGTGTAGTGTTGTCCTTCTACTCCCTCATCTGCCCACTAGGAGGCGCTGCTCCTACATAACATTCCTGTAAGTGTAGTGTTGTCCTTCCACTCCCTCATTTCCCCACTAGAAGGCGCTGCTCCTACATAACATTCCTGTAAGTGTAGTGTTGTCCTTCTACTCCCTCATCCGCCCACTAGGAGGCGCTGCTCCTACGTAACATTCCTGTAAGTGTAGTGTTGTGTCCTTCCACTCCCTCATCCGCCCACTAGGAGGCGCTGCTCCTACATAACATTCCTGTAAGTGTAGTGTTGTCCTTCCACTCCCTCATCCTCCCACTAGGAGGCGCTGCTCCTACATAACATTCCTGTAAGTGTAGTGTTGTGTCCTTCCACTCCCTCATCTGCCCACTAGGAGGCGCTGCTCCTACATAACATTCCTGTAAGTGTAGTGTTGTGTCCTTCCACTCCCTCATTTCCCCACTAGGAGGCGCTGCTCCTACATAACATTCCTGTAAGTGTAGTGTTGTGTCCTTCTACTCCCTCATCTGCCCACTAGGAGGCGCTGCTCCTACATAACATTCCTGTAAGTGTAGTGTTGTGTCCTTCTACTCCCTCATCTGCCCACTAGGAGGCGCTGCTCCTACATAACATTCCTGTAAGTGTAGTGTTGTGTCCTTCCACTCCCTCATCTGCCCACTAGGAGGCGCTGCTCCTACATAACATTCCTGTAAGTGTAGTATTGTGTCCTTCTACTCCGTTATTCGCCCACGAGGAGGCACTGCTCCTACATAACATTCCTGTAAGTGTAGTGTTGTGTCCTTCCACTCCCTCTTCTGCCACTAGGAGGCGCTGCTCCTACATAACATTCCTGTAAGTGTAGTGTTGTCCTTCTACTCCCTCATCTGCCCACTAGGAGGCGCTGCTCCTACATAACGTTCCTGTAAGTGTAGTGTTGTCCTTCCACTCCCTCATCTGCCACTAGGAGGCGCTGCTCCTACATAACATTCCTGTAAGTGTAGTGTTGTGTCCTTCTACTCCCTCGTCCGCCCACTAGGAGGTGCTGCTCCTACATAACATTCCTGTGAGTGTAGTGTTGTGTCCTTCCACTCCCTCATCTGCCACTAGGAGGCGCTGCTCCTACATAACATTCCTGTAAGTGTAGTGTTGTGTCCTTCCACTCCCTCATCCGCCCACTAGGAGGCGCTGCTCCTACATAACATTCCTGTAAGTGTAGTGTTGTGTCTTTCCTCTCCCTCATCTGCCACTAGGAGGCGCTGCTCCTACATAACATTCCTGTTAGTGTAGTGTTGTGTCCTTCTACTCCCTCATCCGCCCACTAGGAGGCGCTGCTCCTACATAACATTCCTGTAAGTGTAGTGTTGTGTCCTTCCACTCCCTCATCTGCCCACTAGGAGGCGCTGCTCCTACATAACATTCCTGTAAGTGTAGTGTTGTGTCCTTCCACTCCCTCATTTACCCACTAGGAGGCGCTGCTCCTACATAACATTCCTGTAAGTGTAGTGTTGTGTCCTTCTACTCCCTCATCTGCCCACTAGGAGGCGCTGCTCCTACATAACATTCCTGTAAGTGTAGTGTTGTGTCCTTCTACTCCCTCATCTGCCCACTAGGAGGCGCTGCTCCTACATAACATTCCTGTAAGTGTAGTGTTGTGTCCTTCCACTCCCTCATCTGCCCACTAGGAGGCGCTGCTCCTACATAACATTCCTGTAAGTGTAGTATTGTGTCCTTCTACTCCGTTATTCGCCCACGAGGAGGCACTGCTCCTACATAACATTCCTGTAAGTGTAGTGTTGTGTCCTTCCACTCCCTCTTCTGCCACTAGGAGGCGCTGCTCCTACATAACATTCCTGTAAGTGTAGTGTTGTCCTTCTACTCCCTCATCCGCCCACTAGGAGGCGCTGCTCCTACATAACATTCCTGTAAGTGTGGTGTTGTGTCCTTCCACTCCCTCATCTGCCCACTAGGAGGCGCTGCTCCTACATAACATTCCTGTAAGTGTAGTGTTGTCCTTTTACTCCCTCATCTGCCCACTAGGAGGCGCTGCTCCTACATAACATTCCTGTAAGTGTAGTGTTGTGTCCTTCTACTCCCTCATCCGCCCACTAGGAGGTGCTGCTCCTACATAACATTCCTGTAAGTGTAGTGTTGTGTCCTTCCACTCCCACATCCGCCCACTAGGAGGCGCTGCTCCTACATAACAACATTCCTGTAAGTGTAGTGTTGTGTCCTTCTACTCCCTCATCCACCCACTAGGAGGCGCTGCTCCTACATAACATTCCTGTAAGTGTAGTGTTGTGTCCTTCCACTCCCTCATCTGCCCACTAGGAGGTGCTGCTCCTACATAACATTCATGTAAGTGTAGTGTTGTGTCCTTCCACTCCCTCATCTGCCCACTAGGAGGCGCTGCTCCTACATAATATTCCTGTAAGTGTAGTGTTGTGTCCTTCTACTCCCTCGTCCGCCCACTAGGAGGCGCTGCTCCTACATAACATTCCTGTAAGTGTAGTGTTGTGTACTTCCACTCCCTCATCTGCCCACTAGGAGGCGCTGCTCCTACATAACATTCCTGTAAGTGTAGTGTTGTGTCCTTCTACTCCCTCATCCGCCCACTAGGAGGCGCTGCTCCTACATAACATTCCTGTAAGTGTAGTGTTGTGTCCCTCCACTCCCTCTTCTGCCACTAGGAGGCGCTGCTCCTACATAACATTCCTGTAAGTGTAGTGTTGTCCTTCTACTCCCTCATCTGCCCACTAGGAGGCGCTGCTCCTACATAACGTTCCTGTAAGTGTAGTGTTGTCCTTCCACTCCCTCATCTGCCACTAGGAGGCGCTGCTCCTACATAACATTCCTGTAAGTGTAGTGTTGTGTCCTTCCACTCCCTCATCCGCCCACTAGGAGGCGCTGCTCCTACATAACATTCCTGTTAGTGTAGTGTTGTGTCCTTCCACTCCCTCATCTGCCCACTAGGAGGCGCTGCTCCTACATAACATTCCGGTAAGTGTAGTGTTGTCCTTTTACTCCCTCATCTGCCCACTAGGAGGCGCTGCTCCTACATAACATTCCTGTAAGTGTAGTGTTGTGTCCTTCTACTCCCTCATCCGCTCACTAGGAGGCGCTGCTCCTACATAACATTCCTGTAAGTGTAGTGTTGTGTCCTTCCACTCCCTCATCTGCCCACTAGGAGGCGCTGCTCCTACACAACATTCATGTAAGTGTAGTGTTGTGTCCTTCCACTCCCTCATCTGCCCACTAGGAGGCGCTGCTCCTACATAATATTCCTGTAAGTGTAGTGTTGTGTCCTTCTACTCCCTCGTCCGCCCACTAGGAGGCGCTGCTCCTACATAACATTCCTGTAAGTGTAGTGTTGTGTCCTTCCACTCCCTCATCTGCCCACTAGGAGGCGCTGCTCCTACATAACATTCCTGTAAGTGTAGTGTTGTGTCCTTCTACTCCCTCATCCGCCCACTAGGAGGCGCTGCTCCTACATAACATTCCTGTAAGTGTAGTGTTGTGTCCTTCTACTCCCTCATCTGCCCACTAGGAGGCGCTGCTCCTACATAATATTCCTGTAAGTGTAGTGTTGTGTCCTTCCACTCCCTCATCTGCCACTAGGAGGCGCTGCTCCTACATAACATTCCTGTAAGTGTACTGTTGTGTCCTTCTACTCCCTCATCTGCCCACTAGGAGGCGCTGCTCCTACATAACATTCCTGTAAGTGTAGTGTTGTTCTTCCACTCCCTCATCTGCCCACTAGGAGGCGCTGCTCCTACATAACATTCCTGTAAGTGTAGTGTTGTGTCCTTCCACTCCCTCATCCGCCCACTAGGAGGCGCTGCTCCTATATAACTCCTGTAAGTGTAGTGTTGTGTCCTTCCACTCCCTCATCTGCCCACTAGGAGGCGCTGCTTCTACATAACATTCCTGTAAGTGTAGTGTTGTGTCCATCTACTCCCTCATCCGCCCACTAGGAGGCGCTGCTCCTACATAACATTCCTGTAAGTGTAGTGTTGTGTCCTTCCACTCCCTCATCCGCCCACTAGGAGGCGCTGCTCCTACATAACAGTCCTGTAAGTGTAGTGTTGTCCTTCCACTCCCTCATCTGCCCACTAGGAGGCGCTGCTCCTACAGAACATTCCTGTAAGTGTAGTGTTGTCCTTCTACTCCCTCATCTGCCCACTGTAGCAGAATCCATTGAACGCAGCCGAGAGGGAGCCGCGATCTCTTCCAAACCTCCCGCCAGCCCCGTGTTGTGTCCATAGCGCGATACTAGAGCACGTTGTGTGTCCCTGTGGGTGCCGTCACGCTGTCGCCTTCTATTGTAGGGCCTGTTATCTGTCACTGTAACTGTCGGCTATCTGATTACAGGGGTATACTCTCGCTGACGAGGAGGAGGACCCGCTGATTTATCAGCACCGGGCTCTGAAAGGCAACCTGGGAGAGACTCTTTCCAGTGGTCCCTTGGACAGTGGCCCAATGAAGAAGCTGCATGTTAGCACCACCAATCTGCAGAAGGTACGGCAGGAGCCACACGTCACCGGTCAGCCAGCAGGAACCAGTGACCTCTCTGACGAGTCTTCATGAGGGACTGGTTCCTAACGAATCACCCAGCCACAGAATGGCTGCCTTCCTGCTGTGTATCTCCATACTTATATGGGTTTCTTGGCTTCACAGGCTTGGGGAGCAGCTCGCAGGGTCTCCAAAGATGACTGGCTTGAGTGGCTGAGAAGGCTGAGTGTGGAGCTGCTGAAAGATTCCTCCTCCCCTGCCCTGCGCTCCTGTTGGTCTTTGGCACAGGCGTATAATCCTCTGGCCAGGTGGGTCTTCTGCTGCTTCTGGGGATACAGATGGTGGAGTAGCTGTGTGACTGACCATTTGCCTGTTTCCTGCAGAGATCTATTTAACGCCGCCTTTCTGTCCTGCTGGTCCGAGCTGAATGAAGATCAGCAAGATGAGCTTATCCGCAGCATTGAAATGGCGCTGACCGCGCAGGACATCGCGGAGGTGACGCAGACCCTGCTGAATCTGGCCGAGTTTATGGAGCATAGCGATAAGGTAGGTGTATATACGCTGCAGACCTGTCATTGCGGAGTCTGATCTCTGGCAGTCAGACGGAACATTGCACAGAGCTGGGGGACACTGGAGTAGTGAGTATAGAGGCTGGGGGACACTGGAGTAGTGAGTATAGAGGCTGGGGGACACTGGAGCAGTGAGTATAGAGGCTGGGGGACACTGGAGTAGTGAGTATAGAGGCTGGGGGACACTGGAGTAGTGAGTATAGAGGCTGGCGGACACTGGAGTAGTGAGTATAGAGCTGGGGGACAATGGAGTAGTGAGTATAGAGGCTGGGGGACACTGGAGCAGTGAGTATAGAGGCTGGGGGACACTGGAGCAGTGAGTATAGAGGCTGGGGGACACTGGAGTAGTGAGTATAGAGGCTGGGGGACACTGGAGCAGTGAGTATAGAGGCTGGGGGACACTGGAGCAGTGAGTATAGAGGCTGGGGGACACTGGAGCAGTGAGTATAGAGGCTGGGGGACACTGGAGTAGTGAGTATAGAGGCTGGGGGACACTGGAGTAGTGAGTATAGAGGCTGGGGGACACTGGAGTAGTGAGTATAGAGGCTGGGGGACACTGGAGTAGTGAGTATAGAGGGTGGGGGACACTAAGCAGTGAGTATAGAGGGTGGGGGACACTGGAGCAGTGAGTATAGAGGCTGGGGGACACTGGAGTAGTGAGTATAGAGGCTGGGGGACACTGGAGTAGTGAGTATAGAGGCTGGCGGACACTGGAGTAGTGAGTATAGAGGCTGGGGGACACTGGAGTAGTGAGTATAGAGGCTGGGGGACACTGGAGCAGTGAGTATAGAGGGTGGGTGACACTGGAACAGTGAGAATAGAAGATGGGTACTGGAGCAGTGAGAATAGAGGATGGGTACTGGAGCAAGACACGGACACTTACCCCTCTGTACCCCGCCACACCCATCAGGACCCCCGTTCAGTGTCAGTACCTGTCAGCAAGGCTGGGGGACACTGGAGCATGGGGTTGTAGGTGAAACTAAAGCTATGAGTCTTAAGCTCCTCCCCCTGCGACCCCAGCATGCCGGTGTACTAGAAGTGTCAGGGAGGACGGCTCACAGCCCTTTGTTAGTTTATTCTCTGTTTCTTTATAAGTTTTTCTTGTTTTCTTTTGTGTGTAGTAAGGTTCTGTGCGCAGTGTGTAGTAAGGTTCTGTGCGCAGTGTGTAGTAAGGTTCTGTGCGCAGTGTGTAGTAAGGTTCTGTGCGCAGTGTGTAGTAAGGTTCTGTGTGTAGTAAGGTTCTGTGCGCAGTGTGTAGTAAGGTTCTGTGCGCAGTGTGTAGTAAGGTTCTGTGTGTAGTAAGGTTCTGTGCGCAGTGTGTAGTAAGGTTCTGTGTGTAGTAAGGTTCTGTGCGCAGTGTGTAGTAAGGTTCTGTGCGCAGTGTGTAGTAAGGTTCTGTGCGCAGCGTGTAGTAAGGTTCTGTGCGCAGCGTGTAGTAAGGTTCTGCGCGCAGCGTGTAGTAAGGTTCTGCGCGCAGCGTGTAGTAAGGTTCTGCGCGCAGCGTGTAGTAAGGTTCTGCGCGCAGTGTGTAGTAAGGTTCTGTGCGCAGCGTGTAGTAAGGTTCTGCGCGCAGCGTGTAGTAAGGTTCTGTGCGCAGCGTGTAGTAAGGTTCTGCGCGCAGCGTGTAGTAAGGTTCTGTGCGCAGCGTGTAGTAAGGTTCTGTGCGCAGCGTGTAGTAAGGTTCTGTGCGCAGTGTGTAGTAAGGTTCTGCGCGCAGTGTGTAGTAAGGTTCTGCGCGCAGTGTGTAGTAAGGTTCTGCGCGCAGTGTGTAGTAAGGTTCTGCGCGCAGTGTGTAGTAAGGTTCTGCGCGCAGTGTGTAGTAAGGTTCTGCGCGCAGTGTGTAGTAAGGTTCTGCGCGCAGTGTGTAGTAAGGTTCTGCGCGCAGTGTGTAGTAAGGTTCTGCGCGCAGTGTGTAGTAAGGTTCTGCGCGCAGTGTGTAGTAAGGTTCTGCGCGCAGTGTGTAGTAAGGTTCTGCGCGCAGTGTGTAGTAAGGTTCTGCGCGCAGTGTGTAGTAAGGTTCTGCGCGCAGTGTGTAGTAAGGTTCTGCGCGCAGTGTGTAGTAAGGTTCTGCGCGCAGTGTGTAGTAAGGTTCTGCGCGCAGTGTGTAGTAAGGTTCTGCGCGCAGTGTGTAGTAATGCACAGCTTGAGTGCAGCGCCGGCAGTGAGCTCAGGGCAGGTCCTGTACAGACAGCCGCAGCAGGAGGGTAGAGCGCTGACTGAGACCGCCTGGACGCGGGGGTCAGGGCGCACTCTCACCCTTTGAGGCTGCAGCGCTGTAACGCATGGTGGCACCATCTTGCCGGGTTTTCTGCATGCAGCGCCCTTACAGGGAAAGTGCACCACACGGGGCAAACCAAGTGCCTTTCCCCTAGAGGGGTGGGGGGAGCAGTCGGGGAGCCGGTTAGTCCTGGCTTTCCCCTGCACAGTCTCTTTGCTGCGTAGCGCCTATTGCCTGTTCTGTGTTTTATTCTGGGGATTGTGCAGGTTCTCAGTGACCTGTATTTTATTTACCTGTTTAGAAGGTTTTGTTCTACTCGCATCCTCTGCAGACAGCGAGACTGTGTAGGGATGGGTCTGGGACTTGATAAAGCTGAATATTTATCGTATATAAAACCCTTTATGAGGTCTAAGAACACTGTACGCTATTTACGTATGAAGTACCGTAAGGGTACGCACGTTGCGTAACAATCTCTTAGCCGTAGTCGAGACGCTCAAGCGTCACGTTCGCTCACGGCCAAGAGATCACTGGCAGGCACGCTATTGGCTGCTGACTAACGTAATGATTCGCTATAGCGTAGCGGACGCTCGGGACCACGAGGAGATCACCAGCGGCGCTGACGCTCACAATGTTAAACCTTTGTATCTAAACCATAAACAATGTAATATGCAGTAAAACCTTAGTGTAGTGATAGAGTGTAAATGCAACACAATGTAACCTTATTACCTTTAAAGCTGTTCTAGCGTCACCGACGCTCTGAGAATACTTAACACTATAAGAAATACACAGATACCTGGGCTTAGGGTCCAACGCCTAATATATATATATTTTGAATGATATACTTGCAAAAGAATTAATACAAATACAAATCATACACTACAATATAACATAGACTACCTAACCAGATAACTACACAGGAAATATAATACAATTGCTATTTAAGGGAAAATAAGAGAGAAAGAGGAGGAGAGAGAGAGAGAAATTGGCCCACAATAACAAGAAGATCAATATAGTTGCGGAGAAACACTTACGCACAAGGGGAAACGATCGCATGCGCCTCGATATCCAGCTCCCGATTATCAGCAATGAGAACCGTTGAAGAGAGTGAACTGGATATGGTCGGCCTGCCTATTTATGCCCCACACACAATACAATTCAATGGTCCCTACAATCTCATTGTTCATTGGACACAGGAATTCGGCTTCGCATTATAACAAAAGGTCATAGGTTGATTCATACAGGTGGGCTGTGACTGCTTCCAACTGTTCAGGTGGGTGGGATACTGGGTTTCCCGCCGCATGACTAAATAAGAACAAATAATAGTAAATGGACATAAACTTCTTATGTCCATAACTATTCGCACGAGCGATTAATCCGCTCCAAACCAACACCGGAATATTGCTATTTAAATACTCTTCCGATGGGTACCAAACACCACTGTATGACCCCTGTTAGACCCTTCGTACAATACAAAGAGGGATCTCTCTGTTCAGGAACATGCTATGTTAACTAAACTTTCAGAATTTATCAAAGGGACCATGATCTACAAAATACATTATATAGTGAAAATATGTAACGATTGAGTCGCACGCTACGATCACATAAACTCTACCGTAAATACGCATACCGTGCGCCTGCGGGTGCCCGCGACTGTGAGTATGCGCACGTACGGGAGAGCGCACGCATGCGCAGCACGGACCTGTGTGAGGTGCAAATATGGTAGTGTGCATAGAGATATTTTTCTGACTTTGACAGTCCACCCTTTGGCAGTCAACAATAACTGCCACCTTCTAAAACGTTTCAAAAAAGAGAAAAATATATGTCAGGGGTTAATACATTTACATGGTTGGGTAGGGGAGGAGAGGAGAAGGTAGGAAAAGGGTATGACCTAGTGAGATAGCAGAAGCATGTGTGTATGAGTCCATGTTTGGGGGGGTCATGTATCATCGTGCCGTACGTGTGGTACATCAAGCTTCGAGGTATTGCGAAGTATACATTTGAATTCCTTCTTATCCCGTGGTACGGGTCTGTGGATGGGCTGTCAAACTTTACCGAGCTCTTTTCGGCTTTGGTTGTAACAAAATGGGGGAGCACATTTTAGTTGATGATACATGAATGGGGGAGATATGTGATCGCTGATATCTGTGCCTGTATTCCCTATCGACTATGTGTGTCATTACCTGAGGGTTGTAGAAATGAAGAAAAGACATAATTACGGTAAATGCGGTGGTATTCTATGTCAGGTAAATGTACATTCGTCGATTGAGGTCTTGTTTGGTGCCTGTTGAATGCAGTCTTCTTTGTGCTTTTGCCCATAAGGTGCGAGCAAAAGCTGTCAATGTCCATAGATTTACAAAAGTGTTGGGCTAGCGTAATTTTAAAATTTCTAGGGAAACTGGGGATCCATGGCATAGTTCATCAAAAATCTGTGTATCAGGTTGTCAAAACTTTTTCTTTAATCCCTCTGTTGTCTGTATATCGGCTCATCAAATTCCTCGTCCAAGTGGGTCTTTTTACCTTGGAGGAAACGGAAAAACAGGTGAAAGAAACGGACCGTAGAAATCGCATTTTCATCAAATCATTGTTTCTACATTTGGGTCATAAATCAAGTTCATTGGAATTACAGTTTCCTCACTCCTTAAACTCATTACCCTAGTACGACGATTGCACTTCATTAAAGCCTGACCGCATCTAAATATCAAACCAATCGTTATGATAACACCTAAGATACATAGGAGAAACTTCCCAACATCCATTATGACTCCTTGAGCCCAGTCTCCTAAACCAGAGAACCAATTTCGCGGGTTCAACCATGACACCCAACCAGTCAGCTCATTACCTACAGCAGCAAGAGTGAGATTGTGTCTCCTGCGAAATTCCCACTTCAGTTGGAGAATATCGTCCATCTTTTGGTCTATGACCTCGACCGGGTCCTCGGTGCTATTCGTAATATATGTGCAACATTTCACGCCGTATTGTGTTGCCAGTGTGACACAATATCCGCCTGTCACTGCTGTGAGGTTATTAAGAACCATTCTATGCTGTACCAGTTCTGTTTTATAAGCTTGAAGTTCCCTTCCAGTGTACCTAAACGTGTCATCATACATTTCAGTGATATTATCTAACAAATTTGCAAGCGCAGATATGTATTTATAATTCAACACTCCTCTAGCGGTGCGAGTGATATCTAACGCGATTAGAAACTGAATCCCGGTGGATTCATGGATCATGTCAGAGGCCGGATGCTCTGTTCTTTCTATCAGGTGCCGTTTAACTACGTGCTCGTAATGGGTGTGAGTATAAGGAGTTTGGGCAACACGGTGTATGTCTTTCATTTTGTCATGTGATACAGTCATTACTTCAGGCAGTACTTTTCCAATATAACACAATCCTTCAGAGTTTGGGGCAAGCCACTTATACGCCTTTCTCCCGCATATGAAATATGCATCATCGGGGAGAACATATGGGACGGAGTAGGACATAACCATATTACACACCTTCCATGTGAAATCTCCTAACCCTAATTCTTCCATCTGCTTAGTACACGTATCAGGTTGTACGATATGTGCACAGTATCCTGGTGATACCTCTCCAACTCTCGTAATCCTATTTCCTAAGGTATACCTATACCGGAAAGATTTTCCTCTACTGGCTATGTGGCGTATAAGCTCTGTATCTGTAGGCATTCTATCTGCTCTATGCGAAAAGGTCATGGCTTGATTACTCCATGACACTTCCCAATTTCCCGGCTTTCGGGGGTTGGAGATGTTAAAACATAATAGGGACCTATCCACATGGTATTGGTGGAGCTTCAAACTAGGAGGGCTGGAGATATTAAACCTCCTGTCCACCGGTCTCCCACCCTTTAGCTCAAGTACCTCCCCTACCGTTAAAGGAAATGGTACTAGCCCTGATTTGCTATGACCTTGAGGTACTTGAGAGCATACCCAACAATCTGTTTGATTTAATACACTACCCACTAAGGAGTGATAGTCACTCAATGGATGCCGGTCCATATGGATATTAAAACTGGATTGGCATTTCTTTATGCACCCATCCTCAATGACATTGTTACAGAGCCGACAGATACAGTTTTCTTCAGCTAACAATCCTTAAAAGAAAATGTTTACAGATAACATGGCTGCTGGATCGTTTCCGGTACTCGCCTTTGCTTGGTGATTGGGTTGTTATTGGAAATTTACACCTCCATCTTTATCATCAGAACCCATTCCAGGACCTCTCTCGACCACCATGGTACTCTCGCCGGAACAGACTGCTCTGGTCAACATCATGGTCAACAGGAAAATCCGGATCACAGTCTCTTGGGGCAAGTCCATCTTACAGGAGGAGAAAAGAAGAAATTTGTAATGGGGGTACAGGAAAACAGTTAGAGGGGGAGAGAAACTTGTTACGATAATTAAGTTCTCTAGTCTTGTTGTTCTTCTTGTTCTGCTGTCATCTCAAAAAGGTGCTGTCTCTCAGTCTTCCAAACGAACATTCCGGTGATGCAATATCTCTTCCAAACCAGCGATCTTTCTGTAAGGAGCAAAAATCTTGCATTACCATTTGTCTAACTGAGGTGTGACATACCATCTTTAAAACATGAAAGCATGAGTGAGAAGAGAGAGAAAACAACAACAGCAAAAAAAACAAAAGAGAGAGAACAATTCATATATGTATATATATATAACATAACACATCAATAAACAACAACAGGAAAAAAAAAACATTTTTCAAACAAACAGTTTTCAAACATTTTAAAACATTTTAAAACATTGTCAGATCATCAGGCTGTCATATCTACATGTCTAATGGTTTCCTTGCGCAGTCCCTCCCCCCAGCACTTCCATATTCCACTGTCTGTATCTGGCCAGAATACATTGATGCGGATAGGTCATGCTGGGGTTTGGTAGACTTCTGCAAAGACCAAGTATATATGCAATGTTTGAATCCTACCAATATTCGTCAGAGATGGGGAGAGAGAAAAAGAAACATTTCACAGATACATTTACAACGTTTCACCCGGTCATTCCTGTGTCTTCAGGGAATGACCTCCCAATTTTATTAACTATAACCTCAGGCTTACCATCAGTACTAATGATCACCTTTCCTGATTGCACATTATGGGTGTGGCTCAAAATTCTTCCTATATGGTCCCTGTTTATAATTGTGTGTGTTTTTAATTTTGCTAATTTCTGGGTCTAGGGGGTCTGACTTTATGTGGGTTATTACAGTTGCTGGCATAATGCCCTTCTCTTTTACAAAGAAAACAAACCCGGGGCTTCTTCCAAGTGTCAGTGACCTAAGGTTTTGGTTGATTTGATGCCTCCTCAAACGCTCGGATGCTCATCACCATCAACCGCTTTCCCTGTGCTTCCCTGCTTCCTTGGATATCATGGTTATGTTGTTGTCTAGGGGATTGATATGACTTTTGTATTCCTCTTGATCTACAATCTCTCGCAAAGTGTCCTTTTTTATGACAATTGTAACAGACTTCCACATTTAAATTTCTCGCAGGGGTTTGGGGCTTATGCTGGAGTGGTCTTGTGGTTAGGGCCTGTATACTTGCGGCCATTAATTTATCACTTTGTGACTCTCTGTATCTGGTGATATTTTGATCAATATCAATAGCGGCCTCTCTTAATGCGGCCACCGAGATATTTCTCCAGTTTGGGTTGGTGGTCTGTACCCTTGTACTCAATACCTCCTTTAAACCATTCATTAATACCTTAACCGCTATTTCTCTATGCTGTGCGCATGTTTTGATGTCTGTGATCCCAGTGTTCCTAGCCATTACTTGCAGTGCTCGATTGAAATAACTGGAGATACTTTCCCTTTCGTTTTGTCTTATGGAGAAGATTTCATTCCACTTGACAACGGCAGGGAAATATACTTCTAACTGTTGGTTTATCTGCTTAATACATTCCTGATTGTGTTCCTCCGTTTGAGGTACTTCTGTGTCTAATTGACAATCAGTAATAAATGTCGCAGAGTCAACACCGGAGGGCAAACATGCCCTCAGCACTGTCCGCCAATCTTTGTTGGTGGGTTCTGTTGAGTTTCCTAGTTCTTTAATGAACCTTTGACATGCGACTAGATTTTTCCGTGGATCGGGAAATTCGGACATAATTGATCTCAATTTGGTCCGGGACCAGGGACAGCGCATTGCACTGTCCTGGACGGGAATGGTTCCCTGATCGTCAGTCTTCCCATTGGGGACTGTGATCACCCTGACATGACTAAACTCAATTACATCACCTTGTTTTGGTCTTACAATATGGGGTACATTTGTTTGTGCGTGATATAAAACATTGTAAGTACCTGTGGACACGACCTCACCTGACCCTCCGTTAGGGGGTTTGATTATTGCCTTTACCGATTTGGTCGCGTCCACCTGGATGTCTTGTGTGATGGCTGCTGGAAGTGGTGCCGACATCGTGTTGAGTTCACTTTCTTGCTCGTATTCCTGAGGGAAGTTTGACATGGGGTGCAACTTGCACGGGTTAATAGTTGTACATTTAACAGCATTACAATTATCATTGTTATGTTTATTACACTTATTCTTATCATCTATACTACAGTTGCTAAGTGCGTTTTTATTGTTCAACATTGTGCCTTTCTCCGCAACCATAATCCTCTCCATTGCCACATCTCTCCTCCCAAGATGAGAGTCAGGTATGTCAGTTAGCTCTTTTTGCATTTCACTTTCCTGTTGCCATAACTTTAAACAATCATAATGTTTGATCCGTCTCTTTGCTGGTTCAATAAGACCTATCCTTCTCCTTAGATTTAGTAACACTTCTGGGCTAAAGCTACCTATTCTTGGGAATTTCTCCCCGTCCAGTACAGTCATTCTTTCCCATTCATCACATAAAACCTCTATGTGTGAACCGTATTTTTCACACATTACATACCTGGCCGACCCGATTGGTCGGTTTACTAAATCAACCCGAACCGAGGTTGATCGCCCCCTACCTGAACAACTGGCCCCCATAACTTGCAGGTGTTGCTTTTCTTCAGCGAACCCTTACAAAAACCAAGATGCCCGGGGCAGGCTGGCGGTGAAGTTTACCGAGTACTCCACTCACTTCTCGCCCACGTTGGCCAGTAACACAATCACTGTATCCAGAGCTGTTGTACCCAACCTAGGGCCCCTGTGAACCTTTATTTACTGGGGCGCGTTCCCCAGCAAGTATCGGTTGTTGGATAGTTCCTGAGTGACCAGCGAACTTCCCTTAAAATAAAAAAAATTACACAAATCACGTTAGAATGTACAAATAGCGTTTATGGCCTTCGTACACAAATAGTACCGGTCAGGTTTACTAATGCACACAATTACGTGCGGTACAATCGTTCAGCACATAAGCAACTAATCTTATGTACTGAGCGACCAACGGAATCGAAAATTACGGCTGCAAATTCCTTCAGCCAGAGCTTGTATGGCCTATATGGGTGTTGCACCAACCCTTTTAGGTGTTGTGCCTGTGGACTGTATAGCGGACTTCCTTGTCTGCTGTACCTGAACCTGCTGGTCTGCTATGACCTCCTGGTCTGTTACAGTATGACCTCCTGGTCTGCTACACTCTAATGCTCAAATTGTATGTTTTAACCAGGGATGCCTCCCTAGCCACCATATACGTCACTTACACGTATGTACCTCACGAGAACTCGACTTTTCTTGTGGTTCAACCTCAAAAATTGTAAAAACAAACACTCACTCACCACATATACACTTTTGTTTCTATTTCTATTTCTGCGCAGAAATTTCTCTTTAGACCAGATGTGTTACAAATTAGGAGAAGGATCTATTAATTTAAATTTTGAATGTTAAAATAGATTTGCGCGATTTATCGCCTTGCGTTATTTACCGCGTTGCGCTATTTATCGCGTTGAAAAAAATTAACACTTGTGATTTGAGTTACGTGGGCGTACCCGTACGCTCCGTTGCGTAATATACGCTGCGTGCGTCGGCCCTTGGGTTGCGTACGCAAGTCTCAGTCCTTTGTTAGAAACACGTGTACGCAAAGCAAAGATCCACCGTAACACAATTTATACGTTTATCAATGTAGATGATCCTTTATCATCTACCGCGCACCACACTGACTTCGCTTTGTCTCTCAGGCACAGCTGTGTTTGTCTATACTTTAACTATATTACCTTTTTACTCTTAAACTATGAAATAGCGGCAAATCTCTCTTAGCACGTTTATCAATTATACAATAGCAAACAGGAGAGTGATATATGAAAATACACGAATGAAAAGAAATGCAGATATGCGTGCGTGTGTACGCAAGACAGAAAAATAAACAGTTTTAAAAGAGACTTACCTCCGGTTCCCGGATTCCTTCAGCACCCTTTACTAAGTGAAGCAGACGCTTATCCCGACAGCACTACGAGGAATATGATCTCCCGCCCTTTGCTGCTGGATAATGTCTGCTGAAATTACCTAGTGCAGATGTGTGAAGGACAGGACGAGCCCGCAATTGATAAAGCTGAATATTTATCGTATATAAAACCCTTTATGAGGTCTAAGAACACTGTACGCTATTTACGTATGAAGTACCGTAAGGGTACGCTCGTTGCGTAACAATCGCTCAGCCGTAGTCGAGACGCTCAAGCGTCACGTTCGCTCACGGCCAAGAGATCACTGGCAGGCACGCTATTGGCTGCTGACTAACGTAATGATTCGCTATAGCGTAGCGGACGCTCGGGACCACGAGGAGATCACCAGCGGCGCTGACGCTCACAATGTTAAACCTTTGTATCTAAACCATAAACAGTGTATTGTGCAGTAAAACCTTAGTGTAATGATAGAGTGTAAATGCAACACAGTATAACCTTATTACCTTTAAAGCTGTTCTAGCGTCACCGACGCTCTGAGAATACTTAACACTATAAGAAATACACAGATACCTGGGCTTAGGGTCCAACGCCTAATATATATATATTTTGAATGATATACTTGCAAGAGAATTAATACAAATACAAATCATACACTACAATATAACATAGACTACCTAACCAGATAACTACACAGGAAATATAATACAATTGCTATTTAAGGGAAAATAAGAGAGAAAGAGGAAGAGAGAGAGAGAAATTGGCCCACAATAACAAGAAGATCAATATAGTTGCGGAGAAACACTTACGCACAAGGGGAAACGATCGCATGCGCCTCGATATCCAGCTCCCGATTATCAGCAATGAGAACCGTTGAAGAGAGTGAACTGGATATGGTCGGCCTGCCTATTTATGCCCCACACACAATACAATTCAATGGTCCCTACAATCTCATTGTTCATTGGACACAGGAATTCGGCTTCGCATTATAACAAAAGGTCATAGGTTGATTCATACAGGTGGGCTGTGACTGCTTCCAACTGTTCAGGTGGGTGGGATACTGGGTTTCCCGCCGCATGACTAAATAAGAACAAATAATAGTAAATGGACATAAACTTCTTATGTCCATAACTATTCGCACGAGCGATTAATCCGCTCCAAACCAACACCGGAATATTGCTATTTAAATACTCTTCCGATGGGTACCAAACACCACTGTATGACCCCTGTTAGACCCTTCGTACAATACAAAGAGGGATCTCTCTGTTCAGGAACATGCTATGTTAACTAAACTTTCAGAATTTATCAAAGGGACCATGATCTACAAAATACATTATATAGTGAAAATATGTAACGATTGAGTCGCACGCTACGATCACATAAACTCTACCGTAAATACGCATACCGTGCGCCTGCGGGTGCCCGCGACTGTGAGTATGCGCACGCACGGGAGAGCGCACGCATGCGCAGCACGGACCTGTGTGAGGTGCAAATATGGTAGTGTGCATAGAGATATTTTTCTGACTTTGACAGTCTGAGGGTCGACAGCACAAAGGTCGACACACCTTAGGTCGACGCCAATTGGTTGACACACCTTAGGTCGACATGGACAAAAGGTCGACAGGAACAAGGTCGACATGGAAAAAGGTCGACATGAGTTTTTTATGTATTTTTGATGTCGTTTTCTTCGTAGAGTGACCGGGAACCCCAATTAGTGCACCGCGTCCCCTCGCATGGTGCCTTCGCTCCGCTACCGCTTCGCTCGGCACACTTTACCGTTCCAATCGTAGTCCACGTGGATCGTTAAGTATAAAAAGGTTCAAAATAAGAAAAAAATCGTGAAAAACTCATGTCGACCTTTTTCCATGTCGACCTTGTTCCTGTCGACATTTTGTCCACGTCGACCTAAGGTGTGTCGACCTTTGTGCTGTCGACCTGGAGTCCGGATACCGTAGGGATTGTGACGGACAGATTGAAACCCATCAAGGTGAAAAGTTCCACTATGGCAATGTTTTACAGATGCGATCAGTGTAATGGTGAATTCTGTGGCATTGTACACGGCGTGGTGTCGTGCATGTGTTGGGAGGCACCGCATCTGCCCTGGCGGAGCTGACGTGGTCACAATCTCTGGGTTGGTCGCTCTCAGGCAGAGTAAATACTGCGCCCGTTTCCTCGGTGTGTGGTTACAGAGTCGCCTGCTCCTGGCGGTGCCACTCCCCAGCCTGTGTCTAATCTGAATTCTAAGCTGCGCCAGGGCTCCATTACTGTGAACTTCCTGAGCCTGACGTCATCCTGGAGGGTGAGGACCTTGGAAGACGTGGAAGACCTCATTGCTCTGTTGTGCCTCTCTCTCTGGACTGTTCCCAAGCAGAAGCTGTGGTTACGTTCAGGCGTCGGTGCAGAAATGTCGGTACTTTCCCTTATTCCGATCTCTCCAGTCTCAATGAGGAGTCCTGGAAGGAGCTGGATAAGAAGTTCTCTGTTCCTCACAGATTTGCTTTACTTTATCCACTACCAGTAGATCAAGTGTTCAAGTGGGAATTGTCTCCTAAGGTCGACGCTATGGTGGCACGTTTAGCTAAACAGACTTCCTATTAAGGGCTAGGCGTCCATTAAGGATCTGCTATATACAAAGTTGGAAGGTTATCTCTAGTCCAGGTTTATAGGGTAATCCGACCTTAACTAGCTTCGGCCTGGGTGGCTCAAGCTATGGAGACTTGGGCTGAGAGACTCGTCACGGAGCTTCACACGGATTTGTCCAGGGATTCCTTAGTGGAACTGGTGGAACGAACTTTGTGGTGTAGCTGAATGTGAGTGTGTGGCTGTGTAAGTGCTCGGGGGCTTCCAGGGTTTCCGTTATGATCGTCTGTGCTGGAAGGGCCTTTTGGCTCCGCCCCTTGGAATGCGGATTCAGATTGGAAACTTTCCTTGGAATCTCTTCTCTGTTTGGAAGGAGCATTCTCTTTTGGCCAGAACTGGATGCTATTATTGCCCAGGCTACTGGTGTGTAAAGCACTTTTCTGCAAGTGACTGCCCCTAAACAGTGGGGTTCGCTCTTTCTTTCATGGTTGAGTATCCACTAGAGGTCAGTCTCCCATAGGCCACCTCTTTCCTGGCAGGAGTTCAGCTTCTAAGGGCAGATTTCTGCTGCCAACTGGCGCTCAGGGAACAAGGCTCCGGAGAAGCCGAGCGCCTGATGGGGTCTCTCTTCTCTGGTCACAATTCGGGGGGGGGCTGCTCCAGTTCAGAGACCAGTGGGTGGAGACCCCCCTCTTCAGATGCCTGGTGCTGGTTATCATTTCGTCTGGGCGCCAGTGCTGCTGCTCCATCTACCCCCCCTGGTGATTCCTGCCGGGCACCTGGGGGCTCGGCTAGCACAGCTCCACGGGAGGCCCCCAGACTGAAGCCGGAGCACAGGGGTAGCTAAGGTGGAAAACTGCATCTTTTCCACAGACCTACCTCTAGTCTTTGGAGACAGACCGCAGGTGCTGATGTGCTCCCCGGTTCATCCGGCACCCAACTAGACAACCAAGGCAAACCATATTGGCACAGGGAAGTTCTTTAAGGCCAGAGAACCTTGTGGTTGATGTCAGCATAGGGGAGGCCAGCCCTCTCCCAGTGGCCCCTCCCCCAGCTGAGGACGCCATTCCGCTGCTGTCTACCCACCTCTGAGGTGCTCCTCCCACCCACAGCAGCCATGTTCTTCTGAACAGCTACAGGTCTCCAGGGACGCTGGGTCCAGTCTCCCGGTATACCTCTCCTAAGAGCCAGGTTACACAGCGCTATATCCTGTGATAAAGCTAAATATTTATCGTATATAAATCACTTTAAGAGGTCTAAGAACACTGTACGCTATCTACGTAAGAAGTACCGTAAGGGTACGCAAATTGTGTAGCGATCGCTCAACCGTAGTCGAGACGCTCAAGCGTCACGTTCGCTTACGGCCCAGTGATCACAGGCAGGCACGCTATTGGCTGCCGACTAACGTAATGATTCGCTATAGCGTAGCGGACGCTCGGGACCACGAGGAGATCACCAGCGGTGCAGACGCTTACAACGTTTAAACCTTTATATCTATACCTTTAACAGTGAGATACACAGTATACCTTAGTGTAGAGACAGAGTGTAAGTGCAACCTGGTGTAACCTGATTAACTACAAAGCTGCTTGAGCGTCACCGACGCTCAGAGAATACTTAACCCTTATAAAGAATACACAGATACCTGGGCTTAGGGTCCGAAACCTATTATATGTATTATAACTATTATACTTGCAAAAGGAATCACAGTACAAATGATACACTACAATATAACATAAACCAACTAACCAGATAAACTACACAGGAAATACAATACAATACAATTAAAGGAAAATACGAGAGAAAGAGTAGAGAGAGAGAGAGAGATGGCTCACAGTAAGACAATATGATTACGGAGAAAACTTACGCACAAGGGGAACGATCGCATGCGCCTCGATATCCAGCTCCCGATTATCAGCAATGAGAACCGTTGAGGAGAGAGAACTGGATACGGTCGGCCTGCCTATTTATGCCCCACACACAATACAATTCAATGGTCCCTACAATCTCATTGTTCATTGGACACAGGAATTCGGCTTCGCATTATAACAAAAGGTCATAGGTTGATTCATACAGGTGGGCTGTGACTATTTCCAACTGCTCAGGTGGGAGGGAAACTGGGTTTCCCGCCGCATGGGTAATAAAGTGCAAATAAAGTAAATGTTCATAAACTTCTTATGTCCATAACTATTCGCACGAGCGATTGATCTGCTTCAAACCAACACCGGAGTATTTCTAATTAAATATTCTTCCGATGGATACTAAACACCACTGTATTACTCCTGTCTGACCCTTCGTATCACACAAAGAGGGATTCCTCTGTTCATAAACATTCTATATTAACCAAACTTTCAGAATCTATCAAAGGGACCATGATCTACAAAATACATTATTAGTGAAAATATGTAATGATTGAGTCGCACGCTACAACCACATAAACTCTACCGTAAATACGCATACCATGCGCCTGCGGGTGCCCGCGACTGTGAGTATGCGCACGTACGGGAGAGCGTACGCATGCGCAGCACGGACCTGTGTGAGGTGCAAATATGGTAGTGTGCATAGAGATATTTTTCTGACTTTGACAGTCCACCCTTTGGCAGTCAATAATAACTGCCACTTCCTGAAAACATTTCAAAAGGAGAAAAATATATGTTAGGGGTTAATTCATTTCCATGGTTGGGTAAGGGAGGAGAGCGGAGTAGGTGTGAAGAGGGTATGACCTAGTGAGATAGCAGAAGCATGTGTGTATGAATCCGTGTTTGGGGGGTCATGTATCATCGTGCCGTACGTGTTGTAAATCAAGCTTCGAGGTATTGCGAAGTATACATTTGAATTCCTTCTTATCCCGTGGTACGGGTCTGTGGATGGGCTGTCAAACTTTACCGAGCTCTTTTCGGATTTTGAACAAAATGGGGAGCACATTTTAGTTGATGATACATGAATGGGGGAATATGTGATTGCTGATATCTGTGCCTGTATTCCCTATACTATGTGTGTCATCACCTGAGGGTTGTAGAAATGAAGAAAAGACATAATTACGGTAAATGCGGTGGTATTCTATGTCAGGTTAATGTACATCTGTCGGTTGAAGTTTTGTTCGGTATCAGTTGAAAGTCGTCTTCTTTGCGCTGTTTTGCTCATTAGGCGTGAGCAATAAGCTTTGTCAATGCCATTAGATTTACAAAAAAATGTTGGGCTAGCGTAATTTTAAGAATTCTAGGGAAACTGGGGATCCATGGCAAAGTTCATCAAATGTCCATATCTCAAGTGGTCAAAACTCCTTCTTTGGTCCATCCGTTGTCTGTATAGCGTCTCATCAACTTCCTCGTCCAAGTGGGTCTTTTTATCTTGGAGAAAAACCAGAAAAACAGGTGAAAGAAACGGACCGTAGAAATCGCATTTTCATCACATCATTGTTTCTATCATTGGGTCATAAATCAAATCCAGGTTAATTACAGTTTCCTCACTCCTCAAACTCATTACCTTAGTACGACGATTGCACCTCATTAAAGCCTGCCCGCATCTAAATATCAATCCAATCGATATAACGACACCTAAGATACATAGTAGAAACTTCCCAACATCCATTATGACTCCTTGAGCCCAGTCTCCCAAACCGGAGAACCAATTTCGCGGGTTCAACCATGACACCCAACCAGTCAGCTCATTACCTACAGCAGCAAGAGTGAGATTGTGTTTTCGGCGAAATTCCCACTTCAATTGGAGAATATCGTCCATCTTTTGGTCTATGACCTCGACCGGATCCTCGGTGCTATTCGTGATATACGTGCAACATTTCACGCCGTACTGTGTTGCCAATGTAACACAATATCCGCCTGTCACTGCTGTGAGGTAATTAAGAACCATTCTATGCTGTACCAGTTCTGTTTTATAAGCTTGAAGTTCTCTTCCAGTGTATCTAAACGTGTCATCATACATTTCAGTGATATTATCTAACAAATTTGCGAGCGCCGATATGTATTTATAATTTAGCACTCCTCTAGCGGTGCGGGTGAAATCTAACGCGATTAAGAATTGAATCCCGGTGGATTCACTTATCAGATCAGAGGCCGGATGCTCTGTCTTCTCTATCAGGTGTCTTTTAACAACGTGCTCGTAGTGGGTGTGAGTATAAGGAGCTTGGGCACCACGATGTATGTCTTTCATTTTGTCATGTGTTACAGTCATTACTTCAGGCAATACTTTTCCAATATAACACAATCCTTCAGAGTTTGGGGCAAGCCACTTGTACGCCTTTCTCCCGCATATGAAATATGCATCATCGGGGAGAACATATGGGACGGAGAAGGACATAACCATATTACACACCTTCCAGGTGAAATCTCCTAACCCTAATTCTTCCATCTGCTTAATACACGTATCAGGTTGTACGATATGTGCACAGTATCCTGGTGATACTTCTCCAACTCTCGTAATCCTATTTCCTAAGGTGTACCTATACCGGAAAGATTTTCCTCTACTGGCTATGTGGCGTACAAGCTCTGTATCTGTAGGCATTCTATCTGCTCTATGCGAAAAGGTCATGGTGTGGTTACTCCATGACACTTCCCAATTTCCCGGCTTTCTGGGATTGGAGATGTTGAAACATAATAGGGACCTATCCACATGGTATTGGTGGAGCTTCAAACTAGGAGGGCTGGAGATATTAAACCTCCTGTCCACCGGTCTCCCACCATTTAACTCAAGTACCTCCCCTATCGTTAAAGGAAATGGTACTAGCCCTGATTTGCTATGACCTTGAGGTACTTGAGAGCATACCCAACAATCTGTTTTGTTTAACACATTACCCACTAAGGAGTGATAGTCACTCAATGGATGCCGGTCCATATGGATATTAAAACTGGATTGGCATTTCTTTATGCATCCATCCTCAACCATTGTCACAGAGCCTACAGATACAGTTTTCTTTTTGAACTAACAATCCTTCACAATTGTTTACAAATAACATGGTTGTTAGATCGTGCCCGGTACTCGCCTTTGCTTGGTGATTGGGTTGCTATTGGAAATTTACACCTCCGTCTCAGTCATCAGGACCTTTCTGGATCCTTTCTCGACCTCCCTGGTACTCTCACCGAAACAGACTGTTCTGGTCAACATCATGGTCAACAGGAAAATCCATATCACAGTCTCTTGGGGCAAGTCCATCTTACAGGAGGAGAAAAGAAGAAATTTGTAAAGGGGGTATAAGAAATCAGTTTGAGGGGGAGAGAACTTGTTACGATAATAAGTTCTCTCGTCTTGTTGTTCTTCTTGTTCTGCTGTCCTCTCAAAGGTGCTGTCTCTCAGTCTTCCAAATGAACATTCTGGTGATGCAATATTCCTTCCTAATCAGCGATCTTTCTGTAAGGAGCAAAAATCTGGCATTACCATTGGTCCAACTGAGGGGTGACATACCATCTTTAAACCATGAAAACATGAGTGAGAAGAGGGAGAGAGTCAAAAAAAACAAGAGAGAAAACACTTCATATGTATATATATTACATAACTCAACAACAAACAACAATAGGAAACGAGAAACAAAGCATTTTTATCAAACATTTTTCAACATTAAGAAAACATTGTTAGCATTATCAGGCTGTCATATCTACGTGTCTAATGGTCTCCTTGAACAGTCCCTCCCCACCAGCACCTGCATTACTCCACTGTTTGTATCTGGCCAGAAATACATTGTGGCGGATAGGTCCTGCTGGGGTTCGGTAGACTTCTGCAAGGACCAAGTGGATATGCGATGTGTGAATTCTTACCAATAATCGTCAAAGATGGGGATAGAGAGAGAGAGAGAAAAACATTTTTCTTCACAAATACATTTACAACGTTTCACCTGGTCATTCCTGTGTCTTCAGTGAATGACCTCCCAATTTATTAACCGTTACCTCAGGCTTACCTCCAGTCCTAATGATCACCTTTCTTGACTACTTATCATGGGTGTGGCTCAAAATCCTTCCTATATGATCCCTGATTATAATTTGGTGTGTCATAACTTTTGCTCATTTTCACGTCTAGGGGGTCTGACTTTATGTGGGTTATTACAGTTGCTGGCATAATGCCCTTCTCTTTTGCACAGATCACAAATCCTTAAGTTCCTCCATGTGCCAATGGCCTGGGGTTTTGGTTGATTTGATGCCTCCTCAAACGCTTGGATGCTCATCACCATCAACCGCTTTCCCTGTACCTACCTGATTCCTTGGATACCATGATTATGTCGTTGTCTAGGGAGTTGATATACCTTCTGTGAATCTTTGATCATACAGTTAGATCTTTCCTAGGATCTGGGTAATCAGACATGATTGATCTCAATTCTGTCCGGGACCAGGGATGGCGCATTGCACTGTCCTTGACGGGAATGGTTCCCTGATCGTCAGTCTTCCCATTGGGGACTGTGATCACCCTGACAGGACTAAACTCAATTACATCATCTGGTGTTGGTTTTACAATATGTGGTTCATCTGTTGGTGCGTGATATAAAACATTGTACGTACCTGTGGACACGACCTCACCTGACCCTCCGTTAGGGGGTTTGATTATTGCCTTTACCGATTTGATCGTGTCCACCTGGATGTCTTGTAGGATGGCTTCTGGAAGAGGTGCCGACATTGTTCTGGGCTCACTTTCTTGTTTGTATTCCTGAGGGAAGTTTGACATGGGGTGCAACTTGCATAGGTTAATAGTTGTACATTCAACAACATTACAATAATCATTGTTACATTTATTACACTTATTCTTATTAGCTATACTACAGTTGCTAAGAGCGTTTTTATTGTTCACCCCTGTGCTTTTCTCCGCAACCACAATCCTCCCTGTTGCCATGTCTCTCCCCTCAAGATAAGAGTCAGAAAAGTCAATTAAATCTCTTCGTAATTCACTTTCCTGTTGCCATAACTGCAAATAATCATAATGTTTGCTTCGTCTCTTTGCTGGTTTAATGAGACATATCCTCCTCCTTAAATTTTGTAACACCTCTGGGCTGAAGCTACCTATTCTTGGGAATTTCTCCCCGTCATGTACAGTCATTCTCTCCCATTCATCACATAAAGTTTCTGTGTGACTTCCATATTTCTCACACATTACGTACCTGGCCGATCCTACTGGACGGTTTACAGGATCAACCCGAACCGAGGTTGATCGCCCCCTACCTGAACAACTGGCCCCCATAACTCTGCAGGCGTTGCTTGCTCTACCTCTGATCTATATCAAGGTCTTCAGCTAACCCTTACAGAAAACCAGATTGTTCAAAATAGGCTGACGGTGGCGGTTTACCGAGTACCCCACTCACTCGCCCACGCCGACCAATGCGACCTGATCACACCGACATGGTGCTGGCGCACTCGACCCAGGGCACCTAAAAAAAACCTTTGTTTACTGGAACATGCGAGGGTTATCCGAAGAACACTTACTCTTTCCAGTAACTATTGGTTGCTGGATAGTTCCTGAGTGAGCAGCGAACTTCCCTTAAAATAAAAAAATTACACAAATCACGTTAGAGTGTACAGATAGCGTTTGTGACCCCTTTACTCTAATGGTACTAGGTCAGATTACTAACTACTGTACACAATTACGTGCGGTCCAGTCGTTCAGTACACAAACAACTAAACTTATGTACGGAAAGACCAATGGAATCGAAACTTACGACTGCGAATTCCTTCAGCCAGAGCTTATATGGCCTATATGGGTGTTGCACCAACCCTTTTCGGTGTTGTGCCTGTGAACTGTATAGCGGACTTCCTTGTCGGCTGTACCTGGACCTCCTGGTCTGTTATGACCTCCTGGTCTTGTTACAGTATGACCTCCTGGTCTTGTTACAGTATGACCTCCTGGTCTGCTATACTCTAATGCTCAAAATTGTATATTTAACCAGAGATGCCTCCCTAGCCACCGTGCACGTCACTTACACGCATGTACCTCACGAGTACTCGACTTTTCTTGTGGTTCAACCTTTAAAAATTGTAAAAACACTCACTCATCACATGTACACTTTTGTTTTCTATTTCTATTTCTGCGCAGAAATTTTTCTTCAGATCAGGTGTGTTACCAATTAGGAGCAGGATCTGTTAATTAAATTTCGGACACCCAAAAATAGACTTGCGTTATTTCTCGCCTCGCGTTATTTATCGCTTTGCGTTAAAAATCAACTTATCGTGACTTGAGCTACGTGGGCGTAACCGGACGCTCCGTTGCGTAATATACGCTGCGTGCGTCGGCCTTTGGATTGCGTACGCAAGTCTTTGTTAGAGACACGTATACGCAAAGCACAGATCCACCGTAACACAAATTTATACTTTTATCAATGTAGATGATCCTTGATCATCTACCACACAACCACACTGACTTCGCCTTATCTCCCAGGCGAAACTGTGTGTTTGTCTATCTTTTAACTATATTACCTTTACTCTTAAACTATGAAATAACGGCAACTCTCTTTTAGCACTTCTATCAACTATAAAAACTGGCAGACAGGAGAGTGATATACGAAAATGAAAAAGAAAAAGAAATGCAGATATATATATGTGTGCGTGCGTGTGTACGCAAGACAAAAAAATAAACAGTTTTAAAAGACACTAGCGTTTTGTTCTTACCTCCGGTTCCCGGATTCCTTCAGCACTCTTTACCTAAGTGAAGCAGATGCTTATCCTGTCAGCACTACGAGGGATACAACCTCCCGCCCTTTGCTGAGGGATAATGTCTGCTGATCTACCTAGTGCAGATATGTGAAGGACGGGCGAGCCTCCAATTGATAAAGCTAAATATTTATCGTATATAAATCACTTTAAGAGGTCTAAGAACACTGTACGCTATCTACGTAAGAAGTACCGTAAGGGTACGCAAATTGTGTAGCGATCGCTCAACCGTAGTCGAGACGCTCAAGCGTCACGTTCGCTTACGGCCCAGTGATCACAGGCAGGCACGCTATTGGCTGCCGACTAACGTAATGATTCGCTATAGCGTAGCGGACGCTCGGGACCACGAGGAGATCACCAGCGGTGCAGACGCTTACAACGTTTAAACCTTTATATCTATACCTTTAACAGTGAGATACACAGTATACCTTAGTGTAGAGACAGAGTGTAAGTGCAACCTGGTGTAACCTGATTAACTACAAAGCTGCTTGAGCGTCACCGACGCTCAGAGAATACTTAACCCTTATAAAGAATACACAGATACCTGGGCTTAGGGTCCGAAACCTATTATATGTATTATAACTATTATACTTGCAAAAGGAATCACAGTACAAATGATACACTACAATATAACATAAACCAACTAACCAGATAAACTACACAGGAAATACAATACAATACAATTAAAGGAAAATACGAGAGAAAGAGTAGAGAGAGAGAGAGATGGCTCACAGTAAGACAATATGATTACGGAGAAAACTTACGCACAAGGGGAACGATCGCATGCGCCTCGATATCCAGCTCCCGATTATCAGCAATGAGAACCGTTGAGGAGAGAGAACTGGATACGGTCGGCCTGCCTATTTATGCCCCACACACAATACAATTCAATGGTCCCTACAATCTCATTGTTCATTGGACACAGGAATTCGGCTTCGCATTATAACAAAAGGTCATAGGTTGATTCATACAGGTGGGCTGTGACTATTTCCAACTGCTCAGGTGGGAGGGAAACTGGGTTTCCCGCCGCATGGGTAATAAAGTGCAAATAAAGTAAATGTTCATAAACTTCTTATGTCCATAACTATTCGCACGAGCGATTGATCTGCTTCAAACCAACACCGGAATATTTCTAATTAAATATTCTTCCGATGGATACTAAACACCACTGTATTACTCCTGTCTGACCCTTCGTATCACACAAAGAGGGATTCCTCTGTTCATAAACATTCTATATTAACCAAACTTTCAGAATCTATCAAAGGGACCATGATCTACAAAATACATTATTAGTGAAAATATGTAATGATTGAGTCGCACGCTACAACCACAGAAACTCTACCGTAAATACGCATACCATGCGCCTGCGGGTGCCCGCGACTGTGAGTATGCGCACGTACGGGAGAGCGTACGCATGCGCAGCACGGACCTGTGTGAGGTGCAAATATGGTAGTGTGCATAGAGATAATTTTCTGACTTTGACACCTGCCAGCCAGCGCGGTCTGTGTAGTTGATTTAGTGCCCATTGCAGTTATATGTATATCATATTCTGCATTGTCTGTGACGTATGCTAGAGCTCTGCTGTCTGATGCTGGCACAGGTAGTGGACCACCTAGCAACCCCAGCGGTGGCTCCTCCCATGGGTGGCCCCTCCCATGGGTTTCCCCCGGCAGATACAACCTGCTACACCAGTCACCGCTATGCCTCCTCCCATGGGATTCCACCGGCAGATACACCCTGCTACACCAGTCACCGCTATGCCTCCTCCAATGGGATTCCCCCAGCAGATACACACTGCTACACCAGTCACCGCTATGCCTCCTCCCATGGGATTCCCCCAGCAGATACACCGTGCTACACCAGTCACCGCTATGCCTCCTCCCATGGGATTATCCCAGCAGATACACCGTGCTACACCAGTCACCGCTATGCCTCCTCCCATGGGATTCCCCCAGCAGATACACACTGCTACACCAGTCACCGCTATGCCTCCTCCCATGGGATTCCACCGGCAGATACACCCTGCTACACCAGTCACCGCTATGCCTCCTCCAATGGGATTCCTCCAGCAGATACACACTGCTACACCAGTCACCGCTATGCCTCCTCCCATGGGATTATCCCAGCAGATGCACACTGCTACACGAGTCACCACTATGCCTCCTCCCATGGGATTCCCCCAGCAGATACACCCTGCTACACCAGTCACCGCTATGCCCCCTCCCATGGGATTCCCCCAGCAGATACACTCTGCTACACCAGTCACCGCTATGCCCCCTCCCATGGGATTCCCCCAGCAGATACACCCTGCTACACCAGTCACCGCTATGCCTCCTCCCATGGGATTATCCCAGCAGATACACCCTGCTACACCAGTCACCGCTATGCCTCCTCCCATGGGATTATCCCAGCAGATACACCGTGCTACACCAGTCACCGCTATGCCTCCTCCCATGGGATTATCCCAGCAGATACACCCTGCTACACCAGTCACCGCTATGCCCCCTCCCATGGGATTCCCCCAGCAGATACACCCTGCTACACCAGTCACCGCTATGCCTCCTCCCATGGGATTATCCCAGCAGATACACCGTGCTACACCAGTCACCGCTATGCCTCCTCCCATGGGATTATCCCAGCAGATACACCCTGCTACACCAGTCACCGCTATGCCTCCTCCCCTGGGATTCCCTCAGCAGATACACTCTGCTACACCGGTCACCGCTATGCCCCCTCCTTGGTGGATGTACCTCAGTGTAGAGTCTAGCTACACCTCTACTGCAGATGTTACCGGGTGACAGACCCTTACCCACTGACGTCACTAGGTGTGCTGTGCCAACCTCCGTCTATGCAGCTGTCAGATTCTGTGGCGTCATCTGGAAAGGCCGCTCTCACCAAGTTCCCCTCAGGGGAGGAGGAGCATCAATCTACATGGGATATACCACTGTAAGGGCCGTCAAATCCGTTCTTAAGATAGAAGTGGAGGAGCCTACTTCTAAACCAAAAGCCCCACTTTTAAGTGCTAGAAGGTAGTTAAGGCTGAATTTCTTCAGTTTGATCAGCTTACTGACCTCATGCGTGAAGAATGGAGTACCCCTTGGTAAAAAGTTCCAGCTTCATTTTACCCTATCCCAGCTGGTGATTGTGCCAGACTGTGAAGTGGGAGGTTCCCCCAGCTGTAGATTCCCATGTAATACATCTGGTTAAAACCTCTACTTTACCTATGCCAACAGCATCTTTCTTAAAGGAGACAACGGATAGACAAATGTAAGCCTGCCTCAAATCTGTCTGTTCCCTTACAGCAGCTGTTACTCGGCTCGCTATGGCCGCTGCCTGGGTGGCTAAGGCCATTGAGAGCTGGACTGAGGCTCTGGAGGAAAGCCTACCCTCTGTTGTTGCCCGGGAACAGCTGCCCCACATCACCTATATCAAAGACGCAGCCTACTACTTAGGGGAAGCGGCACTGGATACTGGTCTGGCTTCCAAGGCGTCCACTGCCTCGGTGGTAGTCCGCCGCATTCCCTGGTAACGCTCATGGAAAGCTGACACGGACTCAAAGGGCCCTGGAATGACTGCCTTACGCTGGGGAAATTCTGTTTTGCACAGAATTGGACGAAATTGTGGCTTCCCTGGCAGCCTCCAAAACTTCTTTCCTGCCCTCAGCATCTACCCCAAAGTCTTGGACGTCTTCCTTTCCGTCCTTTTGCCCCCAAAGCAAGACTAAAAGACAGTCCTTTCCTCTGCAGTCAGCTTCCACAAAGACCTTCAAGCCCATGGCCAAGCAGACCTGGGCTTGCCAGACTTCCAACTCCCAGCAAATCTTTTATACAGGACCCCCATCAGACCCGAGCAAAGCCTTAGCACTCCACAAGGCCGTTCAGTTCCTGCTGCACTCTGGGGTAGTAATCTCGGTCCCTTTATCACAGCGAAAGGCAGGTTTTTACTCTACCCTGTTCTTAAACCCAATGATCTCATAGCCCTATCCTCAATCTCAAATCCCTAAACAGGTTTATCAGAGTGCTCAGGTTTCGTATTGAAACCCTCCACTCTATTATCCTGGGTGTGGAGCCTCTGGACCTTACGGTGTCTCTGGACATTCAGAACACTTACCTGTGTATACCTATAGCACCCTCTCATCAGCGGTTCCTACGGTTTGCTGTCCTCCAACATTTCCAATTTCGGGCACTATCCTTGAGTCATTCTACTGCTCCCATGGTCTTTACCAAAATCATGGCTGGTATGGCGGCACAGCTTAATCGTCAGGGGATCAGACTACTCCCATACCTGGATGACCTGCTGATCCTCACACACACACACTCTGGAGGTTCTATTATCGCCAGCTTCAGCTGACTATTGCCTTCCTGCAAACACACAGCTGGCTAATCAATTGGAAATAGTCCTCCCTTATGCCTACTCAAAGATTGTTACATCTGGGAGCTGTCCTGGATTCTCGGGTACAAATTTTTTTCCTGCCAGCAGACGAGATGTCTCCACGGGAGACTGGTCCAGGTCCAGTCTGACACAGCCTGCGGTGGTCTATCTCAACCATCAGGGAGGCACTCGCAGCCTGTTGACAATGCAGGAAGTGGCTCACATTCTCAGATTGGCTGAATGCCATCTCCTGTCCATCTCGGCGGAGTTCATTCCATCCCCAACTGGGAAGCAAATTTCCTCTGTGGTCATGACTTGCACGTCGGCGAGTGGGCTCTACACCCAGAGGTCTTCCAGCTACTGGTGGACAAGTGGGGCCTGCCGGACGTGGACCTCATTGCCTCCTGACACAACCACAAGGTTCCTGTGGATTGGTCCAGGACGAGATCCCGAAGCAGCTTTTGTGGACGCCCTAACAGTGACGTGGATCTTCCGTCTTGTGCACCTCTTCCCTTCAGTCTCCCTCCCCTCTGGTTCTTTGCAAATTCAAGCAAGAAGGAGGCACCGTCCTGTTGATGGCTCCAGCCTGGCCCAGGCGCCATTGGTTCTCTGATCTCCAGAGTCTCTCCATAGACGCTCCATTTCCACTTCTGCTATGACCAGAGTTGTTGTCTCAAGGGTGTAAATTTACTAAGATGGGAGTTCTATTTAAGATGGGATGTTGCCCATAGCAACCAATCAGATTCTACTTATTTATCTAGTACCTTCAAAAAGATAATACCTGAAATCTGATTGGTTGCTATGGGCAACATCCCATCTTAAATAGAACTCCCATCTTAGTATATTTACCCCGGGGTCTCTGTCTACACCTGGAACTAGCCTGTCTGTCTTAGAAGGGGTGACTCAAGATCCACACCGTCAAAGGTCCAAAGGTTTCTCTCTCTCTGTGGCCCAGATCATTGGATTTGCCAGTGGTTTTCCAGGTACTTCAGGAGCCTTTGTTTGAACCCCTGGAATCGGTGGACCTCAAATGGCAAATGTCAAAGTCTTTTTCTCTGGCTGGGTCCACAGGATTATCCACAGGATAACATTGGGATATTGTCGAGTGACAGCGAAAATGGCACCAACACGGTCACATGCTTTCTGGCCTCCCAGGATGCATTGTGGCCTTCACCATGTAGTCCCGCCCACTGTCTCAGTCAGATCAGTTTTTTGCTTGGTGCGGCAGGAAGCCGCATGGTCATAGGGCTGCTGTGAGAGCAGCCTCAAGCTTTTATTATTTTATTTTTATAGACTTACTATATTGTTTTTTTGAGCGACTTATCTTAACAGCGTCTTCAACGCATTCTAGAAAGAGTCGCTCCAACAACTCCCCACTGGGTCGCAACAACGCTTACCTTCAGGTATCAGTGCTGTCTCGACGGGCGTCTGTGTCGGATGTTCTAGCAGGTCCAGCAGACGTTACCAGGCTGTGGCCGGAGCATGGGGAGACAGTGAGTATATGGACTTCCTCTTACTAGAGGGGTCAGGACACAGCTACGCTGATTTGGGGGAGACTACAAACAGTGTGTTGATGCGCCGAACATCTCGAGTGTGACAGCGCTACGCTCCGGGGATCATAGGCGCCAGGACTAGGTAGAGGCCGCGATCCTGGGAGTTTAAGTCAACAGGGGGATTCAGACGCTCTCCTGGCCGTCCCTCCTCCGAGTTCATGGCCAGTTCCCGCGTGTCTCTCGTTTCATGAACTGAATGACCTCACTTCCGGCTCAGACGCTACCACGAGGGTACTCGGTCGCAGCTTAGACGCTGCGGTTGTGTACACTGGAGATAAAGCCGCCCAGACCGAGTCGCAGGCCTTAGCGTCTGCATACACCTGGAAATCGCTCAGCGTCCGTGTCCATTGGTGAGCGTCCGTGTCCATTATCTGTTATCAAGAGCGGTAGTGTATATCAGTAGCGTCTGAATCACTCAGCGTCTTACGAGCGTATGTGCTTGGATATGGAAGTGTGGTGAGTCTCCCTGTATCCCGCTCCCTGGAGGCAGGGTATACAGTACTAAAAATTCTCTCTACTCTTTAGTATGAATTGTTAATTTTTAGTACCTATTGCATATGAGACCTGTATATTACTGTGTTTTCTGCATGTTATGTTGAAAAAAGAACCAGTTTAAAACAGAAGTACAATTTTCCTACTTATATATAAGTTATTATGGAGGTTGTATTCTCATATGTCAATGTCTAATGCTTTAACATGTGACTGACTGCTAGTATGCGTGCTGACTTTTCTGTGTAATGTCAGTCCTGTTCTGACCCTCAATTCAGGTGCACTGTGGTCAGATTGATCTCACCTCTATATACTGACATATAGTGTGATTTTCAGTCACAAATTGTGTAGTCATTAATAGTTTATTATCATGTCTGTGAGCGGCAAAAGTGATGAGGAGAATTTATCAAGCACTCCTATAACCCTAACATGTTTATCTTGTAAGTCAGGGGTAATTGATATGAATCAATTGGTCACTTATGAGGGGTTGTGTGCAAACTGTTTTGCTTTTCAGCAAAGTAAAAAACAGGAGTTGGTTCAACCACCAACAGAGCCACCATGGAATATGTTCGCAAAGACTCTATCTTCAATAGCGGACAGGTTAACTCCGGTAGCACCACCTCAGGGGTTAGGTTACACTATGAACCTATACATGCAGCTCCCTTCCTATGGTTTGGTTCCAGTAGCCTCTACAAGCAACCAAGGGGTAGGTAAGACTAAGACAGATACGTCTGTGTGGCAGACTACACAAGATGATACATCGGATGATGATGATACAATAGATTCAACTCCGTATGATGATCAGTCGCAGAGCTTTAGTTCAGAAGATGTAGCTGAACTCATTAATGCTGTGAAGGCTGTTCTCTTGTTGGAAGAACCAGCCAAGACAGTGTTATAAGCTAAAGCACCTGTATTTAAACGAACAAAATCAGTGAAAACTGAATTCCCAGCGTCCGCTGAGCTGACGGAAATGATGGATGAGTCTTGGGCAGCGCCCAGTAAAAAGTACAAGATTCCTAGGAGATGGGATTCTTATTATCCATTTCCAGCTGTGGATTGTTCGAAAAGAGAAGTTCCTCCAAAAGTAGATGCACATGTTCTGCGACTCGTGCATAAATCTGCTTTACCACTGTCATCTACCTCATTGAATGATGTCACAGACAGAAGGGTAGAGAGCCTGTTGAAAAATATTTTTTCTCTAGTAGGAGCAGTGGTAAGACCTGCTATGGCTTCTGCCTGGGTAGCAAAGGCTATGGGCGAATGGATAGAGGAACTAGAGAATGACATCGGTTCTCCTACTAGGGAGCAAAAGGATTGTTTTTGCCGTTTAAGACAATCTGCCCAGTATTTGGAAGAAGCAGCAATTGATGTAGGTACAGTTGCGTCTAAAGCTTCAGCCCTGACAGTTGTCGCTCGCAGAGCAGTTTGGCTACGGACCTGGAAGGCAGATGCGGAATCCAAGAAAGAATTGGAAGCATTGCCTTTTGTTGGTAATATATTGTTTGGGAAACCTTTATCGGATATCCTAGAATCAGAGGCTGAATCAAAGAAGGTCAGATTTCCGGCTAGTTATAACCCTAAGTCCAAGGGTTTAAAATTTTCGCTCATTTCGTTGGCAAAGCAAAGCTAAAGAGGAGCCTAAGCAACCCCAGTTTAACTCCAGGGGTAGGAAGCAGTGGGCTAGGAAAAAGCCAGCTTCCAAACCTGAATAGAAACCCTCAGCCTGAAGAGACGGGCCTCCGCCTGGAGGATTCCAGGGTTGGGGGCCGACTCCTTCATTTTGCACACATATGGCAACAGTCAACAACAGATGCTTGGGTGCAGAAGGTAGTATCTCAGGGGTATGGGTTCCCATTCAGGAGGCAGCCTCCTCAAAGATGTTTTTGCACCAGCCCGTCTCGTATAGAGTCGAAGGCCAATGCCCTGCAAGAAGCAGTCCAAACATTACTGCAGTCAGGTGTGATTGTCCCAGTACCTCCATCACAAAGGGGACAGGGGTATTACTCCAATCTATTTCTAATCCAGAAGACAAATGGGTCATATAGACCAATTCTAAATCTGAAAATGTTGAACAAATACATATGGATCCCGAAGTTCCACATGGAGACGTTACGCTCCATAATGTTGGCTATGGAACCGGGAGATTACATGGTATCTCTGGATGTACGGGATGCTTACCTACATGTGCCTATAGCACTATCACATCAGTGTTACCTCAGGTTTGCCATCCTCCAGGAACATTTCCAGTTCCAAGCTCTACATTTCGGGCTAGCTACAGCACCCAGGGTGTTTACCAAGATCATGGTGGTTATGGCAGCTTGTCTGCGCAAACAGGGGATAAGAATATTCCCATACCTCGATGACCTGTTAATCTTAGCACAGTCGCAAGATTTACTGTTGAGCCATCTTTAACAGACAATAGTTTGTTTACAGAGACACGGGTGGCTCATAAATTGGGAAAAGTCGTCCCTGAATCCGTCACAGCGGATGGTTCATTTGGCAGCCATATTGGATTCAGACCTACAGAGAGTTCTCTTACCAGAGAAAAAAATAGTCAAGGTGCAGGTCATGGCTCAGGAAGCGTTGCACACTCAGACAATGTCAGTCCATGCAGCAATGTGACTGTTGGGTCTGATGGTATCAACCTTCGACATGGTGGAATATGCGCAATTCCACTCCAGACCATTGCAGCACCTTATTCTGACCAAATGGAACGGAAATCACCAGACGATAAAGAAACAGATGATAAAGATTCCAGTAAATGTAAAAAGGTCTCTAGCGTGGTGGCTACAGACAGACCATTTAAACAAGGGGAGACCCATTTGGATAAAAGAGTGGCAAGTCCTGACAACAGATGCCAGTCTGCAAGGCTCGGGTGCGGTACTCGGAAGCCTATGGTTCCAAGGAAAATGGACCGCAAGGGAAAGTCGCCTGCCAATAAATCTGTTAGAAATAAGAGCCATTTACTTGGCCCTAGTTCAGGCAAAGGACAATCTACAAGGAAGACCAGTCCAGATCCGCTCAGACAATGCGACGGCAGTAGCATACCTCAATCATCAAGGAGGAACTCACAGCAAGAGTCTGATGGAGGAAGTAACTCCCATTCTAAAATAAGCGGAACTCCATCTCCCAGCATTGTCAGCAGTATTGTCCCGGGTGTACTAAACAGGGAAGTGGACTTTCTCAGTCGGCACACCATTCAGGAAACCGAATGGGCACTACACCCAGAAGTGTTTCAGACACTGGTGAACAGATGGGGTCTACCAGAGAGAGACCTTATGGCGTCTCGTCTGAACAACAAAGTTCCAAGGTATGGATCGAGAACAAGGGACCCAGGAGCAGTCCTGGTAGACGCACTGTCAGTAGAATGGAGGTTTCAGCTGGCGTATCTGTTCCCACCAATATCTCTGTTACCCAGAGTATTGAGAAAGATAAAACAGGCAAAAGGAGCGATCATTCTAATAGCTCCAGCTTGGCCAAGAAGGCATTGGTACACAGATCTGTTGAGAATGTCCATGGAAGCACCGATTACTGCTCCCTCAACGTCCAGATCTGCTAATGCAGGGTCCTTGTTGTCACAGTCATCTGGATCGCCTATCTTTGACGGCGTGGCTTTTGAAACCTCTATCTTAGAGGCTAAAGGATTTTCGAAACAAGTAATCCAAACTATTCTTAGAGCAAGAAAGCCTTCTTCGGCCCGTGTGTATCATAGAATATGGCAAGCCTATATTCATTGGTGTACTGGAAAAAATTTCAATCCGAGATCTTTTAAAGTAACTAGGATTTTGGATTTCCTTCAGGCAGGATTGGATAAGGGGTTGAAAGCTGCTTCCTTGAGGGTTCAAGTCTCAGCGTTAACTGTATGGTTTCAGCAGAAGATTGCTGATTTACAGGATGTACGTACTTTTTTTCAAGGAGTAGTACATATTCAACCTCCATTTGTTCCTCCTGCAGCTCCCTGGGATTTGAATTTAGTTCTTAAATTTCTCCAGGGTCCTTTAACCGTTAACCACTTAAGATCTGCTCTCTCAAGTGGTTCAAACAAAGTTCTTTTTCTACTGGCAATGGTGTCAGCCAGAAGAGTGTCAGATTTAGGAGCATTATCATGTAAGTCTCCTTTCCTAAGTTTTTTTCCAGACAGAGCAGTTCTCAGAACGAGATCTAGCTATCTTCCAAAGGTGGTATAAAAGTTTCACCTGAATGAAGAGATTGTAGTCCCAGCTTTTCAGGTATCGGGACTATCTGTGGGAGAAGCGTCACTGGACGTGGTCCGGGCTTTAAGAATCTACGTAGATCGTACTAGTGCCATCAGGAAAACAGATTCTCTCTTCATCCTCTACGGATTCCATAGAAGAGGATGGCCTGCTAGTAAACAGACGCTGGCGAGATGGCTCCGAATGGTAATATCAGAAGTTTATTCTCATGCAGATCTCCCTGTTCCGGCTAATGACTCTGCACACACTACACGTAAGGTAGGTCCTTCTTGGGCAGCACAACAGGGTGCTTCAGCAGAACAGATATGTAGGGCAGCCACATGGTCTTCCATAAACACATTCATTAGACATTATGCCTTGGATACTTTTGCCTCTCATGACGCAGACTTCGGGCGAAAGGTCCTCCTGTGTAATCAGGAGCGTCCCCACCACTAAAATTGGTTTTGGGAATCCCAATGTTATCCTGTGGACCCAGCCAGAGAAATATACGTTATGGTAAGAACTTACCGTTGATAACGTGATTTCTCTTATGTCCACAGGTATCCACAGGGATCCCACCCTGACGCAGCTGATTTGAGGATCTAGACAATCACTAAAACCTCTTCCTTCTTGTATGGAAGGGTGTGCATGTGTGTTCTTATCGCCTGTACAGGTCTCTGCCTGATGTTCCTGCCTATAATCGCTGTGGAAAGAACTGATCTGACTGAGTCAGTGGGCGGGACTATATGGTGAAGGCCCCAATGCATCCTGGGAGGCCAGAAAGCTCGTGACCGTGTTGGTGCCATTTTCGCTGTCGCTCGACAATATCCCAATGTTATCCTGTGGATACCTGTGGACATAAGAGAAATCACGTTATCAACGGTAAGTTCTTACCATAACGTCTATTTCTTATGGTTATTGCATCTGCCCGAAGCGTGTCAGATTTGGAGGTGCTTTCCCTTTTTCGATCTTTCATCGGGACAGGGCTGTTCTTCGAATTCGTCCTGGCTACCTTCCTTGAATGTGGTCCGTGTCCTTCGGATATACGTGGATCGTACCAATCGTATTCCCTCTTTCTCCTCTATGGATTCCACAAAAGGAGCTGGCCAGATGGCTTCGCACGACTATCTCACAGGGTTACACGCAGGCTGATGCCGCCTCTGCTCATTCTACTCGCTCTATGGATCCTTTTGTGGGCAGCCCGTTGTGGCACGTCAGCTGAACAACATCCCCATTGTCTCCCCTGTGGAGGCTGAAGAAGAAAAGGAGAGTTATGGTAGACTTACCTTTTGTTAACTGTTCTTTGAAGTCCATAGGGTCCACAGGGCGCCCACCCTGACGCACCTGGCTTCTATGGGTTCCCTTCTCCACAGCGTGTGAGTGTATTCTTGTGTGTACCAGCCTTCCTTCTATCCTGCTTCTGCCATCAGCTTGTTAACAAAAATGAATAGCCTCGAGCTGTGGGCGGAGCATCCTGGCATTTGTTAAAGTGTTAGTGTTTGGTGTCTGGTCCTAACCACCACCTACACCCTATTATCTCCCCTGTGGACCCTATGGACTTTGAAGAAAGAGCGTTAGCATAACTCTCCCTTTCTCTAACGTCCTCAGTGGATGCTGGGACTCCGTAAGGACCATGGGGAATAGCGGCTCCGCAGGAGACTGGGCACAAAAGTAAAACCTTGAACTAGCTGGTGTGCACTGGCTCCTCCCCCTATGACCCTCCTCCAAGCCTCAGTTAGATTTTTGTGCCCGAACGAGAAGGGTGCATGCTAGGTGGCTCTCCTGAGCTGCTTAGAGTAAAAGTTTTATTTTAGGTTTTTTATTTTCAGTGAGTCCTGCTGGCAACAGGCTCACTGCATCGTGGGACTAAGGGGAGAAGAAACGAACTCACCTGCGTGCAGAGTGGATTGGGTTTCTTAGGCTACTGGACATTAGCTCCAGAGGGACGATCACAGGTTCAGCCTGGATGGGTCCCGGAGCCGCGCCGCCGGCCCCCTTACAGAGCCAGAAGAACGAAGAGGTCCGGTGAAATCGGCGGCAGAAGACGTTCCTGTCTTCAACTAAGGTAGCGCACAGCACTGCAGCTGTGCGCCATTGCTCTCAGCACACTAAACACTCCGGTCACTGAGGGTGCAGGGCACTAGGGGGGGGGCCCTGAGACGCAATAAAAACAGAAATACCTTAGGATGGCAAAAGAAATACATCACATATAGCTCCTGGGCTATATGGATGTATTTAACCCCTGCCAGTTTTCCAGAAAAAAGCGGGAGATAAGGCCGTCGTGAAGGGGCGGAGCCTATCTCCTCAGCACACAAGCGCCATTTTCCCTCACCGTTCCGCTGGAAGGACGGCTCCCTGACTCTCCCCTGCAGTCCCTACAGAATCAGGGTAAAAACGAGAGAGGGGGGGCACTACTGGCAGCTAAATTATAAACAGCAGCTATAAAAGGGAGTAACACTTATATAAGGTTATCCCTATATATATATATATATATATATATATATATATATAATATATATATATATATATATATATATATATATATTATATATATAGCGCTCTGGTGTGTGCTGGCAAACTCTCCCTCTGTCTCCCCAAAGGGCTAGTGGGGTCCTGTCCTCTATCAGAGCATTCCCTGTGTGTGTGCTGGGTGTCGGTACGATTGTGTCGACATGTATGAGGAGGAAAATGATGTGGAAGCAGAGCAATTGCCTGTATTAGTGATGTCACCCCCTAGGGAGTCGACACCTGACTGGATGGTTGTATTTAAAGAACTATGTGACAATGTCAGCACTTTACAAAAAACTGTTGACGACTTGAGACAGCCGACAAATCAATTAGTGCCTGTCCAGGCGTCTCAGACACCGTCAGGGGCGATAAAACGCCCGTTACCTCAGTGGGTCGACACAGACCCAGACACGGATACTGAGTCCAGTGTCGACGGTGAGGAGACAAACGTAATGTCCAGTAGGGCCACACGTTACATGATCACGGCAATGAAGGAGGCATTGAACATTTCTGACACTACAAGTACCACAAAGAAGGGTATTATGTGGGGAGTGAAAAAACTACCAGTAGCTTTTCCTGAGTCAGATGAATTAAATGAGGTGTGTGATAAAGCGTGGGTTTCCCCCGATAAAAAAGTGCTAATTTCTAATAAATTATTGGCACTATAACCTTTCCCGCCAGAGGTTAGGGCGCGTTGGGAAACACCCCCTAGAGTAGATAAAGCGCTCACACGTTTATCTAAACAAGTAGCGTTACCGTCTCCTGATACGGCCGCCCTCAAAGAACCAGCGGATAGAAGGCTGGAAAATATCCTGAAGGGTATATACACACATACTGGTGTTATACTGCGACCAGCAATCGCATCAGCCTGGATGTGCAGTGCTGGAGTTGCGTGGTCGGATTCCCTGACTGAAAATATTGATACCCTAGATATGGACAGTATATTACTAACTATAGAGCATTTGAAGGATGCATTACTATATATGCGTGATGCACAGAGGGATATTTGCACCCTGGCATCAAGAGTGAGTGCTATGTCCATTTCTGCCAGAAGAGCGTTATGGACGCGACAGTGGTCAGGGGATGCGGATTCCAAACGACATATGGAAGTATTGCCGTTTAAAGGGGAGGAGTTATTTGGGGCCGGTCTATCGGACCTGGTGGCCACGGCAACGGCCGGAAAGTCCACCTTTTTACCCCAGGTCACCTCTCAGCAGAAAAAGACACCGTCTTTTCAAACTCAGTCCTTTCGTTCCCATAAGTACAGGCGGGCAAAAGGCCACTCATTTCTGCCCCGGGGCAGAGGAAGAGGAAAAAGACTGCACCAGGCAGCCTCTTCCCAGGAGCAGAAGCCCTCCTCTGCTTCTGCCAAGTCTTCAGCATGACGCTGGGGCTTTACAAGCGGACTCGGACACGGTGGGGGCCCGTCTCAAAAATTTCAACGCGCAGTGGGCTCACTCGCAAGTGGACCCCTGGATTCTGCAGGTAGTATCACAGGGGTACAAACTGGAATTCGAGACGTCTCCCCCTCGCCGGTTCCTGAAGTCTGCTCTACCAAAGTCTCCCTCCGACAGGGAGGCAGTTTTGGAAGCCATTCACAAGCTGTATTCCCAGCAGGTGATAATCAAGGTACCTCTCCTACAACAGGGAAAGGGGTATTATTCCACGCTGTTTGTGGTACCGAAGCCGGACGGCTCGGTGAGACCAATTTTAAATCTAAAATCCTTGAACACTTACATAAAGAGGTTCAAATTCAAGATGGAGTCACTCAGAGCAGTGATAGCAAACCTGGAAGAAGGGGACTATATGGTGTCTCTGGACATCAAAGATGCTTATCTCCACGTCCCAATCTACCCTTCTCACCAAGGGTACCTCAGGTTTGTAGTACAAAACTGTCATCATCAGTTTCAGACGCTGCCGTTTGGATTGTCCACGGCACCTCGGGTCTTTACCAAGGTAATGGCCGAAATGATGATTCTTCTTCGAAGAAAAGGCGTTTTAATTATCCCTTACTTGGACGATCTCCTGATAAGGGCAAGGTCCAGAGAACAGTTAGAGGTCGGAGTAGCACTATCTCAGTTAGTGTGACGTCAGCACGGGTGGATTCTAAATATTCCAAAATCGCAGCTGATTCCAACGACACGTCTCCTGTTCCTAGGAATGATTCTGGACACAGTCCAGAAAAAGGTATTTCTCCCAGAGGAGAAGGCCAGGGAGTTATCCGAGCTAGTCGGGAATCTCCTAAAACCAGGCCAGGTGTCAGTGCATCAGTGCACGAGGGTCCTGGGAAAAATGGTGGCTTCTTACGAAGCGATTCCATTCGGAAGATTCCATGCAAGAACGTTTCAGTGGGATCTTCTGGACAAATGGTCCGGATCGCATCTTCAGATGCATCAGCGGATAACCCTGTCGCCAAGGACAAGGGTGTCTCTTCTGTGGTGGCTGCAGAGTGCTCATCTACTAGAGGGCCGCAGATTCGGCATTCAGGATTGGATCCTGGTGACCACAGATGCCAGCCTGAGAGGCTGGGGAGCAGTCACACACGGACAAAATTTCCAGGGCTTGTGGTCAAGCATGGAAACATCTCTTCATATAAACATTCTGGAACTAAGGGCCATTTACAATGCCCTAAGTCAAGCAAAACCCCTGCTTCAGGGTCAGGCGGTATTGATCCAATCGGACAACATCACGTCAGTCGCCCACGTAAACAGACAGGGCGGCACGAGAAGCAGGAGGGCGATGGCAGAAGCTGCAAGGATTCTTCGCTGGGCGGAGAATCATGTGATAGCACTGTCAGCAGTGTTCATTCCGGGAGTGGACAACTGGGAAGCGGACTTCCTCAGCAGACACGACCTTCACCCGGGGGAGTGGGGACTTCATCCAGAAGTCTTCCAAGAGATGGTAAACCGTTGGGAAAAACCAAAGGTGGACATGATGGCGTCCCGTCTCAACAAAAAACTAGACAGATATTGCGCCAGGTCAAGGGACCCTCAGGCAATAGCGGTGGACGCTCTGGTAACACCATGGGTGTACCAGTCAGTTTATGTGTTCCCTCCTCTGCCTCTCATACCAAAAGTACTGAGAATCATAAAAAGGAGAGGAGTAAGAACTATACTCGTGGTTCCGGATTGGCCAAGAAGGACTTGGTACCCGGAACTTCAAGAGATGCTCACGGAGGACCCGTGGCCTCTACCTCTAAGAAAGGACCTGCTCCAGCAGGGACCTTGTCTGTTCCAAGACTTACCGCGGCTGCGTTTGACGGCATGGCGGTTGAATGCCGGATCCTGAAGGAAAAAGGCATTCCAGAAGAAGTCATCCCTACCCTGATAAAGGCCAGGAAGGATGTAACCGCGAAACATTATGACCGCATTTGGCGAAAATATGTTGCGTGGTGTGAGGCCAAAGAGGCCCCTACAGAGGAATTTCAACTGGGTCGCTTCCTACATTTCCTGCAAACAGGACTGTCTATGGGCCTAAAATTAGGGTCCATTAAGGTTCAAATTTCGGCCCTGTCGATTTTCTTCCAAAAAGTGCCTGAAGTCCAGACGTTTGTCAAAGGGGTACTGCATATACAGCCTCCTTTTGTGCCCCCGGTGGCACCTTTGGGATCTCAATGTGGTTTTGGGGTTCCTAAAATCACATTGGTTTGAACCACTCACCACTGTGGAATTAAAATATCTCACATGGAAGGTGGTAATGCTGTTAGCCCTGGCTTCAGCCAGGCGTGTCTCAGAATTGGCGGCTTTATCTTATAAAAGCCCTTACCTGATTTTTCACACGGATAGGGCAGAATTGAGGACTCGTCCTCAATTTCTCCCAAAGGTGGTTTCAGCGTTTCACGTGAACCAGCCTATTGTGGTGCCTGCGGCTACTGGGGACTTGGAGGACTCCAAGTTACTGGACGTAGTCAGGGCCCTCAAAATATATATTTCCAGGACGGCTGGAGTCAGGAAATCTGACTCGCTGTTTATCCTGTATGCACCCAACAAGCTGGGTGCTCCTGCTTCTAAGCAGACGATTGCTCGTTGGATTTGTAGTACAATTCAGCTTGCGCATTCTGTGGCAGGCCTGCCACAGCCAAAATCTGTAAAAGCCCATTCCACAAGGAAGGTGGGCTCATCTTGGGCGGCTGCCCGAGGGGTCTCGGCTTTACAACTTTGCCGAGCAGCTACTTGGTCAGGGGCAAACACGTTTGCTAAATTCTACAAATTTGATACCCTGGCTGAGGAGGACCTGGAGTTCTCTCATTCGGTGCTGCAGAGTCATCCGCACTCTCCCGCCCGTTTGGGAGCTTTGGTATAATCCCCATGGTCCTTACGGAGTCCCAGCATCCACTTAGGACGTTAGAGAAAATAAGAATTTACTTACCGATAATTCTATTTCTCATAGTCCGTAGTGGATGCTGGGCGCCCATCCCAAGTGCGGATTGTCTGCAATACTTGTATATAGTTATTGTTACAAAATTCGGGTTATTATTGTTGTGAGCCATCTTTTCAGAGGCTCCTTCGTTTATCATACTGTTAACTGGGTTCAGATCACAGGTTGTACGGTGTGATTGGTGTGGCTGGTATGAGTCTTACCCGGGATTCAATATCCTTCCTTATTATGTACGCTCGTCCGGGCACAGTATCCTAACTGAGGCTTGGAGGAGGGTCCTAGGGGGAGGAGCCAGTGCACACCAGCTAGTTCAAGCTTTTACTTTTGTGCCCAGTCTCCTGCGGAGCCGCTATTCCCCATGGTCCTTACGGAGTCCCAGCATCCACTACGGACTATGAGAAATAGAATTATCGGTAAGTAAATTCTTATTTTTTGTTTCAAGAGTGCATGACCGTGTACGTTGTATTATTTCTATTCTGAAGTAGTTGCAGTTTTATAGTTAATTGGGCAGGGGTCCTGGAATGCACACCGGTAATGAGGTGCCACCCTGCGGAGACCTCCCAGTACTGCATACACGGACAAGGTTCCGGTGCACACCGGTAATGAGGTGCCACCCTGCGGAGACCTCCCAGTACTGCATACACAGACGAGGTTCCGGTGCACACCAGTAATGAGGTGCCACCCTGCGGAGACCTCCCAGTACTGCATACACGGACAAGGTTCCGGTGCACACCGGTAATGAGGTGCCACCCTGCGGAGACCTCTCAGTACTGCATACACGGACAAGGTTCCGGTGCACACCGGTTATGAGGTGCCACCCTGCGGAGACCTCCCAGTACTGCATACACAGACGAGGTTCCGGTGCACACCGGTAATGAGGTGCCACCCTGCGGAGACCTCCCAGTACTGCATACACGGACAAGGTTCCGGTGCACACCGGTAATGAGGTGCCACCCTGCGGAGACCTCCCAGTACTGCATACACAGACGAGGTTCCGGTGCACACCGGTAATGAGGTGCCACCCTGCGGAGACCTCCCAGTACTGCATACACGGACAAGGTTCCGGTGCACACCGGTAATGAGGTGCCACCCTGCGGAGACCTCCCAGTACTGCATACACGGACAAGGTTCCGGTGCACACCGGTAATGAGGTGCCACCCTGCGGAGACCTCCCAGTACTGCATACACGGACAAGGTTCCGGTGCACACCGGTAATGAGGTGCCACCCTGCGGAGACCTCCCAGTACTGCATACACGGACAAGGTTCCGGTGCACACCGGTAATGAGGTGCCACCCTGCGGAGACCTCCCAGTACTGCATACACGGACGAGGTTCCGGTGCACACCGGTAATGAGGTGCCACCCTGCGGAGACCTCCCAGTACTGCATACACGGACGAGGTTCCGGTGCACACCGGTAATGAGGTGCCACCCTGCGGAGACCTCCCAGTACTGCATACACAGACGAGGTTCCGGTGCACACCGGTAATGAGGTGCCACCCTGCGGAGACCTCCCAGTACTGCATACACAGACGAGGTTCCG